>NC_063045.1:50675078-51012578 GCF_018812025.1 Megalobrama amblycephala
TTTTTTTTCCGTCTTCCGGGGCTTTTTGGGGGCCTTAACATGCTCAAAAACTCTTGAAAATTGGCACACACATTGGAATCCGCGGCCATTAGGACGCCGGAGAGGCTGGTACCCGGGCGTGGCAGGGGGGCTCGACAGCGCCCCCTTGAAAAAAGTCTGAAAATTTGGTCCATATATTAAACACGCTTGCACGTATTAGTATGAAACTCAGTACACATATAGACCTCATCGGGCCGAACAACTTTCGTGCTCTAAGTTAAACACCACGCCAACAGGAAGTCAGCTATTAAGGGTTGTTTGAAAAACGCATGCTCTGGAATTTGATATACTCCTCCTAGACGATTAATCCGATCGCCACCAAACTCGGTCAGCATGAAGTCAAGACACTGATGATTAAAAATTGCCAGGGGATTTTTGATATCTCGAACGGTTTGGCCGTGGCGAGGCAACGAATTTATGGCGAGAAAAAGGAAACAGGAAATGTGTTATAACGTCTGCATACATATATTGATCTTTATGAAACTTCACGAGTGTGTTCGTTATAGGAGTCTGATCACATGGATGTGACTATTGTGAGTCAAAGTTATAGCGCCACCAACTGGCAGCAGGAAGTGTATCACTTTTTGAAATGTTTTGAGATCACCCTCTTATTTTTACCTGATTTGCTTCAAACTTCATCAGTGTAATGTCAATACACAGCAGATGTAGACCTATGACAGGATTTTTGATATTTGAAATATTGTTGCCATGGCAACAGGTCAAACTGTAATAATATTCTTGAGTGTTTTTGAGGCTCTTAACATGCTTCAAATTGCATGAAACTCGACACACACATCAATATTGTCAACCAGTAGACATGGACAAAGCCATAGAAATGGGCGTGGTGGAGGGGCTCAGTAGCGCCACCTTTTGACAAAAGTGGGGGGGTTAGTTTTTCCTACAATCACCAAACTCGGTACACATATTGTTCTCATCAAGCCGGACAATTTTCTAATTTACATTCATTAGCTCCGACCAACAGGAAGTCAGCTATTTTGGTTTGAATGTTAATTTTTTGAAAAAACAGGCTATGAATTTTATACTACTGCTCCTACAGGGTTTATCCAATTTACACCAAACTTTTTTTAACTTGTTGCTAACACATTGAAGTTGTTTAATTGCAAACGGATTTTGGATATCTCAAACGGTTTGGCCGTGGCGAGGCAACGAATTTATGGCAAGAAAAGGGAAACAAAGTGTTATAACTTCTGCATACATTAATTGATTTTGATGAAACTTCGGCTTAGTCTTCGTTGTACAAGGCTGATCACATGGATGTGACTATTGTGATTCAAAGTAATAGCGCCACCAACTGGAAGCAGAAAATGTGTCACTTTCAGCATACATTGAGATCACCCTCTTATTTTTACCTGATTTGCTTCAAAATTCATCAGAATAATGTTAAAACTTGGCACATGTAATCCTTTGAAAATGGGCAGGGAGGAGGGGCTCTATAGTGGCACCTTGTAGTGCAGTAAATGTGGAGTGAATTTGACATAGTCCTTTGATGTTTAACCGTTTTAAGTGCCTATTGCCCGCTGTGCACAGTTGCCCTGAAGCCACCGGGGTGGCGGTGCCACCGGGCTTGGGCCCGCCATCGCTGCTCGCAGCTATATTTATTTCTTCTTATTATTCTCCAAAGTAAATTCGCATTTTAGAGGGCCTAAACGTGCTCGAAAACTCATGAAACTTTGCACACGCGTCAGAAGTGGTGAAAATTTACGTCTGTTATGGGTTTCGGAATTGGGCGTGGCAAAATGGCTCGATAGCGCCATCTAACGTACAGCCCCGCTCGCTACATAACACATTAGGGGTTTGAAATTCGGTACACACATTTATCAGCCCAGTACCTACAAAAAATTCTCTTGGAGCGAAATCCGAAACCAAACAGGAAGTCAGATATTTTGAAGTTAATTCACCGTTTTTTGCATTTTCCAGACGTTGTACTTTAACGAACTCCTCCTAGAGATTTAATCAGATCAATGTCATTATTTGGTCAGTCTAATCTAAAGGCCTTTGTGACGTTAAATTGCGAAGATCTAGAGTTTTCACCTGAAGGGCGTGTCCGTGGCGGCCTGACAAAGTTTGATGTTTTCGCCTATGAAACAGGAAGTTGTTGTAACTCAGACAATACAATGTCGGATCTGCCCCAAACTTGCACATGCTTTATTAGAGTCCTGACCTGAAGACATCTTCATAACAATATTCAGTTACAGTCATAGCGCCACCTGCAGGCAACAGGAAATGACATGTTTTACACTGTGATTAACTCCTCATGGAGATTTAACCAGATCAACATCATATGTTGTCAGTCTAATCTTAAGACCTTAGCGATGATAAATATCAAAGATCTTGAGTTTTCGGTGAAGGGCGTGTCCGTGGCGGCCTGACAAAGTCTGATGTTTCGCCATAAAAGAGGAAACTGTTGTAACTCAGGCATACTATGTCCGATCTGCTCCAAACTTCACATGTGTGATAAGAGTCCTAGCCTAAAGACGTCTATATGATAATATTCAGTTAGTCATAGCGCCACCTGCTGGCAACAGGAAGTGGCATGCTTTATACTGTAATTCACTACCAGATTCACATTTCATCATGCCACGAAGTACCAGACATGCTAGAAACACGTTAAATCATGCAACACTTGGCTGAGTGCTAATGTATGCGATTAACGCCACGAAAGAAACAGGAAGTTGTTGTAACTCAGGCATACAATGTCCGATCTGCTTCAAACTTCACATGTTCGATAAAAGTCCTGGCCTGAAGACATCAACATGGCAAAATTCAGTTACGGTAAAAGCGCCACCTGTTGGCCGCAGGAAGTGTGGCGTTTCGAAATGACTTTGGCATAATTCTCCTGTATTCACTCACTTAAATGCATGACGCCCACTGTTCACTGTTTTCCTGAGGCCAACGGGTGGCGGTGAGCCCGGGTGCGAGGGCCCTCTCAACGCTGCTTGCAGCTTTAATTAGGGCCCAAGCGAAAATTCGCGCAGGGCCCTCTTGTTTTTCTAAGGATTATTATTATTATTTTTTTATTAGGGCCCAAGCGAAAATTCGCGCAGGGCCCTCTTGTTCTTCTAAGGATTATTATTATTTTTTTTTTTTTTTTTTTTTTTTTTTTTTTTCCGTCTTCCGGGGCTTTTTGGGGGCCTTAACATGCTCAAAAACTCTTGAAAATTGGCACACACATTGGAATCCGCGGCCATTAGGACGCCGGAGAGGCTGGTACCCGGGCGTGGCAGGGGGGCTCGACAGCGCCCCCTTGAAAAAAGTCTGAAAATTTGGTCCATATATTAAACACGCTTGCACGTATTAGTATGAAACTCAGTACACATATAGACCTCATCGGGCCGAACAACTTTCGTGCTCTAAGTTAAACACCACGCCAACAGGAAGTCAGCTATTAAGGGTTGTTTGAAAAACGCATGCTCTGGAATTTGATATACTCCTCCTAGACGATTAATCCGATCGCCACCAAACTCGGTCAGCATGAAGTCAAGACACTGATGATTAAAAATTGCCAGGGGATTTTTGATATCTCGAACGGTTTGGCCGTGGCGAGGCAACGAATTTATGGCGAGAAAAAGGAAACAGGAAATGTGTTATAACGTCTGCATACATATATTGATCTTTATGAAACTTCACGAGTGTGTTCGTTATAGGAGTCTGATCACATGGATGTGACTATTGTGAGTCAAAGTTATAGCGCCACCAACTGGCAGCAGGAAGTGTATCACTTTTTGAAATGTTTTGAGATCACCCTCTTATTTTTACCTGATTTGCTTCAAACTTCATCAGTGTAATGTCAATACACAGCAGATGTAGACCTATGACAGGATTTTTGATATTTGAAATATTGTTGCCATGGCAACAGGTCAAACTGTAATAATATTCTTGAGTGTTTTTGAGGCTCTTAACATGCTTCAAATTGCATGAAACTCGACACACACATCAATATTGTCAACCAGTAGACATGGACAAAGCCATAGAAATGGGCGTGGTGGAGGGGCTCAGTAGCGCCACCTTTTGACAAAAGTGGGGGGGTTAGTTTTTCCTACAATCACCAAACTCGGTACACATATTGTTCTCATCAAGCCGGACAATTTTCTAATTTACATTCATTAGCTCCGACCAACAGGAAGTCAGCTATTTTGGTTTGAATGTTAATTTTTTGAAAAAACAGGCTATGAATTTTATACTACTGCTCCTACAGGGTTTATCCAATTTACACCAAACTTTTTTTAACTTGTTGCTAACACATTGAAGTTGTTTAATTGCAAACGGATTTTGGATATCTCAAACGGTTTGGCCGTGGCGAGGCAACGAATTTATGGCAAGAAAAGGGAAACAAAGTGTTATAACTTCTGCATACATTAATTGATTTTGATGAAACTTCGGCTTAGTCTTCGTTGTACAAGGCTGATCACATGGATGTGACTATTGTGATTCAAAGTAATAGCGCCACCAACTGGAAGCAGAAAATGTGTCACTTTCAGCATACATTGAGATCACCCTCTTATTTTTACCTGATTTGCTTCAAAATTCATCAGAATAATGTTAAAACTTGGCACATGTAATCCTTTGAAAATGGGCAGGGAGGAGGGGCTCTATAGTGGCACCTTGTAGTGCAGTAAATGTGGAGTGAATTTGACATAGTCCTTTGATGTTTAACCGTTTTAAGTGCCTATTGCCCGCTGTGCACAGTTGCCCTGAAGCCACCGGGGTGGCGGTGCCACCGGGCTTGGGCCCGCCATCGCTGCTCGCAGCTATATTTTTATTTTTTTTTTTATTTTTTTTATTTTTTTTCCGTCTTCCGGGGCTTTTTGGGGGCCTTAACATGCTCAAAAACTCTTGAAAATTGGCACACACATTGGAATCCGCGGCCAACAGGGCCGGGCAGAAGCTGGTACCCGGGCGTGGCAGGGGGGCTCAACAGCGCCCCCTTGAAAAAGGTCTGAAAATTTGGTCCATATATTAAACACGCTTGCACGTATTAGTCTGAAACTCGGTACACATATAGACCTCATCGGGCCGAACAACTTTCGTGCTCTAAGTTAAACGTCACGCCAACAGGAAGTCAGCTATTAAGGGTTGTTTGAAAAACGCATGCTCTGGAATTTGATATACTCCTCCTAGACGATTAATCCGATCGCCACCAAACTCGGTCAGCATGAAGTCAAGACACTGATGATTAAAAATTGCCAGGGGATTTTTGATATCTCGAACGGTTTGTCCTTGGCGAGGCAACGAATTTATGGCGAGAAAAAGGAAACAGGAAATGTGTTATAACGTCTGCATACATATATTGATCTTTATGAAACTTCACAAGTGTGTTCGTTATAGGAGTCTGATCACATGTATGTGACTATTGTGAGTCAAAGTTATAGCGCCACCAACTGGCAGCAGGAAGTGTATCACTTTTTGAAATGTTTTGAGATCACCCTCTTATTTTTACCTGATTTGCTTCAAACTTCATCAGTGTAATGTCAATACACAGCAGATGTAGACCTATGACAGGATTTTTGATATTTGAAATATTGTTGCCATGGCAACAGGTCAAACTGTAATAATATTCTTGAGTGTTTTTGAGGCTCTTAACATGCTTCAAATTGCATGAAACTCGACACACACATCAATATTGTCAACCAGTAGACATGGACAAAGCCATAGAAATGGGCGTGGTGGAGGGGCTCAGTAGCGCCACCTTTTGACAAAAGTGGGGGGGTTTGTTTTTCCTACAGTCACCAAACTCGGTACACATATTGTTCTCATCAAGCCGGACAATTTTCTAATTTACATTCATTAGCTCCGACCAACAGGAAGTCAGCTATTTTGGTTTGAATGTTAATTTTTTGAAAAAACAGGCTATGAATTTTATACTACTACTCCTACAGGGTTTATCCAATTTACACCAAGCTTTTTTTAACTTGTTGCTAACACATTGAAGTTGTTTAATTGCAAACGGATTTTGGATATCTCAAACGGTTTGGCCGTGGCGAGGCAACGAATTTATGGCAAGAAAAGGGAAACAAAGTGTTATAACTTCTGCATACATTAATTGATTTTGATGAAACTTCGGCTTAGTCTTCGTTGTACAAGGCTGATCACATGGATGTGACTATTGTGATTCAAAGTCATAGCGCCACCAACTGGAAGCAGAAAATGTGTCACTTTCAGCATACATTGAGATCACCCTCTTATTTTTACCTGATTTGCTTCAAAATTCATCAGAATAATGTTAAAACTTGGCACATGTAATCCTTTGAAAATGGGCAGGGAGGAGGGGCTCTATAGTGGCACCTTGTAGTGCAGTAAATGTGGAGTGAATTTGACATAGTCCTTTGATGTTTAACCGTTTTAAGTGCCTATTGCCCGCTGTGCACAGTTGCCCTGAAGCCACCGGGGTGGCGGTGCCACCGGGCTTGGGCCCGCCATCGCTGCTCGCAGCTATATTTGTGATTATTATTCTGAGCTCAACAGGATACCAATTTGTTGCTGAAAACTTTGCTCTGACTTCATTGTCAGCTCAATGTTTTACTTTTTCATAATTAGAATAGCTTAATGCTTTGTTTTTCAGAATGCAGAAATAATTATAAACCCTCTCGGCAGCCTTGATTGTTTCCTGTCACCCCTGGCTCGTCATGCTAATTTTACGACCTCGATGATCTCCCAGTATTCACAAAGGGCAAGAGCCCCCACTTATCGTGCATTTCCGAACCATCAGGAGTTCAGTTGTATGTATAATGGATGTCCTCTTTCCTGCTGAGTTCAGGTTGGCATCGGCAACAGTGATTTTACCCTAAGAACTCCACTCGTTGCTACGAGTGTCTCATTTCCTGACCTATTACAAGATGTTCTGGGGAGTAAAGTGCATCATGCCGTGTGTAGCAGTCAGAGGTTTTCTAAATAGTCTTCATTTGGCTGATGTGTTGGATGTCACATGGTATCACTTATTTTAAAGTTTGCTTTTTGGTCCTGGTGAGTGAACTTTATTTTATTTATTTATTTTTCCCCCACAAGCACTATCCACTGTGCCATATGCCATGTGTACTATTCAAGACCAAAACCAAAGAAAAACAGAAACCTCTTACGAGAGTGAAATAAAATAAACGGTCTGTTTAATATAGTCAAATGATCAAGGTGTTTGTTTTTTGCTCAGATTCTTGAGAAAATATGGCCTCATTATCAAACTCTCGACTAGGAGAGTAAAAGACCTTCACTGAAAGATCTATCATCATATTTGAACAATGGGCTATTGAAAGCTGTTTCAGATTTCTAAAGTAAGTGAACTGTCGAGGTGACGTGCATTTTACATTGGATGTCAAAAATGTGGGTTAGCTACTGTGGTAATTGAACATCACATATGTAGATGAAACTGGTCATTCATTTCTTCTTTATATTAAATGGCCTTATATAAGATTGACTTCAAATGGCCTTTTGCACTGTTTATGGAACTATTTTACATATAAAAGAACTGAGCTGTTCACTTGGCAAATGTTAGATATTTTATCTGAGATTTAACTACACTCAAAGACTTGTGGATGATTCTTCATCATTCCTTTTTTTCCTATGAGAATGTGTGGCCGTTTGTTCCTGTATTCTACAGCAGTGCTTCAGCACAAGGACAACAGCTGTTTTAATGACCTAAAGTTTAAAGACATTGGAGATCAGCACACAAGCATGCGGCCCATTTTAAAAATTGTTCTGGCCTATTTTAGATAAAGCATACTAGAAATTCTTAATCATTTAATGAAATGTTGGTTTTGATTAAAATAAAACCTCAAACCACAGGAATGAATTAAATTTTAAAATATCTTTAAATATATGTATTTTTTTTTTTAAATTGTAACAATATTTGACAATATTATTATTTTTTTACTGTATTTTTGATACAGTAAGTGTAGGGAAATCAAAAACATTAAAAAAATCTTACTGACCCCAAACTTTCAAACAATAGTGTATATACTGTATCATCTTCTCTAGCGTGATTCCTAACCTAGTTGTCAAATAAACTTTGCAACGTATATTATATATATTATTGGCTTTCTGACGACTTGCTTGTAAGTCGTTTTGAATAAATGTAAGGTTGTGTCTCCATCAAAGTGTTTTTAGCATATTTTTCCAATTGTTTTCAATAAAACGGCTGGAGCGTTACGAGCCGCTAAACATCTATTTCCTGCTGAAGGCGTATTTTACTGGTCGCCTGTAATGTAAATGCTCAACTTTGGGCAAAACACAGTGCTCATCACTGTTACTTTTTTACCCAGCCGTCCAATCACAGTGTAGGAGGGGCGGGACAAATACAACACCGACCAACCGCTGCATTCTGCTTGTACAACGTCAACAGATGACATCAACAAGCATAATAATGGAACAAAATAATTTAAAACAAGAGCCAGAGCAAATACATTATATTGACGTTTTTATATAGAAACAGTACAGAAACAAACTATCTGTGAAATGAGATGCTAATAACAATTCCGCAGATATTTCGTATCATAGCAAACAAAGCGTCTCAACTGAAAAAAAAATGAAAAAAAGTTAGGCTTTTTCAGCAGGCTAAAAATGCTTTGGTGGACATGCAGCCTAAATATAAATATTGTAAGACTTTATGAACTCAAAAATCATATAAATTATTAATTTTTAATATTGGGAATGCACAATATTTTTGGCTGATACGAAAAGCTGAGTATCACTGAAATTAAGATATATGTTATTTATCTAAATTAAGAAATAAAACACTTAAAACAATTGTTTAAATGTCGCAAGTAATATTAGGCATCACAACACTAAAATGTACAGCATGAAAAATGAATATTGAGATTATTTGTGATTTTAAAGATTATTTTAAGTGATGGTAATCTATGTAACAATACTAGAAATGTGCATTACAATTAAATATGCATTATCAACTAATTTAGATAAATTAAAAAAATCACTGACCGACATGGTCCGGATATATTGTGCATCCCCATTAAAGGTGCCCTAGAACTTTTAAAAAAAAAGATGTAATATAAGTCTAAGGTGTCTCCTGAATGTGTCTGTGAAGTTTCAGCTCAAAATACCCCATAGATTTTTTTTAATTCATTTTTTTAACTGCCTATTTTGGGGCATCATTATAAATGAGCCGATTCAGGGCTACTGGCCCTTTAATTCTCCTGCTCGACGCCCACGGAGATCGCGCTTGCCTTGAACAGTGCATAAACAAAGTTTACACAGCTAATATAACCCTCAAATGGATCTTTACAAAGTGTTCGTCATGCATGCGTCGGATTATGTGAGTATTGTATACTGTTGTATTGTTTACATTGATTCTGCGTGAGTTTGAGGCTATTCTCCGTGGCTAACGACTAATGCTACACTGTTGGAGAGATTTATAAAGAATGAAGTTGTGTTTTTGAATTATACAGACTGCAAGTGTTTAATAATGAAAATAGCGACGGCTCTTGTCTCTGTGAATACAGTAATAACCGATGGTAACTTTAACCACATTTAACAGTACATTAGCAACATGCTAACGAAACATTTAGAAAGACAGTTTACAAATATCACTAAAAATATCATGTTATCATGGATCATGTCAGTTATTATTGCTCCATCTGCCATTTTTTGCTATTGTTCTTGCTTGCTTACCTAGTCTGTTGATTCACCTGTGCAGATCCAGATGTTAACTGGCTGCCATTGTCTAATGCCTTTTATAATGTTGGGAACATGGGCTGGCATTATGCAAATATTGGGGGCGTTCACCCCGACTGTTACGTAACAGTCAGTGTTATGTTGAGATTCGCCTGTTCTTCTGAGGTCTTTTAAACAAATGAGATTTATATAAGAAGGAGGAAACAATGGAGTTTGAGACTCAATGTATGTCATTTCCATGTACTGAACTCTTGTTATTTAACTATGCCAAGGTAAATTCAATTTTTCATTCGAGGGCACCTTTAATTAATTTAAGTGGAATGTGAAAATTTGTCCAGTGCTTTGTGAACTGAAAAATTCTCGGGCCCTGAGCCTGAGCATTAAATGTGTGCTCTCTTTCACTCTCTCTTTTAATTTATAAAATAAAATGAACAGAATATCAGTCCAGCCCCTGCGGTTTGACCCTGCTATGCCTTTTCCCAGTTACCTTGCACTCTCTCTCCTCTAATCTGCAGTTGTATTATGTCTCCGTCCAGGATTGCTCTGTTTTTAGGGAGCTCTACTGAAGAAGGGCTAATTTTCTCACTCAGATGGCTCTCATCTTCAGCACAGTGAAAGGTGCTGCTCTTTAAAGCACACAGCCTCCATGATAGGTGCAGGCCTGCCTCCTCCAAGAGCCTGTTATTAATGTAAAGGTCAGTGCAGGAAAGGGGACGGGCGGCATAGAGGACAAACCTTGCGCTCGCTATACTTCACATTACAGCAAGATAAAGTCGGAGATGAAAGTCTGGCTTTCTCCCTTAATCCTCAGATCGCTCAACCTGATCTCACTTTATTGAATGATTTTTCCAAGACATCTTAGAAATAGCTTGTTGGGCATTGCGGATACCAGCCACGTTCTTATAACGTCCTCTTTGTCTGTTCGGAGATGCTGCAACAGACCCTGTTTGTACCTAAACCGGCATTATCTGGAAACCCCTAATTTGCATAATTCCTTCTGAACTTCTGATATGTGAGAGGCCTTTTTTGTCTGTTTTTGTCAAATGTTTTCTTTTCTTTTTTCTTTTTTAAATCTGATCTCAATAGTCAGCACCCATGTCTTCAATTATTCACAGGATCAGAGTATATGGAAACCCCCCCCAGAGGCTCTGATGATAATGAATGAATAGCTGGATTATGGGTCTGTTTTATTTGTCTTGGAAAGGAAACGCCTAACGTGTCAACTAATATCTGCAGCAGAATGTTTTTCAGTTGGACACATCACATCAAACCGTTCTGTGCATTTTGACCTCACTTTAATTTACTGCAAATCAATTTTTCAATCTGAAACTTCTTGACTTACCAGTGTGATTTGATTAAGGTTATGTAAAATGCTTTCACTAGTTATGTTCCAATCCACCTATTTTATGTGCATTTTGGAATATCGCTTAAAAAAACATGTCATGCCAAGATGTGCATTAATTCTAAAAAATATATGTCCTTAAAGGGTTAGTTCACCCAAAAATGAAAATTCTGTCATTAATTACTCACCCTCATGTCGTTCCAAACCTGAAAGACCTTCGTCCATCTTTGGAACACAAAGTTATTTTTGTTGAAATCTGAGAGGTATCTGACTCATCCATAGACAGCAATTTAACCACCACTTTTAAGGTCCAGAAAGGTACTAAAGACATCGTTAAAATATTCCACGTGACAGCAGTGGTTCAACCTTAATGTTATGCAGCGACGAGAATACTTTTTGTGTGCAAAAACAAAACAAAAATAATGATTTTATTCAAAAATGAGTCGCGTTCTGACGTAGAACCTGTAAGCGCTGAATGTAAAGAGAATGACACAAAAGAGAAGATATTGTTGAATAAAGTCGGAACACAAAAGATGCAATTTTAATCAGTAAAAATACAATAAATAGGTAAAAAAAAAGACAAAGCACTATAAAAGCAATGTTGTTACTGTAAAATACAAATATTAAAACTGTTTTCGGTTAATTGAAATAAAGTTATGAAATAAAATATACATATTAGATGAGAAAGTTCACTAAAAGTTTTTACTAAAATGACTAAAACTCAAACTGAAATAAAAAATGAAAGCTATATAGAAGTATTTATAAAAATAGAATATAAAAGTAAGAACATAAAAAGACAAAAGTACATAAAAAAATGAATAAAAATTAGAGTAAAATATTAATAAATTCCATAATGGTGTATAAATACTAAAATAACACTGCATAAAAGTGGTCCATATGACTCTGAATTCATATGATTGCCTTTTGAGAGAAACATACCAACATTTAAGTTGTTATTCTGTATATGAAATGAAATATGCCCTTGCCTATGAGAGTTAGAAAAGTAACAGTGAATAGTTTGATACTGACAGGTTTTGATCAAATGATTAATTGAAAAGACGAGATTCAAACAAATGATTTATTCATGAATATAGTCATATGAACTACTTTTATGGTACCTTTAATGGTGCTTATACATTCTTTAGAATTTCTCCTTTTATGTTTCACAGAAGAAAGAAAATTAGGTTTGGAACAACATTATAGGATGAGTTAATGATAGTTCTACTTTTTTTGGATGAACTGTTCCTTTAAAAAGCACAACAAAATATTTCCAGGCACATCTGGATGTTCTTTTTTCTCAACTAAATCGAAGTATTTATGAAGCCCATAATTATGCGTTCACCTTCATACAAATCATTTTCCTTTTAACCTTTTCAAGTGTGACTCCATCCCTGTGAGAGGTTCTCTCAAAAGCCACATGCAGTCCCTGAAAAGTCAAGTGTTATTTAAAGAACACAGAGCGAGACGCTAGATCAGTTTGGCAGACAGACTTTGATCAGAGGAGGTTGCGCTAATGGTTGCTGAGGCTACGACATGCCTGATGACAACGTAACGTCAGTCTCCACAGCATTAGAGACAAAGTGTCTAAATCACGCTGAGTTCCCTTGACTACCTACTTGTCTCCACACAAGCTAATTTTTCCTTTAGCTGTTTCTTTTTTTCCCCTCTTGTGAAGCTCTAAACCCGTGAATTAGTGTTGGATGGGGTTTTTAAAGTCGTTTTTCTATGAAAGCATATGCTTAGGCTATATTTACAATAATAATAACTGCTGTACTGTATTTGTGACTCATGTGCTTTCACCATTGGTAATCATTTTAGTAATGGGGATTAGATCAGACTACTGTATACACAGAAAGCAATTGCCTAATTTAGTCAACTATTCCTGCCTCTATTGATAGAAACTGGCTCAAGTTCAGCTTCAGTCAAACTGCAGTGTAACACTGCAATGTTTTTTGGACTGTGTTCGGGCTGTGTTTTCTCACACAGTTTGAATGCGCAAGTAATTGTGAAACAATGGCATCCATGATGTGATAAATGTTGTTGTGTTGTGGAGAAACGTTTAGCATGGTGTCCTCTAACTATAGCGCTGTAGCGAGTGCAGAAAAATTCTCATTTAAATTATTTGACAAGCTTGAGTTGATTTTCAAAATGAGAACTGTAGACTGATTTTCACTGTGAAGTGTGTGATTTAATTTATTTATTGGAGAGGTTTTAAATTTAAAAACTGAGGCAAAAGGCCTTTGTGGATGCAATAGTGTAGATATAGGAACAGTAGTGATATGACAAAAATTGTTATCATATTTTTGCTGACGGGCAGATATGTCCAAAACTGTTACTTTTCAGGAAATGGGAAAAAACTCTGTATTTTTTAAACAAGTAAACACTGTGTTGTCAGCGTTTATATTGTGGCTTTATATATGGTCAGACACTTGCATGTCAAGTCAGGTTACCTTTATTTATATAGCACTTTATAGAATATAGATTGTTTCAAAGCAGCTTTACAGTGATAAAAGGAAAAAAAATAGTGTCATTGTTCAGCTGAAGTCAGTTCAGTGTTGATTCAGTTCTGTTGTAAAGATCATCGATTATTAAATTAAATTAATCTATAAAGAAAATACTGTTGCCATCGCCCAACATGTGTCATTATAATGTTAACATTTTACCAAAATCAAGCTCAAATAAAGTTACAAGGTTTTTGACCAGTGAATTTTGGATATACGTGTTTTGTCTTTTGTAAGTGCACTGCATTACGTTTTCATCAACTTACAGGTTAAAAAGTTTATTGTAGCTATGTGGGCGCCCAGTTTTTTCAGTCATTTGGACAAAATCACATTTTATAAAACACGAAGTGCTATGCACAGGAAATTTAAGACTAAATGCTAGACTAAGAGCCGGTTCACCCAGAATGCGTTAAAGGTGCCGTAGAACGTCTTTTAAAAAGATGTAATAAAAGTCTAAGGTGTCCCCTCAATGTGTCTGTGAAGTTTCAGCTCAAAATACCCCATAGATTTTTTTTTAATTAATTTTTTTAACTGCCTATTTTGGGGCATCATTAAATATGAGCCGATTTAGGCTGTGGCCCCTTTAAATGCTCCCGCTCCCGCCCACGGAGCTCGCGCTTGCCTTAAACAGTGCATAAACAAAGTTCACACAGCTAATATAACCCTCAAAATGGATCTTTACAAAGTGTTCGTCATGTCTAATCGCGTAAGTATGGTATTTATTTAGATGTTTACATTTGATTCTGAATGAGTTTGATGGTGCTCCGTGGCTAAAGCTAACATTACACACTGATGGAGAGATTTATAAAGGATGAAGTTGTGTTTATGAATTATACAGACTGCAAGTGTTTAAAAAATGAAAATAACGACAGTCTTGTCTCCGTGAATACAGTAAGAAACGATGGTAACTTTAACCACATTTAACAGTACATTAGCAACATGCTAACGAAACATTTAGAACAACAATTTACAAATATCACTAAAAATATCATGATATCATGGATCATGTCAGTTATTATTGCTCTATCTGCCATTTTTCGCTATTGGTCTTGCTTACCTAGTCTGATGATTCAGCTGTGCATAGAACCAGATGTTAATACTGCCTGCCCTTGTCTAATGCTTGAACATGGGCTGGCATATGCAAATATTGGGGGCGTACATATTAATGATCCCGACTGTTACGTAACAGTCGGTGTTATATTGAGATTCACCTGTTTGTCGGAGGTCTTTTAAACAAATGAGATTTATATAAGAAGGAGGAAACAATGGTGTTTGAGACTCACTGTATGTCATTTCCATGTACTGAACTCTTGTTATTTAACTATGCCAAGATAAATTCAATTTTTAATTCTAGGGCACCTTTAATGCGAGACGTCTAGAAAAAGTGTCTAGAGATGCATTTTTTTAAAGTTGAATTTTTAACTTCAGTGCCATGTTTTTAGAATGCCGTGTCATATGTGAGCTAATGCAAAAGATGTGCATTACGTAATCATGTTGGAAAGTTCACGTGTGACAGAGGTGAAAGTACGACCTAGTGGTAGGGTAGGGCAAAAAACTCCATCTTATTTTCTCCTCAGATTTCAAAATCGTCCAACATCGTTGTTTTACCTTTTTTTTTTTGTAAAGGGCGTTTAGGCTTTGCATGTTCGCTTTGTAAACACAGGGCTGGTACTTCCATCTACGTCACGCGTGACCTCTCCAGCGTGATTACGTAATGTGTGAAGTTGTGGACGAGCATCTCAGAGCTAGTGCAAGACGAGCATTTGTGGTTAAAAAGTGTATACATTTTTTTTTTTTTTTTTAGAAAATGACTGATTGTTTTGCTAGATAAGACCCTTATTCCTTGGCTGGGACCATGTAGAGCGCTTTGAAGCTGTGTCGAAACTACAGTGTGGACCTTCAAAGCGTTGGTATCTGTTGAAGTCCACTATATGGAGAAAAATCCTGGAATGTTTTCCTCAAAAACCTTAATTTCTTTTCGACTGAAGAAAGAACTGTAGTAATGAAGTGACTGATAGTAATGATTTAAGGGGGAAAAAATATAAAAAAACGAGATATGGAGATACAAGTTTTCCGCCCCACAGGGATATGCCTATTTTTTTTTTGGCGTTTCATATCTGTCATTTCATTTCATTTTATTTTTAAATCATGTTTTTATAATTCTTCTATTATTTTTCTTTTAGTGCGATTTGTGTTGTATTTTACTGTTAGTGCAGCTGCAATGTTAGTACAGGCTTTTTTTTTTTTTTTTTTTTTTTTTTACACAAATGAATCCCCATTGTGGTTAGAACAGTCATCATCGGCCCAATTTGCGCAAAGTTAATTTATTCCCTAATTATAGCAGTTTTTTGTCCACGATTTTGTCTCAGAATATATGTGATTATTTCAAGGATTCTCATTAGCTACAAGTCAGCGACACGGTCAAAACTATCAAATTATTATTTAAAAATCAGCCTTTTGTCATTGTGATCATCTCATGAATCAGACCAGTTTTGCAGAGAATAGTAATGATTTGTATTGCTGTTTAGTATTTTGGGACCTTTTAGCCTGTCATAATGCCCAGTCCTATTCGTAGTGATTTCCCCCCAAATACTTTCCTCATAAACCGAGGTAGTAAAATATCATAAAGCTGGATGGTCTCAAATCATCAAGCCGCATATGATCATGGAGCTTTGTTATCTATCTTACCATTAGTAATCAGCAATTATAGACAAACACTCCTCATTAATCCTTCACAACCCTGTAAATGTTAATTTCATTTAGTGGCATCTCTACAGTGGCCAAACAAACTGAGCCATTGCTCTGTGGGAGTTAACCATCCCGCTGGACCTGTACATTACCCTTTTGCGTTTTCACCAAACGGCCCGCCTGTTGGCAGACATGGGAAGCTACGGCTGCCAAGTAAACACATTAACAAAATAATTCTGGGTTAATTGTCATGCACGGTGTTACTTTGGGCTGTTGCTGTGAGACTATTTGTGCGTATGCGTGAGAGAGGGAGAGAGAGAGCGAAAGCGACACACACTGCATCATTGCTGTGCTGGATTGAGTATTACTCTTCCATGTTTTCCAGTTTTTTTTAGAATGGACTAGAAAAATAAGACATTTTTTTTCAAGATAATTCAGTTGAAAGAAGTAGAGTTTGTTATCTGCCAATTTAATATTTGTTATTGATTGCTTTGTGAATATTTTAGACATTTTACAAAATGTTTATAATGCCAAGAAGTCACTCCTTACAGCTATAATGGATTTTATAGTGCTTTAACTGAAATGCCACTACTCTCTTAAAGAGACATGACTTTTTACTGTAGTTGCAATACATCTCAATGGAAATTAATTGTAAATAGTTACAGAATTTTAGTTTGAATGTATATTATATTATATTATATTATATTATATTATATTATATTAATTATATTATACTATATTATTATAACATAATACTGTAATAATCTTGTCAGCTATTTAATTTTTTTCTTTGTGTTGGTTTGTTGTTATTTGTTATTTTTATTGTTATAAATTAATAATAAATAAATTAATAAATTAATTAATATTAGAACAAACCTACATTCCCTAGACCACAAATGTTTTGGAAAAAACCCACAATAAAACAAAATGTTCAAAATGTCCACTATTCGGACAGTCCTGATCATACTAAGCCTTTAAAGGTGCCTTAGAACCAGTTTTTACAAGATGTAATATAAGTCTAAGGTGTCCCCTGAATGTGTCTGTGAAGTTTCAGCTCAAAATACCCCATAGATTTTTTTTTAAATTAATTTTTTTAACTGCCTATTTTGGGGCATCATTAACTATGCACCGATTCAGGCTGCGGCCCCTTTAAATCACATGCTCCCTGTCCCCCCCGAGCTCTCGCCTATAAAACAGTGCATAAACAAAGTTCACACAGCTAATATAACCCTCAAATGGATCTTTACAAGATGTTCGTCATGCATGCTGCATGCATGGATCGGACCATGTGAGTATAGTATTTATTTGGATGTTTACATTTGATTCTGAATGAGTTTGATGGTGCTTCGTGGTTAAAGCTAACATTACACACTGTTGGAGAGATTTACAGTATAAAGAATGAAGTTGTGTTTATGCATTATACAGACTGCAAGTGTTTAAAAATTAAAATAGCAACGGCTCTTGTCTCTGTGAGTACAGTAATAAACGATGGTAACTTTAACATTAGCGACATGCTAACGAAACATTTATAAAGACAATTTACAAATATCACTAAAAATATCATGTAATCATGGATCATGTCAATTATTATCGCTACATCTGCCATTTTTCGCTATTGTTCTTGCTTGCTTACCTAGTCTGATGATTCAGCTGTGCACAGATCCAGACGTTAATACTGGCTGCACTTGTCTAATGCTTTGAACATGGGCTGACATATGTAAATATTGGGGGCGTACATATTAATGATCCCGACTGTTACGTAACAGTCGGTGTTATGTTGAGATTCGCCTGTTCTTCGGAGGTCTTTTAAACAAATGAGATTTACACAAGAAGTATAGGAAACAATGGTGTTTGAGACTCACTGTATGTCATTTCCATGTACTGAACTCTGGTTATTCAACTATGCCGAGGTAAATTCAATTTTTGATTCTAGGGCACCTTTAAGTGATATTTCAATTGGAATGGTGTCTCTCTGAGTATTGTGAATTTCTTGCAGGTTTATAAAGACATGGGTGAGTTTGGGCTGGACTATGCTGTGACAGCTGCTGCGTTATCAGCACAAAATGGTTCAGCTTGTTTGGTTTTTGAGAGTCGTCATCACCCATTTTATTGGGGATGTATTACAGTACGTGCAGAATTTGGATGGACAAAAGGCTTTGTTTCCCCTCCTTTAAATGAAAGAAGCCATTATTGATATTGGTTTTTGCCCTCAATGCATTCTCTCATTAGTTATTCATCTAAATACTGTAAATGAACCAAGCTTTTTTCAGAACACATTAGCAGCGACTCTCTGCAGAGCCCAGCAACATTGAAAAAGTATGATGTTTTGCAGAAATACTTATTACTGGGAAGATTTGATGGTAGGAGTTTGGCAACCTTTCTCACATGAAGTAATATTTAGAATTTTTCTTTTAATCACTGTAGCACGTGTTATCGTCATTTAATTATCAGATTTTTAGTCACTGTCATTGTGTAGAAGGACAATTTGTTCTAGGTTGAAATTTTCATTTTAGGAGTCTTTTTTTGTCAGGATATTAATTTATTAAAAATAAATTAATATAACCTTGTGATATAATAATTAAGGAATTGTATTTGTTAACTTATTTAGTAGTTTAGTAGACTTATTTTTAAAACTGATTTAACAATTTTTAATACTTACTAAACTTATTATTATTATTATTATTATTATTATGGTAAAATATTATAAACATGTTATTAACAATTTGGACTTATTGAATAATTATGTTTGTGGTGTTATATCTTAGTAATAATAATATTATAATACATAACTATTATTATCAAATTATAATAAATTAATACATTTTTGTTTTTCAAAATGTGTGTGAAACCAACATGAATACAAGTACATTTCAAAGAAGTCAGTACTTGTATTTTATACTAAAATATATATTTATTTTGTACATTCATATTTGTCATTTACCCTTCCAAATTATAGAAAATATTAATCTGAGCATTTTCCCCATTTGTCCAGTGGGCTGCATGGATGGTTTATTCACGCTGCGTTTGCCTCCTCATAAAGCTCATAACTACATAAATGGTCTGCGTGAGAATGAGGAAGCATTGCAGCGAAAGGCAATTTGGCAAGGAACATCAACATTTCTAAAAAAACACCTGAATAAAACATGCATTTAGCATCTCGCTCTGATCGCTCATGTTTCTAATGATAAGATTAAAAGAACATCTATTCCTTGCCTATATCTATTCATTTCCAGCATAGCAATTGGCCTCTCTCCCTGATCCCATCGGTACATGTAACCTGAGCCCAGAGGCCCATGTGCATCAAGATGTTTATTCGAAGGATGTTACCAAAAACGGAGGATGTTATCTAAAATACAGGGAAAAAAGCCTAAAGGCAGAAGTGCTTATTTCTGCCAAATTACCATGCAGAATGAGCCAAACTGGGCTGCGGGCTGAGTCACGGCAAAATTATATTACCTTATTACACAGATGCATTGAGTCTGACAGTCTAAATGTAGAGGAGAGCACCTCAGATGTCTAGTGGTTCTGGGACAGGGGCTTGGCATAGAGTTAAGAATCAGCGACTGCCAATCAGGGGTCATGGAGGTGCGGGGAGGTGTCAGGGATGAAGCCGTGGGTGCATTAAGAGTGAGTAGTGAACGAAGAGATGTTTCCGAGTCAGGAAATCTATTTCGGGATAAGAGCTCCCGAAATATCAAGCCGTTACCTGGACCAGTAATTGAAATTATTTTAGCAGAAAGAGGTCGGGTTTGAGTCTAAATCAGGATGATTTTTTTTGTGTTGTTTTAGAGTCCATAATGTATTTTTTTGTCAAATTGATTAAAATATCAGGATGGTACAACTGTCATGATATTATAATGAAGAAATTATTATAATTAAAAAAAACTGCTTTAACAATTTTAATAATAATTTATATTATTATTATTATTATTATTTTTATCATAATTATCATCATCATCCTTCATTATTATTATCATCATCATTATTATTGGCCTTATTAGGTGCTTCAATGATTTTATTATTATTATTGTTAATAATTATTATCATTATCATCATCATCTCATCATCATCATCACCATCATTATTTATTTATCATTATTATTGGCTTTATTTCTTAAACTGCTTCAATGATTAATAATAATTATTATTATTAATTAATAAAATTATTATTATTATTATCATTATCATAATTTCTTATCATTATTATTAATATTGGCTTTATTAGGTAACATTTTTATCTTTTTTTTTCAACTGCTTCAATGATTTTATTAATAATAATAATAATAATAATAATAATAATAATAAATCATAATTTTTATTATCGTTATTATTGTTGGCTTTATTAGGTAAGAACATTTTTATCATTATTTTTAAACTGCTTCAATGATTTTAATAATAATAATAAATATTATCATTATTATTAAAATGATATTATTGTTTTGGTCAAATATTATAAACATTTGATTTAAAAAAAAATAATGATTAAGATATATACTCACATCTTAGCAAATTATGTTTGGGGTAAGGTTGGGGGTAAAACGTTGTTTGAGTGAACTTTGAGGAGAATCACTGAATTATGTATTATTATGTATATATTTTATTCCTTTCATCTTTGGCCATGCCCTGTGCATTCTTTCGTTCAGAGTGAATGCAGACAGAGGATCACCTGTCCGTTGAAGTGAGATAAAGCCGCTACACCGGGATGAGGTCTGCCCCTTGTTCTAGAACAGCCGTCACAGCTCCCTGTGTGTGTATGAACCGGCACTTCTCCGCTCTGCAGTTGACCTTGTGGAAATTGGTGTCCGGGCCCTCTGGAGACCTCTCGTCTTCGGTCACCCTCACTGCATATCATCTCTCTCTGCTGATTCTGTCACTTGCTGCCTGTCCGCCATGGGCAATTTTTGTACTCTGGGCCCCATCTCATGTGAATGAGCAGTCATCTCGTGTTGTCTCCACTGTCTCGTCTCAAACGTTGTGGCTTTCAACAAGAAAAAGCTGTGACCTTCTGAAATGACACAGTCAGCACCTACAAGTTTTTTCTGTTGAGTATATATGCTGTTTGATATAAGATAAGAGGTAATAACATCAGGTTTTGCCTGCATTGTTGGGACCAGATGTCCCCACAAGGATTCTAAAACCTGTGATCTGTTGTAAAACCTAGCGAGCTGCCTGCAGCTTTTAAGGCATCATAGGCGCGCTCCTGACAAAAAGGATTTTCCAGACAGTGTGTAACTTAATTATACTGCCTCCTCAGGTACCTCGTTTTAGCTCAATTCTAAGGCAGCATCACACACTGTTTTGCAGTGAAAGTGATCCTAGAATGTGTTGCGACAAGCTCATTCCTGGTGAAAAAAACATCTTAAACCAGCATAAGCTTTTTTGCTGGACTTTCACCCTGGTCATACTAGTTTGTTTTAGAGGGTTTTGAGGTACTTTTCTGCTGGTCAGGCTGGTAAAACAACAGGACACTCTAAACCAGAAATGCCTTCTTGGCCAGGCAGCAAACCAGCTGGTTTTGTTTGTTTGTTTGTTTGTTTATTTATTTGCAGCAAAGACTGTTTGTTTATTTTATTATTTTTTTATTTGCCTTGTCAATGAAGCTGTTTAATTCAGTGCTGAAAAGTATAGATTTAAATTTGTTCAATACAGATAGAATAGATTTGTTTTTAGAGCTGCACAATATTGGAAAAAGCTGACGTTGCGATATTTTGTTTTTCTGTGATATATATTGTGATTTATGAAAAATACAGGGATTTTCATCAGATATTTGGAAAGAATGAATCATTCTAAAATGATTGGGGCGACTTTGTTGAGGACCATATTGAGTAAATACAGGAGAAATATGGCAAAGTCATTTCGATTTGCTGTAACTGAATATTGGCATGTAGATGTCTGCAGGCCAGCACTCTAATAAAATGTGAGGTTGGGCCAGATCGGACATTGTATGCCTGAGTTACAACAGCTTCCTTTCATGGCAAAATATTGAAATTTGTAGTTCTTCACAATTTAACATCGCCAACAAAATCTGGAAATGGCAAAAACTGCACAAATTTTGCAAAGGAAATTTAAAATATCTCACTTCCTGGTTTTCAGATTTTGCTCCCAGGGACTTTTTTGTGGGTATTGGGCTGTTACATGCGTTTACCGAATTTCATACTTGTACGTGAAATGTAGCGAGAAGGGCACTATCGAGCCATTTTGCCACTTCTGACGCGTGTGCAAAGTTTCATGAGTTTTCGAGCATGTTTAGGCCCTCAAAAATGCGATTCATTTTGGAGAAAAAGAAGAATTGACCGAGTAATTACAATGGGGTCCTCACACCACTAATAATCATAATAAAAAATAAAAGTAATTTATAAAAACTGAACAATGACATGTTAAAAAATTTGGATCTTCATAAATGAATATACATTTTACAATAACCAATTCGTACTACTTTCAGTAACCATAAAGTGAACTTTTTTCTTTTCTTTTTTTTACTTGAAAAAAAGTTTTCATAGTCTACATTCCCATTGTTTAGAAATATAAAATTGTGCTATTAAATAAATGTTTATTAAATAAAAATATTAAAATAAGATATATATTATTGCAGTAATATTATTGTGTTTTAAAATGAAAAAAAAAAAAAAGTTTATAGTATAACTGTAAAATTACAGTTTCAGACAACATTGTTTTTATTTTGGTGATTTGCCAGCAAATTAATATATGTGCTGCATGTTTCAGAGGGAACTGTGTTCATTTACACGCATACAGCTCATGGATATGGTGTTTCAGCATCTCAGAGTGGCTCGATTCACATTAAACCATATTACGAAATTGATATTATTTCAATATATTGTGTAGCCCTATGTGCTTTATATTTTTATTAGAGTATTGCACTGATAGCAACATGCTAACATACATATGTATTTACATCAATTGCGATTAGCTGTGTGTAGAAAGTTACAAATCAGTCACTTATTAGGTTCCAAGACAGTAATAATGATGTCGCCTGCCCCATGTAGGCAGCTCTCTAGGTTTTGGAACGAAGCTGTAAAATCAGCTGCATTGTGGGGGCTACCCAGCAGTTTCCAGGAAGGGAACAGCTTAATAAATATACCAAATAATGTCTAAATGTAAATATAAAAATGCAGAAAGGATTCTGTGAGGGTTAATTTTGGAGGTAGGGTTAGAGAATATCATAGACAGTCTGCCACCTTGATATATACAAGTGAATATGTTGTACAAAACAAAGTTGTCCCATGTGTCGGGTAAGGAGATTAAGATCTCGTGTTTTATGAATTGGTATGTCAAAAGTAAGGCTGAGTGCTGTGGGAACATAGCTATGTACACTGATTATCATACTGAAATATAAATGACGAGACAATGGCTGTTTTGTTTGCCTATTCACCTAGTGTGATTAGAACAGCATAGAATGAAGGGCTTGAGAGACATGAAAATCCATTGTACTGGAATTCCTCAAGGCTTCTGTTCATTGTTCTTTGGTGCTGTTTAATACAAGCCTCTTGTGACGGAATTGGGGGCAACCAAAAGACACCATAATAACGGCCAATCATAACATGCATTTTAAGGGATAGTCCAACTGAAGATCAAAATTCTGTCATTTACTCACCCTTGTGTCGTTCCAAACCTATATGACTTTCTCATATGGAACACAAAATAAGATGTTTAACAGATTTTCCAGAGTTCTCTTGTCCATACAATGGAAGTGAATGCAGACAATTGCTACAAGCACCAAAAAAAGCACCATAAAAGTAGTCTTATAAATGACATGATGTAATTAATTCTCCAAACAGTGACAGAATAGGAAATATATTCTGGGGAACATCCCGGCAAATGCTTTTGGGCAATGCAATCTGAATCTAATTACCTTAAACATGACATCTATTCTGTTGTTCTCCCTCTTCTCCTTTCAAATTTTCATCCAAATGCTTTTCTGTGAATTGATATTGATAGGTAAACCTTCAGCACAGATTTGACATGAAAGCTCGGCTGTATTCTTCCTCGACTGCATACTGGGCTCAGATCATGTAAAGAAATGTGGCACTGCAGGTAGCGAAAGCAATTTCAGAGCTCACAAAAGTAGATTGTTTGGCCCATTATATGAGAGCCATCACGCTGACTAACAGTAACCACAGAAAAAATACATCAAGGCAGAGTTTTCTTTAACTGAGTGAGCAAGGCTCATTAGGATATTTAAGTACAATTATTATGACAAATTGTATGATTACAGCTTTCTTTACCAGTTGTACTGGTTATACAGCCATTGTTGAACTGAATGACACACATTGTCTTTAGTATTTATTTATTCATTCATTTATTGTCCAAATAGCACTCATGGTCAGTAGAAATCTTTTAAGCTAAGCCTTGAGATGAAAAGTGTTTGGCATGATAATGGGTATGACAGTGTTGAAATATACAAGATGTGGTCTTGGTGGAATAGATTTGCTATGCTGTTGCTGTTGCAAGTACGGGACTTGCTACTGCCAATACATACATGACAGGCTGCTGCTGTACAATATAGCATACATGAATTACTCATAGCAGATCTTTACAGGTGGAGCTGGGGAAGGTGGAGGGTTTCTGAAAGTGCACTGCAACTGATACAGCAAATGCTTACCAAGTATTTTAAGGTTGAGCAGCAAGCTCATTGGCTACTGATAGAGCAGGAACCAATCAACTGTGCTGATTGCAAGCAGATTGAGTTAAGGACCTATCAGCCTGTGCCATCTAGAGTTTCATGAAAAAACTGTATTAGTATTTGATATAAACACACCTTACACAAATTACTTTATGAATCCTGACTGCCAACATAAGATTTTGATGTATAAAATACATGTTTAAAAACAGTATGTTTGAGGTTCAATACATGTTCTCAATCATCAACGTTTGCAGCTTAATGCTGAATAAATAAAATTGTTAAATAAATTGGACTCATCACTCAGTTTGGCGTTACGCAACAAATTCAGCCGGTGAAGATTAACTTGAACATGGAGCTTTCCTTTAATAACAAAATTGCTAAAAAAAAAAAAAAGTAACAAAATGTTATTGTATATTTGTACAGTAACTGCATCTGCCCAAGTGTTACTTCTTTGCTGACATGAAATGTTGTTGCTCGCTTACAGTAAACATCATCTCTGTGCTCCCTAGGGATAAATTAGTAGGTCGAGACTCTTTCTTTACTGCCTGCTCTCTGGGTAAAACAATAACTAATGCTAAAAAAAGTACAGCACTAGTATTTATACCTAGAGGGGTTAGAGAATATTTAGTGTAAATTATATGTCTTTATTTCAGAGGAATTTTAAATCACATTATGCAATGCTGTTTTATTACGTTAGACATTATACACTGCAACAATATTCTTGTAACAAATAAATAGCTTTTCTATTATAATATACTCTGAAAGGCAAAATATTGTTTCAGGTACTGAATGTTTTGATCTGTTTCTGAGTGTTTTTGTATAATTTGTTGACAAAATAAATCTTTTTAGAATCATTTAATTTATTTATGCAATTGTCATGATCATTTTTATTTTATTTGTTTTGTTTGTGTTTTCTTTTTTTTTTTTTTGGTTTGCTTTGTTTTATTTAGTCAGGACATTTTCTTAAAATAAGTAAAAAAAAAGAAAAAAAAAATATGTGCAAATATGTGCTAATTTTTTACAGTGTGTCAGTGCTTTATTTGTGGCTTTATGCTTCTTAGCCTGACATGAAAGTAAAGACTTTTTAGGAAGTGGGTTATAACCCGAGCATGTCAGAGCATGTGCACTGCCCACCAAGCAATGTCTCTCTGACTTTTGCTATAAAAAACAAAACAAAAGATGTTACAAAAGTTAAGGAAAATCTTTGAAGTCCCCCTGCAATCAATATTTTTTATCCCTAATTTGATATAATCAAAATGACACATTTAAATGTTTTTCCTGTGAAAATAATTTCTTCATGCCTTAAAATAGCTTGAATGTAACTCTACACCTTTGCTTCATTTAGTATACGCAGAACCATGAATATGCAAATTAGTCCCCGCCTCCACTCACTCACACCTGCTACCTGATTCACTCTGTTAACTTCAAAAGTGGAAGAGGAAATTATACAGGGTCATCTACAAGTCGAAGTCAGAATGTTAATGCATTTTTTATGTATCTTGCTCTACAACGTCGGACACAACTATAATTGATACAATTAGCCTTTGGCTTGACTACGTTATCAAACAGCTAATAATGTTTCTGATGTTACACAAACCATGTTCCCGTTCAGCATCTCAGAGTTAGACAGCTGCCTTCTAAAAATCAGCATCATTAGAAACGCTTTGAACAAATAAAAAGTCAGTGGAGAAAAGCCCCGCACGTTGGAAACGGATGGTTTCAAACTGCGTTTCTGAGACTGTCTTCGGTACACTGGGAGAAAATACTAAGCAATGGTGCTGACTTATGAAATCACAAATGGTTTGCCTTAAAACATATTAAAAACACCACATAGACATATAAATTACATTTAAAGGGGTGGTATAATGCCACTTTTACAAGATGTAAAATAAGTCTCTGATGTCCCCAGAGTGTGTATGTGAAGTTTTAGCTCAAAATGCCCTACAGATAATATTTTATAGCATGTTAAATTTATCACTTTGAGCAAAAACACTGTTTATGTGTGTGTCCCTTTAAATGCAAATGAGCTGTTGCTCTCAAAAGGGGGTGGAGTTTCAGGAGATCATGTTAGCACTTAAGCCGAGTTCAGACTGCACGATTTTCAAAGTAGTCGGGTCACTGTTCTTTTCACACTGCATGACTATCTTGGCCAGCATTCAGTCGCTGCTGTGTTCAAACTGCACGATGGATCGGCGACAGAAGGTTCCACACTGCATGACTTTACAATAGGAAGAATCGCCGACAACTCTGTCTGGCACGCAAACTACGTTTCACAACCGAACACACGCGAGATGTGACAAGGAAACAACGCAATATCACGCATGCAAGACCGGAGTTCTCACGTGAGACTGGGTTTATTATTAAAAACGGTAGCCCGCAAGAAGCTTGCAATACGAATTGCCTGTGCGCTGATTTGCAGTGAAAACAAGAAAAAGAAAACAAGAATATGGAGGAGGAAATGGTTGGGGAGACGCGAGGAACAAGGATTGCTGATATTGTGGTCTATAACTCCTGCCCGAACTCCCCGCTGCTCTGAATCTTGCTCTCTCATTGGCTGTCAGTCATCGCCGATGTAGTTTTCAGTCAGAACGCTTTTCACACAGCAGGATTTTGAATCGCCGACAGGTCCAGATATTTATCATGCCAAATATCTCACAATATTCTCTCAGCTTGCGTCTTTGCTCATTCACACTGCGTGATTGTCACTCGCGTGAATGAGCACCGATTTGCCTGTGATTTCGGGCATTTGTCTGCGATTTCACAAAACCTGTCGGCGAGCTAAAATCGTGCAGTCTGAACTCGGCTTTAGCAGCGCCTCACATTACCTCACGCAGTGACGCAGAAACTGTTCAGGCTTTTATGTTCAAAACTGAGTCGGACAATGATAGAGAGACTCAAGAAGAAGCAACAACATACATTGCTCATGTGGGAACTGTTGTAAAATGCTTACAGAGCCAGAGAATATGCTGCATGAAGATAGAACAGGCATTGTTTAGTTTAATTACGGTTATAAATTGTCATGTTGTTATCTTGCTTTTATGACATGCTATTGCATTTGTGTTTCCTACTGTAATGCAGTAACATGGCCTCATCCCTTTGTTGTGTGTTCTCGGGGCCAGGGTTTATGTAAATTCTAGGGTTAGTGATGTCACCAACCCGGGAAGAGGCTTGTTGTAGTCCCTACCAGCCGTTTGCTGTAGTCCTTAAACAGAGAATTCTTTAAAAGAAAATATCTCAGTTTGCATTGAACTTTCAATGCTGTAACTTTGCTGATGTTGTTTATGCTCAAACAGCAACATTACACACTAACTAAAGTTAAAAGAGTGAAATCGCAATGGACCACCCCTTTAAAAACTTGATTTTCACCATAGGGCAGGGGTCATCAACTATATTTGTCCAAGGGCCAGAATTTTTCACTGCAGACACTGTAAGGGCCAGATACTCGTAATATAAAATAAAATTCGAATTGTATCCTAATACTGTATGTTATTATTTGATATACTAATTCTAATTCCAAATTTATGTTATTTTTTACATATTACCTGTACTGCAGCAAGCCACCAGGGGGCGATAGCGATATTTTAGGCTTCATATTTGTGAGGCTTTCAAGCTGTCCATCACTGTCACGCAATTGTGCGCAAATCCCAGGCAAGGAAAATTTTGACATTTGTGAAAAAATGAGCACGTGAAACAATAAAAGATGTTCAATGAGAGAACGCGTTTATCGTCATTCTTGACTGAAGGCAGTCTATGGCACAAGCTACTTTTCAGAAGGCTTTTTGTTTCGTTAGATTAAAAATAAAAAACGGTTCTCATTCCCCCTTGAATAAGGCCGGCGACACACTGGCTGCGTGAGCGACTCAGCTGCGTGGCGTGTCCGTTTTTATTTCGGCTCCCATATTTAACAGGTTGGAGTTTGCACACTGAGACACGCGTCTCAGGCGCGCTCGAGCCACGCAGGAAACGCGTGCATGCTAGAAATAGAACCGACGCGTGTTCCAGCAACGGGAGTGTTCTCTGGCTAGAGCGCAGAACAGCGGAGTTTGTGCATGTCTGAGCTTGTGTTTTGTTGCTTTAGTATTGCTTAATTTAACAGACCTGTGTGTGTGCGTTTTATATCACTAGTGCAGTGTCCGTTCTCGGAGCATAAGCCCTGCCCGCGTGAGGTGCGCCGCTTCCCGCTCGCGCTGCTCTAACTGTAGTTTACTAAAAGTTTATTAACTCTGAATGTGTCGCGACACTGCACTCCCCTGTGAAGTCGATTGGATGAACGGTTCTCGAAATAATAAAAATGCAAACGGATATACAGACACAGATTCCTGCCTTTATTAGAGAGAAAAATATGTTCAGCCCCTCTCTCCGAAGCTTCGAATAGTCGATGTTCATCAAAAAATGGTATTCGGACCAGCCCTAAACTTTTTCCTCTTACAAGGCTATTCCTGAATTCAGTATTATTCTGGGGGCCGGATGGAAATCTCTGGCGGGCCGGATTTGGCCCGCGGGCCGCCAGTTGACGTTGCATGCCATAGGGGGACTATAAGGCAGAATAAAATGGGACACAGTGGAAGCTGGAACTCTCCCTGTGTTTCTCACAAGTGCTAGACATATTTGGATCTCATGTGCTAACCGCTAGTGCATGGGTCCAAATGTTGATTTCTTTTTACCTTTGCAATAAAATACCTGAAGTGAGAGCACTGAAATACTATTGTCTTAAAAAGGTGCTGAAACACAAGGGAACAAAAGAAACAATTGTACAGTAAGTACATTGACACTCTTCTGATATTTCATAACACTAATTGTTTGAAATCACTGCCTACCATTTGAGATATAAATTCACAAACCTGCAGAATAATTGTACAGCATCATGCAACTAGAAAAGTGCGTCATGTGATTGACCTCACAAAATAATGCTTTAGACTGAAACGCAGACAAGATAAATGAATGCTTTTACCCGACCCATGACTCTTTTCCTTTCTCCTTATCTCTTCTCCTGAAAATAAAATGATACATCAGTGTCTTACATGAAGTGTAATTATATCTGTGGGTGGAGGAACTTGGTGACAAACGGTCTCATCCCATATTGCATGGGCAGGTTGTGCTATATTTCAGCCCAGAGTTTTGACATGAGTGTAATGCTGTGTGGAACAATGGCATCATTGTGTTCGATTTTGAACATGCTGTTCTCAACAAGATGATTTGCGATGCACTTTGATGGATTCGAGGATGGGGCGTGTGCATCGACGAACCTCTTATATATATATATACACAGGTTCATGTTCAATAAATTCATATTTCACAATCCAGTTGTATTGCAGGTCCTCCAGAATGAGAGGTGCACATGAATCACAGATGAAAGTCTGGACAGCGTGTATATATATATATATACACACATATTATATATATATGCACAGATCATTTTGATTATGCCCCCATAAAATGGCACAAATGTTTTGGATGAACCTGTATAGAATTGCCGTCACAGTATAATGTTTTTCTTTTTTTCTTTTTTCACAAGTCCAGGAGGATTTGTGATGGCTCCTTTCTGCTCTTGACAGCACATCCCCATTGAAGTGAAATTATGCTTGATGTGCCTTCAAAACAGAGCTTTCATTTGGTATCGACTGTGAAAAGAGAGGGATCCATGGAAAGAAGCGTTTAGAGGCGTCACCGCACCACAGGACATGACACACTCTCCTAAATAAATCTTCTGAGAGATGGGAATCATGAATTATCGGTCATTACGTCCAGCAGCTTCTGTGTTAGTCAGAGGTTTGCAAATGATTTTTCCCAGCTAAATGCACATTGTCAGTGCGTATTGCTCAATTGTGTTGACATTCCCTGTTGGTATATTAACCAGCAGCCTCTGGCAAATCGTTTGATTGGTTATAAATCAGGCGTTCGCCCCAGGTTCATGTTCAATAAATTCATATTTCACAATCCAGTTGTATTGCAGGTCCTCCAGAATGAGAGGTGCACATGAATCACAGACGAAAGTCTGGACAGCGATCCATCGGTTATACATCTGTGCTAAAGTTCTGCCATTTCCTACTGGGCCAGGACAGGATATTACTCAAGATGTATTTCCTAGTACGAGGCATGAGACATGGAACTGAGTTAGTAAGTGTTAAATATCCAGATCAAATATATACTTACTGTCACTTTATATATGCAGATGTCCTCCTTGGCAGCATGTTGTGTTAATTTTTAATAGTGCATATTTATCATGCTGTTTGAATGTTTATGCATTCCTCTCACTTTCACGTAAAAAAAAAAAAAGAAAAAAAAAAAAAAAAAGCTTTCTGAATAAGATGCATTTTAGCCAGATAAAGCAGGAGGCAGCATCATTATTTTGAAAAATGCTTGTGGAGGATTTATGGGAATATGATTTTTTCCAGAACACTCTACAATTTTCAAATGGCCATTAATGGAAAATTATTTAGCCATCTTAATGGTATAGTTATGGCATCTAACCTGTCAAATATAATTTTTTTGTTAAAAAATATATTACTACAGACTTACACTACCATTCAGAAGTTTGGGGTCTATAAGATTTTTATTTTTCAAAATACTTTTTTTCAACAAGAACACATTAAATTGATCAGAATGACAATAAATACACTTATAATCTTACAATTTAATCTTTATTTCAGATAAATGCTGTTCTTTTGAACTTTCTATTCATCAAAGAATCATGAAAGAAAGTTTTCCACAAAATTATTAAGCAGCACAATTTTTTTTTTCAACAAGTAATAATAAGTGTTTCTTGAGCACCAGATCAGCATATTAGAATGATTTTTCAAGTCAAATCAGCTTAACTTTATTGTCATTCTGCTTATGAAGACATAATAGAATGAAATGTCATATTCAAACATAAATATAAGACATATAAATATATAAGACATATAAATATATAAACAGCAGAAGTATAAACACATAAACCTACATATAGTTAACTTACTCAAAGAAGTAATCTAGCTATACATATGCTATATATAATCTTACTATACATACACAAATGCTAATTCAGCTTTATCATCACTGGTAATGATGGTGATATTTCACAATATTATACTTTTTACTTTTTGATAAAGTAAATGTAGCCAATGTCTTTCAAAAACATGATGAGAAAAAATTGCTGATCCCAAACGTTTTACAGTACATATCAAAGTATCAGAAACAAAGCTGAATTGATGGTTAAAACTATCTAAACCTTTATTACCACAAACTTTCTCTGTAGATCCTTCTCTGTATTTCAGATGTGTACTGTCCTGGCTTTGGTTGATCTTTCTTCCTAAGTGCAATTTGCATTCAGTCAGGGTTTGTGAGATGAAGAACAATGCTTTGTAGAATGTATCATAATAACACATCGCCTTTCTCTTTCTTTCAGTCCCAGTGGCTTTAGAAACGCGTGGCTGTGTATTAAATTCATGAATCATCATTACAAGCTTGAGGGTTCTAAGCATCATTAATATTCGGCTTGTGAAGATGTATAGTCCATGATTTGCTCTGTCTTTCCCTTCCATCCTCCAAATATGCTGTAAGGATCCAGTCTCTACTAATGAAATGCATTTATTATATTCAGAGGCCCAAATGTAGTCTGCTTTATCAATACAAAATAGTCCATTTGGCGTTAAAAGAATAGTTCAGCCAAGAAATGAAAAATCTGACCCTTACTCACCTTATGTCTAAGTACTTATTCCAAACGTGTGACTTGGGACACAAAAGCAGGATTTTTTTCATTTTGTCATTCCTTTTTTATACGGTCACAATGAGTGGGAACTTTTAAAAGCTGTAAAAAAGAACAAAATGCACTATAAAGTGGTTAAAATGACTTTTATATACATCTTCTGAAGTAGCTACAATAGCTGAGGAACAGACTGAAATTTAAGTTATTCACTAATAATCATCCACTCCAAAAAGCTGTTAACCTTCTGTGTCATTTTAGAAGCTTTACAGCCTCATTCAATTTCATTATAATGAAAAGAGTGACAAGCATATACATAAATAAACCCTTTATGTTTTATTTATGTAAAAAAAAGCATACAGTTTGGAACGACGTGACACGTGAGCTTGAGTAACTCCTTGTTACCTGCAAAAGCACCCCCAGGTTATGAATCTTTGATCTAGAATAAGAAAAAAGAAGGTTTATGAACACAACGTCTTGAAAAATGTCCATTCTCCTACATATTTTCTTGCCCGTCTACAGTTAACCTCATTTTCCAGGTAGATGGATTGTATGCGCTCGTCTTTGAACATGTCTGTCATGGTTGTTTCAGGGTATTAAGCTCGACTTGAGTATCTGGAAAAGGTCAACAGCGATAGAGAGAGCGGTTCAGCTGGAATATGATGGCATTGACCTCAATCCTTTAGCTGGGCCATAGTATGATTGGAGGATAGAAAAGGTTAAAGGATTGATTAATTTTCCATCAATGGAAGGAATCTTTGTTCTCTTTACTCCACAATACATTTCTAATATTTCTAATGTTGAAGAGAAGAAAGCATAAGCCTCTTTAAAAAGTAGATTTGTAATTTTCATGTGGAATTACCATTACAATTGTGTTTTAGTGCATAGATATGCATCAGGAGCTGTTACTGTAGTTAAAGTTGGCATGGAAAGGAAAATGTAGTAGTCTTTTCTTCCCTATTGTGATGTTTTATGTGGCTGGACTTGGCTGGAATTGATTGGATCAATGGATGGTTGTGGTTTACTATTACTGTGATCTCATATGAGTGACAGATTGTCCCGCCTTTGCTCCAGTAAACACGTCATCAGAAAAGAGAAGAAATTCTGGCTGCATCCGAAATCGCATACTTCCCTACTATATCGTAGGCGAAAAACACTATGTGACTAAAGAAGGTAAGAATTCACAGTACTCATAAAAGAGTAGGCAAAAAGTACCCGGATGACCCATTACTTCCGGCGAGATTCTGAAATTCGCATACGATGAACAATTAACTATCCCATGAGGCCACGGAGAGAGATTTGTGAATGGCAGTGAATCAACTGATGCAGGCAGGTCACATGATAAAGTTATTACTTATTCACAATAAGTACCTACTAAAAAGAGTCTGCAATTTCGGACGCAGCCATTGTTGCAAGAATGAGAGGAAGTTATTGTGATTTAAAGATTACAAGGGCACATGAATGAAAAAAAAAAAATGTACACGGATAATCAATTCATAATAAATACTGAAAAATTCATGGTCAATTTTGATTTCATGGTGACTTTAAACTCACCTGTGGGTTCTTTCAATAGTTTCATGTCCTTCCCTTCATTCATTATTAATAATCTTCATTTTCTGTACTGTTTGTGAAGCTAATATTATGCTTGTCAATTGTTTGACATGCTTGTCGAGCTACAGTGGAACACACTTTGTGCTTTGTGATTTTCTGTTTCAAAAGGCATGAGAATAAGCCTGGTGCTGCTGTTGACAATGAAATAAAGAAGAACTGGTCTCATTTTTCAGCACTTTCATGCTTTGCTATTTTCTAATAATCTGTTGGGGGAGAGCATACATTTCACCAAAGCACTGAAGCGCGGACTGTTTCCTTTAAAAGAAATACAAATGAAAAATAAGATCTTCTCCTGTAGATAGTTCTGATTTCTCTGAGATATCACATCAGGCAAGAACTTTTCACTTTTTGTAGAGCCTCTCCAAGAAATAACACTTCACTTTAAAGATTAAAGCTGTTGTAGTCATGGCAAATCTCAAGAACTGCTCTCTCCATATTGTAATTTTGGAAACCAAATCTTAGAATCTACTTCAACATGGTGTCATTGGTCTAAAAAGGCAGGTCTGAATAAGTTTAGTGACTTTTTTTTTTTTTTATACTATTCCCCTGTTAGGATGCTAAAGTCCAAAGTCTTCCAAAGCAAAGTCAAGCTTTCTAAATGACATGTTTACATGCGGCTCAGACGGAGGCCCTTGGGAAATGAATTTTAAGTTTATTCCAGCAGCTGTCCGTATTATTATGGCTCACTCTTCCCACTTAGATCCAATCGTTCATTAGACCAAGCGAAGCAGGGCTTTCATAGCAAGCCCCACTAATGGCCCAGAAAGCAGCAGCCTGCCTGATTACCATTGATTCCCTGGCAAATTCCCTCACTTTGTTTGCTTTCATAGTTGCAGCGCCTGAAAACGCCTTGGAAATTGAAATTGCAGCTCCTGTTGTGGGTGGCTTTGGTGGTGAGTACCGACAAGCTGATAATAAAGAGACTGTCCTAGTCCTCACACACAGTTACCTGTGACTGTCCACATCGGCTAGTGAGTCGAAAAGTACATTATTAGACTTAACACTTACAAACAAGTTCGAAAAACCCAGGCCGTTTTTCTCATTCAGAGAGAAATGTCACTAAGGAGCTGTTTTCCTCTATTGGATAATAGCTTTGCCTTAGAGGGGATTTGAGAGCTGTGCTGACATTTTGTGCCCTTTCATAAGAGGATGTCTGGTTTGTATCACTATTCGGAATACCAAATTATAATGTAATGAATCAAAGTCGTGTTATGGCTCATAACTTTGTTTACAGTAACACATTACTGTAAGATTGTTGTTCTGGACATTTTTTTTTTTTTGATTTGTTATATCATCAACTTATTTCTCTAGCATACCCATGTGTGTTTGAATGTACAATATGTCAATTCTGTCTGCCGATCTATCTGTCTGTCTGTCTTTCGTTACATCTATCGTTCTATCTGTCTGCCATTACATCTATCATTCTATCTCTGTCGTTACATCTATGGTTCTACCCGTCTGTCGTTACATCTATCGTTCTATCTGTCTGCCATTACATCTATCATTCTATCTCTGTTGTTACATCTGTCGTTCTATCTGTCTTTCGTTACATCTATCGTTCTATCTGTCTGTCGTTACATCTATCGTTATATCTGTCTGCCGTTACATCTATCATTCTATCTCTGTCGTTACATCTATGGTTCTACCCATCTGTCGTTACATCTTTGGTTCTACCCATCTGTCGTTACATCTGTCGTTCTATCTGTCTTTCGTTACATCTATCGTTATATCTGTCTGCCATTACATCTATCATTCTATCTCTGTCGTTACATCTATGGTTCTACCCGTCTGTCGTTACATCTATCGTTCTATCTGTCTGCCATTACATCTATCATTCTATCTCTGTCGTTACATCTATGGTTCTACCCGTCTGTCGTTACATCTATCGTTCTATCTGTCTGCCATTACATCTATCATTCTATCTCTGTCGTTACATCTGTCGTTCTATCTGTCTTTCGTTACATCTATCGTTCTATCTGTCTGTCGTTACATCTATCGTTATATCTGTCTGTCGTTACATCTATCATTCTATCTCTGTCGTTACATCTATGGTTCTATCTGTCTGTCGTTACATCTGTCGTTCTATCTGTCTGTCGTTACATCTATCGTTCTATCTCTCTGCTGTTACATCTATCGTTCTACTCGTCTGCTGTTACATCTATTGTTCTGTCTACCATTACATCTATTGTTCTGTCTGCCATTACATCTATCGTTCTATCTGTCTGCCATTACATCTATCATTCTATCTGTCGTTACATCTATGGTTCTACGCGCCTGTCGTTACATCTGTCATTCTATCTGTCTGACGTTACATCTGTCATTCTATCTATCTGTCTTTCATTACAGCTATCGTTCTATCTGTCTGTTGTTACATCTATCGTTTTATCTGTCTGTCATTACATCTTTCGTTCTATCTGTCTGTTGTTACATCTATCATTCTACTCGTCTGCCGTTACATCTATTGTTCTGTCTGTCTATTGTTACATCTATTGGTCTATCTGTCTGCCGTTACATCTATCATTCTCTTTGTCTGCCGTTACATCTATCGTTCTCTTTGTCTGCCGTTAGATCTATCGTTCTACCTGTCTGCTGTTACATCTATCATTCTGCCTATCATTACATCTATCATTCTATCCATCTGCTGTTACATATATTGTTCTATTCATCTGCTGTTACATCTATTTTTCTGTCTGCCTTTACATCTGTCATTCTATCTGTCTGCTGTTACATCTATTGTTCTGTCTACCATTACATCTATTGTTCTGTCTGCCATTACATCTATCGTTCTATCTGTCTGCCATTATATCTATCATTCTATCTGTCGTTACATCTATGGTTCTACGCGCCTGTCGTTACATCTGTCATTCTATCTGTCTGACGTTACATCTGTCATTCTATCTATCTGTCTTTCGTTACAGCTATCGTTCTATCTGTCTGTCGTTACATCTATCGTTTTATCTGTCTGTCATTACATCTTTCGTTCTATCTGTCTGCTGTTACATCTATCATTCTACTCGTCTGCCGTTACATCTATTGTTCTGTCTGTCTGTTGTAACATCTATTGGTCTATCTGTCTGCCGTTACATCTATCATTCTCTTTGTCTGCCGTTACATCTATCGTTCTCTTTGTCTGCCGTTAGATCTATCGTTCTACCTGTCTGCTGTTACATCTATCATTCTGCCTATCATTACATCTATCATTCTATCCATCTGCTGTTACATATATTGTTCTATTCATCTGCTGTTACATCTATTTTTCTGTCTGCCTTTACATCTGTCATTCTATCTGTCTGTTGTTACATCTATTGTTCTGTCTGTCTGCCATTACATCTATTGTTCTGTCTGCTGTTACATCTATCATTCTCTTTGCCTGCCATTACATCTATCGTTCTACCCGTCTGCTGATACATCTATCATTCTGTCTGTCTGCCGTTACATCTATGGTTCTACCCATCTGCCATTACATTTATCGTTCTATCTGTCTGTCGTTACATTTATTGTTCTATCTGTCTGCTGTTACATCTATGTTTCTACCCATCTGCCATTACATTTATTGTTCTATCTGTCTGCCGTTACATCTATCGTTCTATTTGTCTGACGTTACATCTATGGTTCTACCCATCTGCCATTACATTTATCTTTCTATCTGTCTGTCGTTACATCTATGGTTCTACCCATCTGCCATTACATTTATCTTTCTGTCAGCCGTTACATCTATCGTTATATCTGTCTGCCGTTACGTCTATGGTTCTACCCATCTGCCATTACATTTATCTTTCTTATCTGTCTGTCGTTACATCTATCGTTCTATCTGTCTGCCATTACATCTATCGTTCTATTTGTCTGACGTTACATCTATGGTTCTACCCATCTACCATTACATTTATCTTTCTATCTGTCTGTCGTTACATCTATGGTTCTACCCATCTGCCATTACATTTATCTTTCTGTCAGCCGTTACATCTATCGTTATATCTGTCTGCCATTACATCTATGGTTCTACCCATCTGCCATTACATTTATCTTTCTATCTGTCTGTCGTTACATCTATCGTTCTATCTTTCAGCCGTTACATCTATGATTCTACCCGTCTGCCATTACATTTATCATTCTATCTGTCTGCTGTTACATCTATGTTTCTACCCATCTGCCATTACATTTATCGTTCTATCTGTCTGTCATTACATCTATCGTTCTATCTGTATGCCGTTACATCTATGGTTCTACCCGTCTGCCATTACATTTATCATTCTATCTGTCTGCGTTACATCTATGTTTCTACCCATCTGCCGTTACATTTATCGTTCTATCTGTCTGTCTTTACATCTATCGTTCTGTCTGCCAGTGCATCTATTGTTCTATCTGTCTGCTGTTACGTCTGTCATTTTGTCTGCTGTTACATCTATCGTTCTACCCATCTGTCTATCTATCATTCTATCATTGTCTATCGTTCTATCATTGAACTGAATCTATCTGTCTATCCATCCATCTATCTCAGTCTGTCTGTCATTCTATCTATCATTCTTTGTATCACTATCTATCGTTGAATTAAATAATATTTGTCTTTCATCTGCCTGTCTATCTAAAATGAAATTAATACTTAGCTAATTCTAATTGGGTGGTTGTTAGAGCATTGCTTTGCAGTTGGTAGAGAGTTTTATTTTGTTGCCAGACCGTTGCTGTGGTGAATTAGTAGTTCCTAGGTAATTTGTAGGTGGTTGCTAGGGTGTTCTTTGTGGTTGCAAGGGATTTGTTTGGTGGTTGCTAGAATGTTTTGGGTAGTTATGAAACCATTTCTTGGTGGTTACTTGGGTGTTGTACTTTACATTGTTCAGGGCATTATAGTTGGATACGTTTTTATCAGTGACACATTTTTTCAGCTTGTAGCATACTCACGGATGCATCCTTAGAGTGCTAATATTTTAAAGCTGAAATGGAGGTTGGCACTTTGTCTGTGTGTGAAGTCTTTGACTCATGGAGCATACTGAACTTTCTTGAAGTTGTAAATAATTAAGAAGATGTCTCTGCCAAATCACTTCAAAGTACTGTATTTTGCTTTTTAACTTGAAGTCAATTATACATTTTAAAATCCCCTGGAACGAGCTCTGTGACTTGGTCCTTGATATTCTGGGAATTCTGGAGAATCAAAAATTGTTCAAAGTTATCTTTTAAGTACAGCATGCAGGCCTCATTTTGCAGTTTCTCGATTGGAAAGCGAATAGCAGGATACTCATAGTTAATTGCATAATTTTCAGGAGCAACACTATAATTAGCATTATTAGACCGTAATTAGACCACTCAACAGACATGCAATGCCAAAACAGCAATGAGACGAAACAGAGGATTGCTTTTCAACTCTAATATGAAACATCAAAAGGACCTTTGAAACTTGCTGTCAGACTGTCAGAGATAGACAGGACTTTAGATTCTTTGAGGTTCATCTCATTAATTTTTTTTTTCACCACGTGCTTGTCTTATCTGTCTATCATCGTTTTCACAAATCACTAAACATTGTTGGATAAATGCAATGTTTCATGATCACTGAATAATTTGCAGACCTCATTAGCATCCTCTCAGAGATAACAGACGGTTATAACAAGCTCCATCACAGGAATGATTAAATGTGTTTGCAAATATTTCCACCTCTGAGCAGTCACAACAGTGCTGTTAGTCATGGGATTTATCCAATCACAGACCTCATGTAAATTCAAGGATTTAGTTATTCACATGAATGGGAACAACAGCTTTTCTTGTGTCACATTTGAAGCAGGGTAATTGCTGAGTTGGGTTTGTGAATTCTATGCAAATAGAGATTTTGCGAAATACCAGCTGGTTGCATTAAAAAATTTAATTCTGTTTTGGTACCATTTAATTAAATATTCCTCTGCTCCAGCTAAGTTTAGATGGGTCAACAACTCACATTAGTCATTTAACTACTAGAAGGTAAAATAGATGAAGACAATGCTGATTGGTGCTGGGTTGCTAGGGTGTTGCTAGGGTGTTCCAAGACTGTTGAAAGGCAGTAGCTTTGATATTTTTGACATGGTGTAGCAAGGATGCTGTCAGGCAGTTGCTAGAGCATTGCTATGGCATACTTTGTTGTTACAAGGGCATTGTTAAGTAGTCACTTGGTGGTTCCTAGGCTGTTAATGGTGGTTATTAACCCAGCAGCCATATCACCCTGTAGCCCAAGACTGGTTGCCCACTGAAGCTAAGCAGGGCTGAGCCTGGTTAGTACCTGGATGGGAGACCTGGAAAATTAGGTTGCTGCAGGAAGAGGTGTTAGTGAGGCCAGCAGGCGGTGCTCACCCTGTGGTCTGTGTGGGTCCTAACACCCCAGTTTCACGAGTTCACACTTACAAATAAGTCAGGTAAATAAACTGGTAAACGTATTTGGCGCGCTGTCCGGGGAGAGGGCTCCGAGCTCGGTAATCGGCCCGAACACAGAGTAACCCCCCCCCTTTTAGATTATATGAAGTAACCCAGAGAGTGTGAGGAGACGGGGTGGTGGAGGGATTCTGGAAACTGTCGAGGATCCTTGGGTGAGTTTTGACTGTGATTATATACAGGCCTGAACTCATGCCGATTGGGTAGATACGTTGATTACAGATTGTTGACAGCTGGTTGAGATGACGTAATCATTAAGATGACGTAATGATTGGGTAGCTTATTTGACTTGTTCCTCCTGAACTATGTTAATAAAACATAATATAGTGACGGGGACACTATACTGTCAAAAAGCACCATCCTTCGGATGAGACGTTAAACCGAGGTCCTGACTCTCTGTGGTCGTTAAAAATCCCAGGATGTCCTTCGAAAAGAGTAGGGGTGTAACTCTGACATCCTGGCCAAATTTGCCCATTGGCCTCTGTCCATCATGGCCTCCTAATCATCCCCATACACTGATTAGCTTCATCACTCTGTCTCCTCTCCGCCGTCGCATCATCCAGGTGGATATTGCACATTGGTGGTGGTTGAGGAGATTACCCCTTCAATGTGTAAAGCGCTTTGAGTGTCCAGAAAAGAGCTATATAAATGTAATGAATAATTATTATTATTATTATTAGGCCACTTTTAGACAGTTGCTAGGGTGTTGCTATGGCATTCTTTGTTGTTGCTGTGTGTTCTTTGCAAGGGTGCTGCTTGCTGGTTTCTAGTGTCGTAAGGGTGGCTGCTAGAGTGTTGCAATGGCAGCATGTGTTGTTGCTTGGGCGTTGTTAGGTGGTTTCTACTACAGTATGTTCTTTGTGGTTGAAAGCACTTCTTTTGGTGGTTGTGTGTTTTTGGGTGGTTGCTAAGGAATTATTAGCCACTTGGTAAGGTGTTTTGAGTAGTTGCTAGAGTGTTCTTTGTGGTTGTAAGGGTGTAGCTTAGTGGTCACCATGGCATTGTACTAGGTGGTTGCTATTGTTGCAAGTGTGCCACTTGATGTTTTATGTTGCCATTGTGTTGCTAAATGGTTCCTTATTGAAGGTCCTTCACTCCACCAAGGGTTTCATGGTTGTTCTCCTTCAATCAATAAGTAAAGTAACCTTAAACAAAGCCATGGTTTCTTTCTCTAATCCAGTTTAGTGTGCACTGCATGGAACGTTTGAGCTTCTGACACTTGGCATGAGAACCATAGATTCTGTCAGTAACCCATCCAGAGATGTACTTAAAGTTGTGCTCTCCCCACAGAGTGACGCTGGAGCAATTTCCTCCACCCTGCAGGAGAAGCTGGGGACTGTGATTGATGTTATTCTCCAGGACAGCAGATTTTGATGAGTTCCACAAGCTTAAATGAAAAATTTTGTGTACAAAAATATAAAAGTAGAGGAAATGAGTACAAAATTAAACGAAACCAAAAAATGTCAAAGTGTAGAAGCGCTTCGGGTCTCTTTGGGATTGAATTCTGCTCTCGGACTAAACTGGATCTATGGCTGTTATGAAGGAAAGGGCCTGCTACCTAAATGCCATTTTGCACTGGGCATAAAGAACATTCTTTTATAGGCAAATGACTATGTAAATGACCACATACATAATATTACAGTCATAGGTCAAGTGTTTGAAAGGTTTTTACCCCATATTTTACCCCAGCTATAAACCTTTAGGACATTTATGCTTTATATTTCATTTAATATGCCTGCTTTAGAAAATGCATACTCAATAGCTACTCAAATCTGAAATGCTGAAAGCATGTTGTACCAAACCAAGCTTTTACATCTGCATATTGCAGTTCTCATAATTTAATGCATATCGCCCAATGGCACTAAAACAATTCCGAGTTAAATATTTTTGCTGCTTTTAGTCAACTTTCTCAGAGTTACTTGTACTGGAAAAAAGTCATGTTTCTATACAGCGGCTGATTAATATTCCTGTCAGAGTCATGCAGGGGATTGTGAAAGACTGTGACTGTGAATATGCATAGTTCAATCACCGTGTGAAATTTCATTTATGTGTGTAAGCTTTTTGGAAGTTATCTCCCTCAAACATAATTAACCAAAATTTGTCCTGTCTGAAATTTGGATAAAAATCTATTGATTGTCATTTTGAAATGTTACATTTAATTCCACTGTCTACAATAAATTGCATTAACAGTCCTGGACGCCAATTATGAGCCATGTGCAACCTACCACTCTTGAAAATTCTCCGGCAGAAACATGTTTAATTCATTCTGATTGATTTACATTCATTTCAAGGCTCCAGTAATTTATAATTTTTATTCTGAGCTGATCTCCATTTTCCTAATAGCATCCTGCTTTTTTCGGTCAGCCGTGGCGTGAGTGGCAGAATCCTTATGTAGCACATATATCTGCAGGCCACAAAATGTTTTCATAATCATATGCCTGATATCATAACTTTTCTGACAGCATACTGAAACCTTCCAGCTTTGCAAAGATATGCTCCCTGGATGCGAAATGTATTTATGGAGATATTTCTTCCCTCATTATATTGTATTCAAAGGTTCATTATTTAACATAAACTCAACAATCTCATTGACTGTATTACAATGCTGTTGCATCATTCTGAATAACAGGATGTGCTTTATGTTTAGTCTTAATATTGAAGTGGATCTGCCGAACAAATATTAAAATATACACAATAAATAAATGAGTGAATGAACATGAAAATCCATGAACCGTCACAATAGAGGAAGTTGCAGTAGAGAAGTAGAACTGCTCTTCCTGCATATTTTATGAGCCGAAATTCCCGTGAGGAAGTCTAAACAGCACAGATGTTCGCAAGTAATATAAGGCCTATGCTCGCTCATTTATCTTGCACAGACAGAATGGCAATGTCCAACCGTTCACATACGATCACAGCTTTAGGGGCCTTGTGATTTCCTTGAGGTCTCACAGTGGCATTTTTCAGTATGGTCTGTGGGGACATGGTCTCAGAGCGCTCTGTTCCTCTCCATTTCCCTTTGGGTTGCACCAAATGATGAACAACATGCCCTGCACCAACAGTTTTTCAGAATCGCAAAACAAGATGCCGTCAGGAAACCTTAGGTGGGCTGTGCGATAAATGGACGCGGCCTGGTGACATCTGCTGAGGAAAAAGCTGAGAAATGCTGGAAATAATGAATTTACATGCAAATGGCAATTTGACGCTAGGTACAAAATTAATCCCATCACTGGGGTAAATTACTCTAAAGTGAGAGAAATTCCCCAGTGTGCACATTACAGTTGATGTATAAGTGGGGTGGAAGAAGAAAAAGACTGCATAAATATCAACAGCATATTTAATCCCTTATGCCGGTTTCGTTTGCTGTGAAATTCTCGTTTGCAACACACTGAAGCGTTTCTAATCCATCAATACTCTGGGTTTTTCAAAGGGAGTTCCCTGAAGGTTCTCTACAGGGTCTGTGGAGAAGATGCATAAAACATGGATTTTTTTCTGAAATTTTCACTGGGTTTTCAAGCAGGGGTCCACAGATCCTGAAATTACCTTCAGGGGGTCCATGGAGAAGATACAGATAAATCCTTTTTTATGTTGTTTTCTTATGTTTCCATGATGTTTTAGAGGTATTAACTAATTTTAACTTTTGTAAGTAATGATTTTTAAGCATGAAATAATTTAGTGAAGTTAAAGGGATTGTTCATCCAGTCATGAAATCATTCTGTTGTTTCAAACCTGTATGAAGTTCTTTCTTCTGCTGAACACAAAAGAAGATATTTTGTAGAATGTCTGTAATCAAACAGTTGATGGGCCCCATTAACTTCCATAGTATTTTTTTTTTCTTCATACTATGGAAGTCAATGGGGTCCATCAACTGTTTGGTTACCCATATTCTGAAGAATATCTTCCTTTGTGTTCAGCAGAAGAAAGAAATTCTTACAGGTTGGAACAACTTGAGGGTGAGTAAATGTTGAGTGTTTGAAATGATGACTACATTCATTTTTGGGTGAACTATCATATTAATGCTTTTAATTGAAGTGACTGAGAGTATAACCAAGAAAATCCATTCTTCTGTAAAAAACTAAATCCCGTAAAATGTACGGTTAAAAAAGCGGCAGCTGTGGTTGCCCGAACTTTACTGTAAAAAAACGGTAGCAGCGCTTTAGGTTTTACGGGACAGCACTTAGTTTACTGTCTATTTTACAGTTCAAACCATATAATTTAAAGGTTTATATTGTAATAATTAGGGTTAATAACTTTATTTTACACACTATAAAAAAATTCTGTTAAATTTACGATAAACTTATAATAACTGATATAATGTTAATTTACCAACCTATTGAAGTACTAATATCTGTTTTGTACCTTTGTAATACACTGACAACCAGCAAACAGTGGTGATGAGTCACATGACTTCCAAAAACTGTAAATTTAACGGTATTTTACTGTAAAATTACATTAAATGTACCATTAGATCTATTACAGTTATTCACCATATATAGTATGGAAACTTTCTATAAACCAATTAACAGTTTTTTACTGTAGGATTTTTACAGTCTTTTACCATTAAAATCAGGGTCATTTTTGACAATGTGGGGTCTGGGTAGGGATTTATACAATATACACTACTGTACAAAAGTTTTAATTTATTTATCTATTTTTTTAAAGAAATTAATACTTTTGTTTAGCTACTTTTATTCTGAAAGGATGCATTAAATTCAATAAAGTGACTAAGACGTTTGATTTATTTTTATAAAATAAATACTGTACTTTTTAACTTTGTTCATCAATGAATAGTGCAAAAAATCAAGGCGTAAAATATTAAGCAGCACAACTCTTTGTGTGTGTAAATTGTATGAAACTAATATAATTATATAGTAATAATTCTCAATATGTTATGAGGTGCCAATGGAATGGAAGGTTAAAGTTCTACACTATTATCATGAAGGTTTCTACCTTAAATCCCAGTTGTGGTAGCTTTCCTGAGTAGTTTTATGTCCTTAAGCACAATATTTAACCTCAGTCAGCTCCAGAGATCCTTGGCCAGCCGCCCTGTGCTGTGCCCTTTCTCTCTATCCTCTTTTTATGTGAATGTCTAAAACGTTTGGGACACCAAAAGCAAAGAATACTTAAGACTTATTAATATGATTTAAGCTTTGTTACAGTCCTTAATCTTTACTGACTATTCTTTACGGCTTATTAAATTCTTGTTTGATTTTCTTTTTATTCGAGTACCCATTGGATAAGATGCCGGTATCGTAGCAGTAGCATTAGCGTTAGCGTTAGCCATCCATTTTATCAGGACAGTGTGACAGATTAATGACCAATCATGGCCAGGTCTTACAGGGCATTTTCTTGTTCAAATAAGAATGTGCGGGGTGAAGATGTGGGAATGAACATCCCTCCTCCTGCTTGTCTGATAGATTGACTGCTTGACATAGTTCTGACCTTCTCTCTCTCTTTGATAGAGCTCATCCATTTCTCTACATCCCATCTCTAAACGCTGTGTCCACCTAACAGCGCTAACACTGGGAATATTGTCCACTTTCCTATTAAACTGTGAAGAAAGAGCTCTACTCGACCTCAACCTGTTCTTCGTTTTGAGCGGCAGTGGGTTACTCAGTGGGTCAGAATACATATCAGTGGTAGCAGTGGTAACTCTCTGACAGAATACAGACACGCTTTAGCGCTCCTCAATGACCTCTGGTTTTCTACCGTTCTGCTTGACTGTAATACAGATTTTCCTTTGTTTCGATTTGTCCCTTGTAAAAGTATAAAATGATTAACTTTTAAATTATATTATGTATTCTCTTTTGATGTAATCAAACTGTTGCTCATTCTTAACCTTCAGTATTAAACTTCATGCTATGGTCATGAATGATACCTCAAATTGTGTGGTTTGTTGAGGAGAGTTGTACCAGTACTTTTTGAAGTGACCAGACTTTATCAACTTTTTGGAAGATAAAGAGAGAAAAAAAATCCCATTGACTTAGATTGAAAGATGGACTTGATTTATTCTAGAGACCAGAATATAATGGAAATTTGAGGCTAGGCTCTTTTAATTTGGGCCAGTAAGAAATAGTGTACTCAAATGTTACTCTATGCTTTGAGTGCTGTTGAGCGGACTCGTAAACACCTCTGATTGGACATTGTGTTCACATGCTCATTAGATATATCTGTGATTGACTACAATGATCAACGCTTCAAAAACATGTAAATAGACATTTATGACGCTCTTCACTGAGCGCTTACACAAATACACACGGGAGAGTTTGAAAGCCGGCGTATAACAGCGGACCGGTTCTCTGAGAGACGCCTGCTTTTAAACTGTCCCGCTCCCGCTTTCAAAACGCTTTCAAATTCAAACACTTCTGTGTGTTGATCATTGTAGTCAATCACAGACATATATGTTGAGTGCTTGAACACAATGGCCAATCAGAGGTGTTTAAGAATCCGCTCAACAGTGCTCAAGGCATCAAATTTTTAAAATTTCAGTAACGACATGGTATCGAAGTTGGTACTTTTGACAACAGTAGTAAGAAACTACATTAACAACACATAGGAACACCATGGCAACAATGTAAAACAGTAAAACATAAAAGTATGTTTTTTCTACTATTTCAGTCTTTCTACTTTTCATAAAAAAAAATCATGTTTAGTTCAATGTATTACTTTACGTTTCTTTCTTTACTTCCAAATTCAGAGTGAAAATTGTTTCAAAGTAAATCCTACACTCATTTTCTAGCGTACCATATTGGTTATCAATATTAGATATGATAGATATTAGATTAGATATATAAATATGTTTTTTTTTTAATTTATTTATTGGCATCAGTTGTTAATTCAGCATGCTCGCTTCCCCTATTTTTTCATGAAGATTGCCTCCATATAACCCTACTTAATCTTAAAAAACACTAATAATTTAATAATGCTGTTGAAAATTAATTTAGTTTTTTTCCAGACTGTAAATTGTAAATGTAGCATTTAAAAAGATGTTTTATTTTGAATTTAAGAAGTATAGAGTAGATTAATATAAAATTGTAATATTTTTTTCCTATATTAAATCTGTATTATTAAATATTAGGAATGTAATGTTACCCTCATGTCAAGATTCGATACATATCACGATACTGAACTCACAATATGATATTATTGATATACTTCAAGACATATGGTAAAAGGTTAACAAAAAATTAACTTGGTTAAAATGCTAAATTTGGAATTACTTTGGGGGTGGAAATGAATTGGCTTGGACTTGGCTGGTAACCCCATGTACAAGGACAATATTGATACCACAAAAATATACATGATTCTGAAGCTTAAAATACAGAAAAATATGCTTGCACTGTCATTGTCAAAGATATATGTAAAATAATGTATGCCACTTTTGACTGGAAACTCAAGACATTTGGCATTATCAGGACCCACAAATATTCCCTCATTGCATTATTATGCATTATATTCAACATTATATATAGTAGTTTATTGTAATACTGACACTAAATTTTTTTTCTCACGTTTTTTCTCTTTTGATTTTGGGTGAACTATACACCATAGATATTGTCACTATCCACGATACATATTGTTGCATTTTTATACTGTACATATTGTACATATTGTGACATGATATATTGTTACACCCCTATTAAATATTTGAAATTTAAGTTCTATATCTTATAATCTTGGCTTGAAGTATCCAGCCCACCACAGTGGGATACTTTAAAATAGCTCAGATTCATATTCCCAGAATAACTACTTCCATTAGTCCAGCGAGGATAGCTAACCTCAAAACGCATCAAGAGCACTTATTTTAATGCCAGTCATGAGGAGACGAGTGGATCCGAGGACAAGATTAAAACGTGACATTCGTCAACAAAAGACAACCTCCTCAAGTACTCAGAGACAGTCGTGCGCAAAATAACTTTGAGTTGTACAGATTTTCATAGCCCTTTATGCTGATAGCTAAGGTTTTTTCAATATATAATGCATCAGTCGTTTTGAAAGATTAGGCACTTACTGCAGTCTTACCACTGAGTAATGATTCAGTTGCTGTGATGAGGTCGTGAACTGCATTTTACCCTACGACAACCTCAACATTCGTCTGGAGCTCAGAAGCCATTAACTTTAATAAACGCTTGCAGAGTGGCATTTCTTGGCTTGAGTCATCTATACGTGCACTTTTATTCAATCTTGACATTTTTGAATAGGTAAAATGCTACTTCTTAACCGCATTGCTTCACTAGGTGCTGTTTTTTACACAGGCCATTTGTGTAGTCAAAACTTCAGTTTTCACTTCAGTGTTTTGTCACCCGGTGATTCATTCGGAGCTCCGACTTTGTCCTTCTGCCAGAACTGCTCTCCACACACTGAATCATTTGGACGTAGCTATCAGTGCAATAGAACAGCGGGCGAAAAGCTGCACCTGGCCAAACCCAAACTTTTAAATCACTTTTATCACCCTTCCTCGTACTCTCTCTTGCTGCGGCGGCCATCTCCGCCTCTGTGGATCGGAATCCGGGTGTGTGGAAGGTCTCCACATGGCTGCTCGCAGATTGTAACAGATGACGCAGCTCATGAGCTGCATGTGGTGCCAGATGCATCGCTCCGGTCCCTCCATAACAGGCCCATTAGCCGGTGATTTAAGTCTCCGCTGGCTAATCTGTCATAACAACTGGCGCTGCCTCGTGAGAGGCACTGGTGGGGTTCCATTCTTTGAAGCACACGATTGGCTCATTTTCTGTAGGTCCTGGGGCACTAGGTCCATGAGGATCTTAATGGTCTTACAATGATTTTAACAGTATAGATGTTGGCAATTTAGCCCACACAGTGGTCCTGTCAGTCATTTCGCTTCCAAGACTACATAGCCAGAGAGAACAAATAAACTCTTGAATTACTGACCCTGTATTTACAGAGACTAATGGCCATCATCTCTGGCTAAGCCGTGATTTGTTAGTCTTTTTTTTTTTCAGCCAGATCTCTTGCATTGTAAGCTACAAAAATGTATTACATGCTATAAAACTGCTGTGATTTAGGTCCAGTGTTCTAGGGACAATTTATTGGCATGCTTTAGGGTTCATGATTTTGTAACAAGATTAATAAATGAGGGTGGATTCAGAGAGGCAAGAACAGGTGCGCATAATAGCCAGGGCTAAACTCACAGACAGGCACTGGACAGGGCATCTGTCACTCACAGTGACATGCGACAGACTCGACTGCCACCCACCTTAAAAATAACATGCCGCAAAGTTACAGAGACTGAGCTGTCACCACTCTGATTGATGACAACATCATCTGAATCTAAAGCCACTTTTACTCTAGAGATTTTGGTGCATGGCATTTGGGATAGTTATATATATTTATAAAAATTACATGCATTTTGATCACAAATATTGTAAAAACAGGAATATGATGAAATATTATTACAGTTGAAAAAACTCTTCTGTTTTAATATATTTTAAAATGTAGCTTATTTCTGTGATGGCAAAGCAAAATTTTCTATATAATTACTCCAGTCTTCAGTGTCACATGATCATTCAGAAATCATTCTGATATGCTGATTTGGTGCTCAAGAAACATTTATTATCAATGTTGAAAACTATGGAAGGTTGTGTCCACCGTGAAATAAAAAAGGTAATTGACTTTATCTATTTAACTTTTTTTTTTTTTTTATCAGAATTGCGAGATATAAACTCACAATTGCGACTTATAAAGTCAGAATTGTGTAATATAATGTAGAATTGTGAGTTATAAAGTCAGAATTGCGTGATATAAAGTCAGATTTGCAAGTTATAAAGTCAGAATTGTGAGATATGAACTCGCAATTGCATGATTTAAAGTCAGAATTGTGAGTTATAAAGTCAGAATTGCATGATGTAAAGTCAGAGTTGCGAGTTAAAGGGATAGTTCACGCAAAAATAAAAATTTGATGTTAATCTGCTTACCCCCAGCGCATCCAAGATGTAGGTGACTTTGTTCAGCACTCGCTGAACACAGTGATGTCTAGCACTCATTAAAGTATATGCGCGAGACATCACTGCCGTTGTCAGAGCGCGATCAGACATCACTAACCGAGTGCTGAACGCAGTTGGACATAGTGGTGTTTTAGAGGTAAAAAATGATATAAATAATGTTCAGTTTCTTGCACAAACCGATCGTTTTGTGTCTCAGGACATCAAGGTGTCGTCACGAGCCGCAGGGTTTAATTTGGATTTGTCTATGCATATTTTTTGACTCTTATAAATTGTGTTACCATTCACTCGCATTATAAGACTGTCAGACGGCAACAGTTGGAGTTAAAAATAATCATTTGTGTTCTACTGAAGAAACAAAGTCACTTACATCTTGGATGCCCTGGGGGTAAGCAGATAAACATCAAATTTTCATTTCTGGGTGAACTATCCCTATAAGTCAGAATTGTGAGATAAACTCGCAATTGCGTATTATAATGTCCAATTGTGAGGGAAAAAGACTGACATTTTTTCTCAGAAATGCGAGATATAAACTCACAATTTCCAGAAAAAATTCAGAATTGTGAGTGTCAGAATTGCAAGTTTATATCTTGCAATTCTGACTTCATACGATGCAATTGTGAGTTTATCTTGCAATTCTGAGGAAAAAATGAAGAATTGTGAGATAAAAAGTCGCAATTACCTTTTATAATTTTTTTTTTATTCTGTGGCGGAAACAAGTTTCCATAGAAAACAGATGTGCTGCTTAATATTTTTGTGGAAACTGAGGTACATTTTTTTATTTTAAGATAATAATTCATAATAAGTTAAAAAGAACAGCATTTGTTTGAACTATAATTTCATATATAAATTCATATATTGTCATATAATGACAATGTAAAAGTCTTTCAAAATAGTTGTTGTTATAAATTAAAATATTTATAGTGAATATAATAAATATAAAAAATATAATAATGAAAAATATAGAATAAATTGAACTTAGTGTTTCTTCTTTTTGTGCTGGTCTAAACTAATAAAAAAATTAATCAAGAATCTAGTTGTTTTAACTGACTTGTAGGACTCCTACAGCCACCATATCGACTGTTTCGATTTCTCTCTCTTATATTTTTCAACTGTGGAGATGACTGATCTGAGAGGTACCTGAACAGACTCTCCCTAATTAGCAGATATTTTCAGCTTGGCGTCCTTCTTTAATTGCCACTTTATTGACAAAAGATTGTTTGTCGAAGTAACACTTGGATTCTGAACAAACAGAAGAAATGTTTACAGCGATTTTTCATTTGGCACCGCAGCAAGCTGTCACCTGCTGTTTGAGGATATGTAATCTGTTACTTTCATCTTTAGTCACTTTGAACAGTTATAATACTGATATGCTGTGTCTGGCACTGCTCTGTGCATTTTGTGATGAGCATGTGAATTTTTTCCCCTCATCCTCTAGGGAGTGTTATGTGTATATGAACAAGTGCTTACACTAGTGTACTGAAGTAGGTATATACTCTCTCTCTCTTTCTAGGTATGTCTCTCACTCTCTCTCTCCCTTCCCCCTCTGCCGCATTTCATTTGTCATGGCCCAAACTTATCTTACAGACGTGCTGAAATGCAGAGGGCTGCGTGCTGATAACCCTGCCAGCGCGGGTGCTGCAGGCTGCTCCTCGCAGAGGGGAACCATCTGATGCTTAATCGAACCTGACTCCACCATGCCCTTTGTGTCTCCCCTATTAATCAAGGACTCTATATATAGACATTTCAAATTTGAATATAATCAGATTGAAATAACTAAAAATTTTGCCCCTGGAGTTGCGGATTGCCTCAAACGTCCTTGCTTCTAGCACACTGTATCATTTCATGTCACAACAGTCAGAACTTATTTGATATCACAGAGACACTCTTCTGTTGAATACAAACCAAGTGTTCACAAATAGCCACATACTCTCTCTTTGTAGTGTCTGCCATAGATTGATACTGAAGTCTGAGACTTTAGATGTTAAAAGTATTAAACGGAACACTAGTTGTTATCAACATTGATAATAATAAGAAATGTTTCACCAAGTGAGCACCAAATCATCAAATTAGAAGGATTTTTGAAGGATCATGTGACAGTGAAAACTCCAGCCTTCATTGTCACATTGCGTATATATGTGCATGTGTATACATATATACATGTATAGTGAGGATAGCAAATTAAATTTATTTATATATATATATATATATATATATATATATATATATCAAAAAGTATTTAGTTACAAATTACAAATACTTACTCTTCAAATGTATTTAAATAAAATACTGCTGTAAAAAAATTATTAAATTAAAATACAAGTAATATGTAATTTGAAAATACAAAAATACAAACAAAATTTACATGCAATTATTTGAAGTGTGAAAGTAACAATGGAGTTAGATAAACGTAAGAGAGAGTTGCTTTCAGTTGCTATGTATTGCCAAAGCACTAACAACTATTTAACGGTAGCATTCAAGTAAAAAAAAACACTGCACAGTCTTCACTGTAACAATTAAATATATATATTGATGATCCTTATAAAGATACTAATGTTATTCAGTCAGGAGCAGTGAGTGATTTTGTCTTTTTCTTTTGTTGCTTGCAGCAGGTTTATTAGGCTGCTGTCACTTTAAGAACGAACTCACAGACCGAATATACTAATTTAAGACACAACTGACTGTGTTTTCACCCGCAATTAATCAATGTTATTTTTTTATTACTTGACCTACTCGTCTGCAGATTATCTGCAGCGCCTATATATATATATATATATATATATATATATATATATATATATATATATACACACACACAGTGGTGATCAGAATTATTGGCACCCTTGGTAAATATGATCAAAGATGACTATAAAAATAAATCTGCATTGTTTATCCTTTTGATCTTTAATTCATAAAATTAGCAAAAATCGAATCTTTCATTGAAGAAAAAGAATTGAAAGTGGGCGGAAAATCACATTATAACACGTTGGCCACAATTATTGGCACCCTTTTATTCAGTACTTTTTGCAGCCTCCTTTTGCTAAGAGAACAGCTCTGAGTTTTCTCCTATAATGCCTGACGAGTTTGGAGAACACTTGACGAGATCAGAGACCATTCCTTCATGCAGAATCTCTCCAGATCCTTCAGATTCCTAGCTCCATATTGGTGCTTCTTCTCAGAAGCTTCATTTTGTGCTCAGTGACACATTTTTGTGTTGGTTTTGATGTTTGTTTTGGATCATTGTCCTGATGGAAGCTCCAACCATGGCCCATTATTGGATTTCTAGCAGAAGCGGCCAGGGTTTGATTTTTTTTTTATCTGTTGGTATTTCATAGAACCATGAAGCCATGTATCTGAACAAGATGTCCAGGACCTCCAGCAGAAAAATAGGCCCACAACATTAAAGATCCAACAGTATATTTAACCGTGGGCATGGGGTACTTTTTATCCATGTGTGCACCAAACCCATCTGGTGGGTTTGCTGCCAAAAAGCTCTTTTTTTAGTTTCGTCTGACCATAGAAGTCCCCCATTTGAAGTTCCAGTCTTGCCTAACAACTGAATATGCTGGAGATTGATTCTGGATGAGAGCAGAGGATTTTTCTTGAAACCCTCCCGAGCAACTTGTGGTGATGTAGGTGCTGTTTGATCATTTCTCAACTAATCAAGACTCAACTAATCTCTGCAATTCTTCAGCTGTGATTCTTGGAGAGTCTTTGGCCACTCAAACTTTTCTTTTCACCATGCATTAGGACGATTTAGACACACGTCCTCTTCCAGGCAGATTTGTAACATCTTTAGTTGATTGTAACTTCTTAATTATTGCCCTGATGGTGGAAATGGGGATTTTCAATGCTTTAGCTATTTTCTTACAGCCACTTTCTATTTTGTGAAGCTCAACAATCTTTTGCTGCACATCAGAACTATATTCTTTGGTTTTACTCATTGTGATGAATGATTACAGGAATTTGGCCTTTGTGTTTCCTCATGTTTATACTCCTGTGGAACAGGAAGTCATGGGTGGACAATTTCATGTTCATGAATACCCTGGTGTGCTAAAAAAAAGGTAAATATGAATGGGAATATACTTCAGAGATATTTTACTCATAAATATTCTAGAGGTGCCAATAATTGTGGCCAACGTGTTTTGAAGAAAAACATTTATTTCATAATGTGATTCCCCCCCAATAATTCTGACCACCACTGTATATATGTATATATAAATCAATTTCCAATTTTATTAATTATTCAGTTTAAAGTTCAGAAATGTATTATTTGTTGGGCCATATCGGCCAGAATTGACTTGAACAGAACAATTGACTTTTGACACCAAAATAGAGACTTCTGAGAAAAATAGAAATTAATAAGAAAACTACTACCAAAAGACTGTTTGACTTCAGCCCCTCATCATGTTGTGAGCAAATTGTGTGTGTGTGTTTTTTTTTTTAATAATTAAAAATGTTTAAACTTGCAATTACATTATGGTTAACAAACCATTTTATTTATTTATTTTAATATTATCTTCTGACTTAAGTTGACTCATCTGCCTGCTCAATCACGTATCATGTTAAAACAAAAGCTTCATTAGACCTGCATGTACCGTCTTACTCTTACTCTTTAATAGGTATTAAGCAATGCATTTGCATTCACTGAGGCGTCACACTGAATGAGCTATTGTGCCGTTATAGTGCATTTCCTCCCCAGGTAGCCGTGGAGCTGCTGGGATGAGCTAGAAAATGATGTGGCTCTTGGGCTTGCCATTACTCTTGCTCACACAACTGAATTAGATAGATTGAGTGATCCATCACAGAGCTCCGGTTTTCATAACCAAACTAATAAAGACATTTTTTGGGGGCAGTTCAGGGACATGACATGCCCATAATACAATGTTTGACAAATAGCATTCATATTTTTCCACAATTAGCTTGTACCGCATCTCTGTCAGATGGAGTGTGTTTTAATTTTCTGTTTCCAGTTATTTTGTTGTTAAAACATTGCAGCGTGTAGTTTTGGATTTCGCTATGTGGATTTCTAATATGTTGTGCGGGTTCTCCTGCTTTGAAAATCTATCTATCTATCTATCTATCTATCTATCTATCTATCTATCTGTCTGTCTGTCTGTCTGTCTGTCTGTCTGTCGTTCTGTCGTTCTGTCATTCTGTCGTTTGTTCGGTCTATCGTTTGGTCTATTGTTCTATCGTTCTGTCTGTTTGTGCTGTAAATCGATTAAACACGACTTATTTATCTCGATAAATCGATCTATCTATCGTTCTATTGTTCCATCGTTCCATTGTTTCATTGTTCTATCATTCAAGCTGTCTGTGTTGTAAATCAATTAATTGCAATGAATTCTATCTATCTATCTATCTATCTATCTATCTATCTATCTATCTATCTATCTATCTATCTATCTATCTATCTATCTATCTATCTATCTATCTATCTATCTATCTATCTATCTATCTATCTGCCTGTCTGTCATTCTGTCGTTTGTTCGGTCTATCGTTCGGTCTATTGTTCTATCGTTCTGTCTATCGTTCTATCGTTCTGTCTGTTTGTGCTGTAAATCAATTAATTGCAATGAATTCTATCTATCTATCTATCTATCTATCTATCTATCTATCTATCTATCTATCTATCTGTCGTTCTGTCGTTTGTTCGGCCTATCGTTTGGTCTGTTGTTCTATCGTTCTGTCTATCGTTCTATCGTTCTGTCTGTTTGTGCTGTAAATCGATTAAACATGACTTATTTATCTCGATAAATCGATCTATCTATCATTCTATTGTTCCATCGTTCCATCGTTTCATTGTTCTATCATTCAAGCTGTCTGTGCTGTAAATCAATTAATTGCAATGAATTATATCTATCTATCTATCGATCGATCGATCGATCGATCGTTCGTTCGTTCTATTGTTCTATCGTTCTATCGTTCTGTCTATCGTTCTGTCTGTTTGTGCTGTAAATCGATTAAACACGACTTATTTATCTCGATAAATCGATCTATATATCGTTCTATTGTTCCATCATTCCATCGTTTCATTGTTCTATCATTCAAGCTGTCTGTGCTGTAAATCAATTAATTGCAATGAATTCTATCTTTCTATCTATCTATCTATCTATCTATCTATCTATCTATCGTTCGGTCTATTGTTCTATCGTTCTGTCTGTTTGTGCTGTAAATTGATTAAACACAACTTATTTATCTCGATAAATCGATCTATATATCATTATATTGTTCCATCGTTTCATTGTTCTATCATTCAAGCTGTCTATCTGTGCTGTAAATCAATTAATTGCAATGAATTCTATCTATCTATCTATCTATCTATCTATCTATCGTTCTGTCTATCGTTCGGTCTATCGTTCTATCGTTTTGTCTATCGTTCTGTCTATTGTTCTATCGTTCTGTCTGTTTTTGCTGTAAATCGATTAAACACGACTTATTTATCTCGATAAATCGATCTATCTATCATTCTATTGTTCCATCGTTCCATCGTTTCATTGTTCTATCATTCAAGCTGTCTGTCTGTGCTGTAAATCAATTAATTGCAATGAATTCTATCTATCTATCTATCTATCTATCTATCTATCTATCTATCTATCGATCGTTCGGTCTATCGTTCGTTCGGTCTATCATTCTGTCTATTGTTCTATCGTTCTGTCTGTTTGTGCTGTAAATCGATTAAACACAACTTATTTATCTCGATAAATCGATCTATATATCATTATATTGTTCCATCATTCCATCGTTTCATTGTTCTATCATTCAAGCTGTCTATCTGTGCTGTAAATCAATTAATTGCAATGAATTCTATCTATCTATCTATCTATCTATCTATCTATCTATCTATCTATCTATCTATCTATCTATCTATCTATCTATCTATCTATCTATCTATCGTTCTGTCTATCGTTCGGTCTATTGTTCTATCGTTTTGTCTATCGTTCTGTCTATTGTTCTATCGTTCTGTCTGTTTTTGCTGTAAATCGATTAAACATGACTTATTTATCTCGATAAATCGATCTATATATCATTATATTGTTCCATCGTTCCATCGTTTCATTGTTCTATCATTCAATCTGTCAGTCTGTGCTGTAAATCTATCTATCTATCTATCTATCTATCTATCTATCTATCTATCTATCTATCTATCTATCTATCTATCTATCTATCTATCATTCTATCTATCTATTGTTCTATCGTTCTATCTATCTATCGTTCTATTATTCTATCGTTCTATCGTTCTGTCTGTGCTGTAAATCGATTAAACACAACTAATTTATCTTGATTAATCTATCTATCGTTCTATTGTTAAATCGCTTCATTGTTATTTCTATCTATCTATCTATCTATCTATCTATCTATCTATCTATCTATCTATCTATCTATCTATCTATCTATCTATCTACTGTATCATTCTTTCAATTGTTTTGCTGTTCTATAGATTGTTCTATCTTTTGTTTTATCTGTCGTTAACATAATTTGTAAGTATGATGAAATATTGTGTACATAAATTAATTATTTTTATGCATTTATTAATTTACAACAAATAACCAACTCAGTGATGACCATTGCTTCCTTTTTGAACAATTCTATTAATGAAAACCATTTTGCTCTTACTTTTTCCAGACATTACAATGTTTTTATTATTTTTTTTTTTAAATATTAAAACACCTCACTAATGTTTTCTGGCTTCAGCAAATTTACTGCTCTGCCTTTTTTGCCATTATCACCTTCCCAGCACTAGCACAATATTCAGTGGTAAATCATTCTTAGTTTGAGGTGATAACATCTTTTCAGCCTCTTAATGCCACTGTCTTTCTGATTCATTTGTTTGGCACCAGAATGAATCTCTAGCCATTTCCTTCAACACATCAGATACTACTTGAGGGCAAACTGAAGATTAAGGCAAGACGTTTCTTTGATTTGTATTGTGCAAACAAACTGTACTGAATAACAGTAGGTTTAACTTATCTCTGAGATTCAGTACATTCTGTTTTCTAAAAAGTGCTAGGTGTTTCCATCATAAAGTGCTGGTGTCAGATTGTACTTTGAAGCATACAGTAGTGATTATTTATGGATAATTTACCATAATAAATACACTTCCAATAATACCATATAATTTAGCAATTCATTAACTTGCCACAAAAAAAATCGATCAACTGTACTTTGCAGACTAATTTGTATGTATAAAAACTGTAAAATCACCTAATCAGATTTGGGCTTGACCCAACGAGAAGTGCTTTCTAGTTTTGTGTGCATCCGACGGTCAGTAACTGGACTGTAGGCAGCCCGTCTGAGGCTGTAATGTCTCATAGTTTTTCCAGAAACATTATGAAGCAACTGTAGAGTCTGAATGTGGTGGTCAAAATTGTCGCCTGCTGATACACTGCTGAATTTCAGAATGGCGCAACTGTTGTCATCAGCTAGACTGATGAAAAATGCTATTTACTGAAAGCTCGTGTGCTGTTGGGAGACAAGTGGCTATTTTCTGTAGTGCTTTTGGAGTCAGCTTTTGGAACACACTCTCACACGGCTGGACTACCAATTTGTCCACAGCAATCTCCTCATGGGGCTGATGCCAAAATGACCTTAGAGCATAATACATCTCTCTCTCTCTCTCTCTCTCTTGAAACAGTGAGGGAGAGAGACTCCCTCGTCGTTTCATCTTCCCAGTCTGATAAAAGCAGTTTGGCAGGGTTGTCGCTGTTTCACAGATATGCCAGAGGAAGACAGGTGACAAATAGACCTTCCCCATGGCACAGGATGTCCCACTGAGTGGATTGTTCTCTAAAACTTAATGAAACTATCCATACACATCAAAGTGAAGTACGGATTACGATTTTCAGTCTTGTGATATTTGGTAAAATTTAGAAAGGAAAAAAGAGAATCTGACAGTGACAGTCTATGGGGCCATTCAAAAAAGAACATGTTTTTACATTCACCTGCATTACATTTCAATTGTTTTTCTGTATAAACATGAGCTTCCCGGACATGTTTGACCTTTGTGCTCGCATCTTGCTAATTTTGCAGTTCTATAAACACAAAACTCATGGCCCTGTTTCCACCTGGTATTAAGATGTGTTTTGGTCGATGTTAGAAATCAGGAATGGTGAGAGTACATTGTGTTTGGTATGTTTTTCGTGTTCAATCCAAACTTGGGTCTTCAGCCAACAAAGTTTATCCCGTCTGGCTAGCGCGTTTTCTAATACCTCTGGAAGTGGTCGAAAGTGGACAAGCTCAAAACGTTTTAAATCCCGTTTACACCCGTATTTAGCGTCGTCCACTTGTGATCCGATTGACCAAAATGCATCTTAATACCAGGTGGAAACAGGGTCTAAGTTAAAATAAGTTCATCTTGTTTTTTTTGTTTTCCCCATTCCACTGCCTGTGTCTCATTTTTGTAAGAAGTGTCTTATGCTCACCAAGGCTGCATTTATTTGATGAAAATATTGTAAAAACAGTAATATTGTGAAATATTATTGCATTTTAAATTTTAGACTGGAAAAATGGCTGCTGAAAATTCCATCAAATTTTTCCATCACAGGAATAAATTGCATATTAAAATGTTACAGCAGAAAACAGTTATTTTAAAATGCATTTCATGTCATGTACCAGTCTGAAAACCACTGGTCTAAACCGTTCTGTTAGATACTGCAGAGAAGTTGAAAGAATTTGAAATGGGAGATATTTTAAAAAATGAGAAGCTTGGGAGGCATTGGAGAGTGTCTTGAGACAGACTGAAGGCAGACAGCCTGCGAAAGGATCAGACGCTGTCAACTTGGAAATGAATGGTCTGTATTTCATGTATGCCACTTGCGAATTCTTTCATCTACCCAAAGGAATTCAGATTCTCATCAATATCTATGATCTCACAAATCACAAATTTTGACAGCTGTCTTTTATCTATAAACATATCTGGATCTAAGTCTTCTATAGCGTCTGTATCCTAATTATTCCTTTTCATTTCTTTGCAGTAGGATGTTCCATAGATGGAAATTAGGACGCTTCAATTTTTGTACCGGATCATTTTATATAATGCACCTTTTTATGTAATTATATATATATATATATATATATATACAAAAAACTTTGTTAGTATCTCAGTATCATGAAACAGATTTCAGATAGGTGCTGTCATTCTCAATTTAACATTTATGCTTCTTTTCTGTTCTATACAGGAATAGAGAGGTTTTTTTTTCTTTTCCCTCTTCTTCTTCTTCTTTTTAAACTCAGAATTCTGTCATCATTTACACAGTCAGGCATTTTCTGCAAATCACAAAAGGACATTTGGCAGAATGTCGATTAGGTCTGGGATTGTCATGTTTCAAAAATGTCAAAAAAGCAACTTGATAATAGTTCATACTACTTGTGTGCTGTATAAGACTTCAGAAGCACATTTTATCCATTACTGTTATGGAGCAATGATAGGACTGTTCGTTCTCATAACATCATTGACTTCATTAAAAGTCAATATGAAATTAAAATTGATACCATTTAGTGTTTTAATACACATTCCTGCTGAATGATTTATCAATGCACATTATTCTATAAAGAACAAAAGTAAGTACTTTAATGATGCAGTCAATTAAAGGTGCCCTAGAATTGAAAATTGAATTTACCTCGGCATAGTTAAATAATTAGAGTTCTGTACATGGAAATGACATACAGTGAGTCTCAAACACCATTGTTTCCTCCTTCTTATGTAAATTAGATTTTTGCAAAAGACCTCTGAAGAACAGGCGAATCTCAACATAACACCGACTGTGACGCAACAGTCGGGATCATTAATATGTACGCCCCCGACTTTTGCATATGCCAGCCCATGTTCAAAGCATGAGACAAGCCAGTATTAACGTCTGGATCTGTGCACAGCCGAATCAACAGACTTTATGCAGGTAAGCAAGCAAGGACAATAGCGAAAAATGGCAGATGGAGCAATAATAACTGACATGATCCATGATATCATGATATTTTCAGTGATATTTGTGAATTGTCTTTCTAAATGTTTTGTTAGTATGTTGCTAATGTACTGTTAAATGTGGTTAAAGTTACCATTGTTTCTTACTGTATTCACAGAGATCAGAGCCATTTCGTAATTTTCATTATTAAACACTTGCAGTCTGTATAATTCATAAACACAACTTCATTCTTTATAAATCTCTCCAACAGTGTGCAATGTTAGCTTTAGTCACGGAGCACAGCCTCAAACTCATTCAGAATCAAATGTAAACATCCAAATAAATAGCATACTTACATGATCTGATGCATGCATGCAGCATGCATGACAAACATTTTGTAAAGATCCATTTTGAGGGTTATATTAGCTGTGTGAACTTGCAATGTAATTGCAACTATGCAATGCATTTTAGAGTTGCGAGCTTGGGGGCGGGGAGCGCGAGCATTTAAAGGGGACACGCGCTGAATCGGCGCATATTTAATTATGCCCCAAAATAGGCAGTTAAAAAATTGAATAATAAAAAATCTATGGGGTATTTTGAGCTGAAACTTCACAGACACATTCAGGGGACACCTTAGACTTGCATTACATCTTGTGAAAAAGGTTATATGGCACCTTTAAGATAAAAATAAGACCTGTTTGCATGTACATATATATGTACATATTAAAAAAAATGTTAGTTCTTACATTTATTGTAAATGTATATTATTTGCAACTTATTATGCTTGCTTTTTATTATGGCATGTTATGTGAGCATGATGTACTAAAATAGGAAGGATAAATCCAGATTAAGTACTCCTGCAATGGATTTAGATGATCAAAACTGTCAGCTGAACACCTAATACTTTTCACAGGAACTAGAATGGATTGATTATTAATGTCTTTTCCTCTGTCCAGGCCTGTAGACTTTATTGGAATCATACTGCGTACGTAATACCTTTTAAATCCTGGTGGGATTATCAGTCATACTAGATTAGGAGTGAAGATGCATTGTTCCAGTGGGGTCTTGGAAGTCTGTGGCACCTAGAATAAGTGTGATTGTCTACACTAAGCCTCGATTTGTTTCAGTGTTTGAATGCGTTTTGCCTTTTGGACTTTGGATGCTGTCCAATACAGGACTCTCCTCATTTAGTTCAACTAAGTAAGACACATTATGTGTATCAAGGAGTAGCAACATTCATCTATTTCTTCTGTGCTTCACAGCATGTGTGAGTTTCGTATCATTATCATTCTGCAATGTAATTCTACTTGAGTTCTTGCAGTCAACTTGGTCTAATTTGTGTTCTGACTCTGTTGTGTCCTTCTTGGTTAGCAGGACACTCGACCGTAACTGCTGTCAGTATGAGGTCACTTTTCCCACAGGGGACTGGCCTGACACTGTCCTCGAGCGCTTGCACACCAGTCTCACATCTGTTTCGTTCTTATATTCACTCTAAATATTCACTCTTCAGATTCCAAAACAGATAGCTACACTGGTCTCTCTCATTGATTTTTTATTTTTTTTTTTTTTGAGAAAGTGGTCGGTTCAATCTCTGCGGGAGGGAGAGAGGTCAGAACGATTCTGTCTGAATTGTCTTTATATAATAGAAAATTGAGGATACGTTTTAGACAAATTTGATCCTTTACTGTTATGGAGCAGTGATAGGACTTTAAGTTCTCAGAATGACACTTACTTACTAATTTGAAGGCTTAGTTCATCCAAAAATGAAAATTCTGTCATTAATTACTCACCTTCATGTTGTTCCAAACCCGTAAGACCTTCGTTCATCTTCGGAACACAAATTCATTTTTTTAAGAAATCCATTAGCTTTCTGGCCTGCAACGCAATTACCACTTTCAAGGCCCAGCAAGGTAGTAAAGACATTGTTAAAATAGTGGTTCAACCTTACTGACATGGAAGAGAATAAATTGTTGAATAAAGTTACTTTTGTTTGTTTTTTGTTTGTTTGCACAAAAAGTATTCTCGTCGCTTCATAACTTTAAGGTTGAACCACTGTAGTCACATGGACTATTTTAATGATGTCTTTACTACCTTTATGGGCCTTGAAAGTGGTAATTGTGTTGCAGTCTATCAGAGGTCAAAAAGCACTTAGATTTCATCAAAAATATCTTAATTTGTGTTCTGAAAATGAACAAAGGCTTACGGGTTTGGAACGACATGAGGGTGAGTAATTAATGACACAATTTTCATTTTTGGGTGAACTAACTCTTTAAAAGTCAATATGAAGTTAAAATGGACTTTACTGTCTTAATACACATTCTTGGTCTTTAATATCACTAAATATCAGATGGAACTGGATGTTTACAAACCTGATCCAAGTAATATCCAAGGAATATTATACTTTCTCATTTTTAATTTAGTATTTATTTCTTTTCAAATCTGGATTTTTTCCCTCCAATTTGCAAACTTTTTCAGTGTTGTTTTATCTGTTCTGTTTATGTAGCCTAGTTTTTATTTCAATTTTAGTGTTGCCAATCTTAATGTGTTAACTGGTATAAATATCTAGATAAACAGTATCTTGGCATTTGACATGAAGGTGGGTTATACATATATCTATATACTATATTATTGTTATAGTTTAAATTGAGTTAGTTTTGGTCATAAAAATGTATCTTTGTATACATTTATATGTTAGTTCTTATAGTTCTCATTGTTATTTCTGCTAATAAAAATGTTTTGTTGGCTTTTAGTTAACTAGGAATGCTTCTCTGTCAGGATCAAACTTGTCACTATAAAAAGGGATAAATACTTTCTTGTTTCCACTGAGTGTATACTTATACAGTAGCTTGTATAAACATATGAGCCATTTGGTGCATTGTGACCCAGTTTCCATAATGGCTGTTTAGCACACATCACTCACTGCACTCGACCTCCAAATCACCTTTAATTGTTTTCCTCACTTTTACTGATGGGTTAACAAAAACTGCCAAAAAATATGTCGTCAGATGACAATTTTATGCACTGCACATTTTTTTCGAGAAATATTATTAGCCTTAAACTGTCCCATGATGATTTCCACAGTGCATATTGTGTTTTGATATCTGCCACTCCTTAAACTCTTTCTGTCCATCAGTGTGCAGAAATTGGGTGTTTTTAACCCATAGACTGAGCCTGAACTGTCATCTCAGTGTCTCTCAGTAACAATAATGATGACAATGTCTTGTCATTGCAGTGTGTCAAGCATAAGAATTTCATAAACTCTTAAAATCAGTCTTTTTTTTTACCCTAAGGCCTTATGCTCTGTTTGCCGGAAGGGTCTTACACTGTGCCTCAAACGATGTGGCAATGGACATTAGTGCATCTGTACAAATTTTGTGCAGTTGTGCTTAGCTTGCTGGATTTTATTGCATCCTTCCCTGTGCATTTAAACTTAATTAGCAGTTCTGTCTTTTGTGTGTTTTTGTGCACACTTAAGCTTTGATTTAAGTGCATTCTGTAGGACTTGCTGTTGTGGTGTTTCTTTAAGATGACACTCAAGGCACACTTGTTGCCCTAATTACTCAATTGAAACAGCTCAAATTGTCTAACAATATAAGGACCCACTGAGAAGTGAATGAGTCTTTAGTAGTAGCTTTGGGTACAGCGTTGTGTCACAGTGGTTCTGCCGACAGTGGCTTGGTCTGACTAACAGCAAATTCTGCTTGTCACTTGTCAAATGTATGGTCAGGGACTTTTAAGAGGAAGACAACAGTGCATCATTATGTGCATGGCCTGCGGGCTGAGTAAAAGCTATTTCGCTTAAAATACTCTCACTTTACCCTGTGATTACTTGTGGAAGTGCTCAGTAATGTACTGTTGTTTTTTTTAAAAGAGGAGAGGCTGGACACACAAATGAGTGCGCAGAAGTACATCACACACATTTATACGTAGTCTTCACTTGGAAGTATTTGGCTACCTCTGCATTTCTCAAAAATCATTTTCCTTTTATCTTTTTCCCAATTGGACTTCAGTTCTGTGATCTTATGCAAAAGCGCAGTTTTTGTTGATTATCTTTTTTTTTATTTTTTATTCTGTTATTTAAAAAAAGTACACTTGACCTGTTTTGTATTTGTTCTGAAAATATGAAAGCTGAGAAACTCATAAACTTCCTTAGTGCAGGATTTCACAAAAACTGTGAGTTCTTTATTTTAGGACAGGGAAATAATCTCTACAGTCTAAATACCTCAGTCATTTAAACCCATTATAACGGTACACTTTTTCTAGTTCAGTCAATCTTAAAAGGACAGCTGGTTTTCTGATAATGTACTGTAGGATTTTAACAATTAATTTGACCATTCACCTCTTAAATTAGTCTTTTCATTGTAGTTATTATTCTTTACAAACTATTCAGTGACAAATATTTTGTTTTAAAATGGTTGACCGAGACAATGCAGCTGAAAACTAACTGAGGGTGTGTGGTTGTTGGTGATATGGTTGTTGGTTTCTATTTTCTGAAATGTTTTTGCTGTGAACTCATCCCTTTTAACACCTTTTAGCATTTTTAACACCTAAAATTGGAAGCGTGCAAACATAAAAATGTTAAAACCATTATGCACATCAGTGACATTATCAGAATCGACCTGAGAGTTCACAAACTATTTTAATTTCCTAACATTACTTATGAGAGTAAATTGATTTCCAAACTCAGTCCTGGAGGGCCACTGTCCTGCAAAGTTTAGCTCCAACTTCAAGATCAACACAAGTTAGATGGTCTTATTATTGGGAGATACGAGGGCCCGTGGCTATACCATTGGAGAAAGCGTAACAGCCAGCTTAGATCATGTGTGCCTTGATAGCAATCACATTACAGCCTCGACATAATTGAATTCCGTTAGTTGTGCGACAGTCAATCACTGTTTGCAAATACCATAGAAATGAATGAGAAGTGCCTGAAGTAAACTGAATTCTAACTGTCGTGCAGTTGTCCATGGCTTCTCTTGTAAAACAGCATTTTTTTTTGGTGTAAACACTAAAAATGGATCACTCCAAAACAAATGTTTAAGAGCAAACATGTTGAAGATTAGCCAATAGGCTGTGGATTCATTAAACAAGCCGTTTTCCCACAAAAGCAGTTTATTCAGCGTATTGAAGCCTCTCCTCCACTGACATCCATTAAAAAATGACTTGTTGTCTTGCTGCCTTATAGGCAATGACTCTGCAGGCAGCGTTTGTGCATGAAGGCACCTCACGAAACTAATTACGAACAGACTTCTGAGGCAGCGTAACAGTTTAATGATCTACAGCAAAGTAGAGTGAAAACTAAACAAATATTTAATTATTAAAGTAGTAATTTCTTGCTAAAAATGACATTAGATGTGGAAAACATTGGTCAAATATGTACATTTACACACAAACTGACCAGAAAATGCAACTTTTCACCAAATGAAACACATAGGATTGTGGGATATCAAAGGCAGTGAAGGATACATCTATGCTGACTTTAAAAATCCATCAGATGAAGGTACCTCAGGAGACAGGAAGTGAAGCTAACACTGGATTCGGACGTGCCTTGATGCCTTCCTACCTTGGAATGCGTGCTCCATCGCATGCAGCCTTTGTTTCTAATATGCCTAGAAAGACCATTAGATGGTTCGGGTGTGTTTAATTGGGGTTGGAGCTAAATTCTGCAGGACACTGGCCCTCCAGGAGCAGGATTGGACACCCCTGTACTGTACAGTAACAGTAGTCGGAGACCGAATTATATCCATTGGAGTTGAAAGTTTAATCAGGGTCAACTGCTTTCATGTTGACTTCAAGGTATAGCAGTTGCATTAGGTTAAAAGTGATTATCAACAACATGGTCAAAAAATAACATGTCAGTGATGCAGATTCCATATTTGGTTATACATGTTAATTTGGATATGCAGTTTGATGTCTTGTTATTCGTAAATCTTTCAATTCTTTCTCAGGACTTGTATCTTGTACATTAACCCTCTGGGCTTGACAAACGTGCTGACGAGTTCTGGTGCATTTTTTCCCAATAATAGCAAAAAGAGCGTAAAATATTCCACCATTTTCTGTTATACAGATAGGAGTAAGACATCATTCGGGTCTATTTTTATTTGTGTACACTCCTAACAACAACAGTCTCAGTGAATTTCTTTCTGAAATGCGACACAAAAATGTAAATAAAGCTTCACCATTAATGGTACACTTGTGGTTAGCATTAAGCGTATTTTGCTTTCTGTATCTTGACCTCTGTCCTCTGTTTTAAAGGCAGGCACTAACACACATAAAACACAGAAGGCTTTTAGCTTTTGTCACATATATGCGGTGTGAGAAATAAAAGGTGCATTTTGTTTTGTCAGGTTAAATGTGTGATAAATTAGCCAAGGCCAAACCAAGAGTTCCAGACCCTTTTAAAGATTCAAATATATTTCCCCCCCCAGTCCATCATTGATTTCAAGCAAAAATAACTAGAAATGCAATGGAACTTTTTCTTGTAAAGGATAACACTCTATTTTCTATATCAATTTTATATTATTAAAATGATAGTTCACCCAAAAATGAAAAATCTGTCATCATTTATACACCCTCGTGTCGTTCCAAACCTGTAAGATATATTCCAATATTGAAGACTTCAGATGCAAAAACCTCTAAGCCCATCTGACATTTTTCTTTTAAATGAGAATTTTTATCAGGCTTCTATGTTTAGGTTCAGTAATTTCACTTTAATGGCAATGAAAAGGTTATTAGTCATTTATTGAAATTCCTTATTTTCAAAAATGTCACTGATAAGAGTAAAATTAAAACATAAAAATGATCATTTAAAATAATATCAGAAAGATATGTGTGTGTGTGTGTGTGTATATATATATATATATATGTGTGTGTGTGTATATATATATATATATATATATATATATATATATATATATATATTATTTATTTTTTTTTTTTTTTTTTTTTTTTTCTATAAAACACGTTGGCCAAAATTATTGGCACCCTTTTATTCAAAACTTTTTGCAACCTCCTTTTGCCAAGATAACAGCTCTGAGTCTTCACCAATAATGCCTGATGAGTTTGGAGAACACCTGACAAGAGATCAGAAATCATTCCTTCATGCAGAATCTCTCCAGATCCTTCAGATTCCCAGCTCCATGATGGTGCTTCTTCTCTTCAGTTCACTCCACTCATTTTCTTTAGGGTTCAGGTCAGGGGACTGAGATGGCCATGGCAGAAGCTTCATTTTGTGCTCAGTGACCCATTTTTGTGTTGGATTTGATGTTTGTTTTGGATCATTGTCCTGATGGAAGATCCAACCACGGCCCATTATTGGGTTTTCTAGCAGAAGTGGTCAGGTTTTGATTTTTTATCTGTTGGTATTTGATAGAATCCATGATACCATGTATCTGAACAAGATGTTAGGACCTCCAGCAGAAAAATAGGCCCACAACATTAAATATCCAGCAGTATATTTAACCATGGGCATGGGGCACTTTTTATCCATGTGTGCACCAAACCCATCTGGTGGGTTTGCTGGCAAAAAGCTCTTTTTTTAGTTTCATCTGACCATAGAAGCCGGTCCCGTTTGAAGTTCCAGTCATGTCTGACAACTGAATATGCTGGAGATTGTTTCTGGATGAGAGCAGAGGATTTTTCTTGAAACCCTCCCGAACATCTTGTGGGGATGTAGGTGCTGTTTGATAATTTTTTTTAGGCTTTCTGAGACTCAAGACTCAACTAATATCTGCAATTCTCCCGCTGTGATCCTTAGAGAGTCTTTGGCCACTCAAACTTTCCTCCTCACTTCACATTAGGACGATTTAGACACACGTCCTCTTCCAGGCAGATTTGTAACATGTTTAGTTGATTGGAACTTCTTAATTATTGCCCTGATAGTGGAAATGAGGATTTTCAATGTTTTAGGTATTTTCTTACAGCCACTTTCTATTTTGTGAAGCTCAACGATCTTTTGCTGCACATCAGAACTATATTCTTTGGTTTTACTCATTGTGATGAATGATTACAGGAATTTGGCATTTGTGTTTCCTCATGTTTATATTCCTGTGGAATAGGAAGTCATGGCTGGACAATTTCATGCTCCTAGTCACCCTGGTATGCTAAAAAATTTTTAAATATGAATGGGAATATACTTCAGAGATATTTTACTCATAAGAATTTCTAGGAGTGCCAATAATTGTGGCCAACATGTATTGGAGAAAAACATTTATTTCATAATGTGAGTTTCCCCCCACTTTCAACTGTTTTCCTTCAATGAAAGGTTATAATTTTGTGAATTTTTTGAATGAAAGATCAAAAGGATAAACAATGCAGATTTATTTTCACATCCACCTTTGCTCATATTTACTAAGGGTGCCAATAATTGTGGAGGGCACTGTATATATATATATATATGTGTGGAACTCCTACAGGGGTTCAGGCTGTAAGGTTGCCGAGCAACTAAAGAAACTTTATCTGCAAGATGGTAGAAAACTGTACATTTCTTGTCTATTACCACCCACTGCAACTTATACCAACGACGGAAATAAGTGCAGTTACAATAGCAAAATATGTGGGAGAGCGTTGTTATAGTGTGACAATATTGTATTACAATAGGGAGCACATTAATGTTAATACTAAGTCAAAACTAGTTAGCACATCATTTGTAATTGAAAGGGTTTAAAGGTCCTGTTTTTCGTGGTTTTTTGAAGCTTTGATTGTGTTTATAGTGTGCAATATAACATGTGTTCATGTTTCGCGTGTAAAAAAACACAGTATTTTTCACATAATTTACTTATCTGTACCGCTGTTTCCACTGTCATAAAAACGGGCTGATGACTTCCTTGTTCTATGAAGTCCCTCCTTCAGAAATACGTAACGAGTTCTGATTGTGCCAGCGGTTCCTGTGTTGTGATTCGACAGCAGTTTAGTGCATCTTGCCCGGAAAGGTCACGCCTCTTACCATAACGTGGAGATGCACGCGCTCAGTGTTATTGTAAACATGTCTTTAATTTTACCCTATCAATTTGAGCCGGAATCAGACCCGGTGATTGGACTGCGGGATGAAAATAACTGCGTTTCGACGACATGGTGACAAACACACTCAAACGCAACTCTTGTGTATTCCTGTGGGCGGAGGTTAGTCAAAAAACTGTTTTAGTGACGTCATTAAAGAAGGAAGTAGAGGGATGTAGTCCAAACTGGCCGTTCAATGTAGGCGACTTCTGTTAAATAAAATATCTTGCTTGGCATTGAACTTTGAGCTTTAAAATTTTACAGATTTTATTTATACTCTAACAACAACATTACACACTAACTAAAGTTTGAAACATGGGATCACGAAGAACGGGACCTTTAATGACAATAGCTGATTATGGTTACACTTAAAATAATTACAAAATATATTTATGAGATGATAAAATCATATACCATTAATCGTACCCAGCATATTTTGTAGCATAATATGTATTTTGAGCTGAAACTTCACAGACACATTCAGGGGACACCTTAGACTTACAGTACATTACATCTTGTGAAAGAACGTTCTAGGGCACCTTTAAAATATCCTTAGATATTTTCAATTCTTACAATATATATAATATTAAATCAAACAAACAAACTAATGCATAAAGCTCCCTTAGAAACATGCCTGATAAGGTTCTGAATGAATTTGTATTGCATTGCGATGACTTTCTGTCCAAGACTTAGATACATTGTGTTGTACAGACCCTCATAACCCTCAGTATGTCATCCATACCTCATTTGAGAGTGGCGATATGCAGCTAGCTTGCACCTGCCAGATAGTTCTTATCTGAGAACAGCACAGGTTGGCCTTGTCCGGAGGGGGGAGATCTGCCGCTGTTTGCAGGTGCAAATCCCTGCTGCTTTTTTTCATGCTTTATTAAATTCTCTACAGGGTGGTCTCTCACAGGTAAGCTTCACCTCACCTCCAGCCGGCTATCTTTGGGGTAAACATGTGTGCTGAAAACATCCGCTAACCTTTTTTAAAGGTGAGAAAGGGTTATGTTTTATAGCGCCCCTTGCCAAATCGCCTTGACAAATCCTTCCTTTTGTATGTGTGCAATTTCTGTTACAGAATTTGAACAATTTTACATTTTGTGTTGTGAGATCCTCAAAGGCACCTTGTGAGGAGTTAGGCATCTTGTTCCACTTTAATAGGGTAATGTCTTGTCAGTGTGAATGGAACATCTGTAGCTGTGAAAGCTCACTACGGGATCAACCTTCACCGGGGTCTGTCTCATATCTTATCTCTTGCCTCTCTTTCTCGCTCTGTCATTCTTCCTTTGCACATTCTGTCTACTTCATTGTCCGGCATGATGTTCATATCTCCCTCCTTATGTCTCCTGTCAGGCAGAGTCTGTCAGGTATTTGTCTGCATGTGTGTCATTCTTATGTGTGTTCACGTTTTAAAGAAATATTTCACCTGAAATCTTTTTTTACAAATGTCTGATTGGTGAATGATCCATTCTTTTGAGCATGACTCATATGGACCAATTTTATGATTCTTTTTATGGTGATTGACAGCTCCAGTTCCCATTTATTGTAATTGCATGAAAATAACCACTGGTACATTCTTCTAGAGCTGTGAGTCGATTCCAAAAAAAAAAAAAAAAAAAATTCTGAGGGGTTAAGAATTGAGAGCAGATTCCAACTTTCCATCAAGGGGAATTGACTCCTCTTTAAGAGCCATTTTCAGTTCAACAGAACGAATCATGCTAATAATAATTGGAAGTGCTATTCATTTCTGCAAAAAGGTTCTTTTGGATGGTTCATTTCAATGGTTCATTTCAATGATTTAGTGGTAATAAACTTGTCTTATAAATGTCCTTATAAATGACTGTCCATAATGCAGTTTTCTTTCTGATCTTTAAGCAATAGGAATTGGATGAATATATGAATGCTACCAATCCCGATCTGAATTTCTGACTTGTGATGCAACCTGAATAATAATCACACCGTGTTCGTTCATTGGCCAGAGGAGAACTGTAGTTCACTGACAAGCTACGCAATATCGCGTTCATTATCGAAGGCGATTCACCTGCGATAATGAACGCGATATTGCGTAGCTTGTCAGTGAACTACGGCTCTGTCTATTAAATGGCGCTCCATTTGAAAGCAGGTGATGGCGATTTAGCGGTAACCAGGGAACCGGCTTTATTGACGAAATGCGCGTGAAAATCGCATGCGATATATCGCCCAGCCCTAGTAATGCGTGGTGAATCGCAGAGCTAGTGCAAGACGAGCATTTGTTGTTAAAATGTATTTCATTTTTATTTATTTTTTTTAGAAAATGGCCGATCATTTCACTAGATAAGACCCTTATTCCTTGGCTGGGATTTTATAGAGCCCTATAAAGCTGCATTTAAACTGCAATTTGGTCATTCAGCTCATTGGTAACCGTTGAAGTCCACTATATGGAGAAAAATCCTGGAATGTTTTCCTCTTTTCAACAGAAGAAAGAAAGACATAAACATCTTGGATGGCATGAGGGTGAATAAATTATCAGAACTTCACTGACTTCAGCTGAAAAACAGCCGAAAGGCTTCATTTTCCTGCTTTGAAACAATCTGTATTTTATAAAGTTCTATATATATATATCAGTGGTTCTCAAACTTTTTTCCCAGTGGGCCGCACAATGGTCCAAGTGCAAGTCCCACGGTCCGCATATAATTTACATATGACGTCACCAATGCAAACCAATCAGATTTAATGTTATGGTATTAGCAGATAATACTATTATTATACTTAGATGTTGCACACAATAAATAACAAATAAAAACTAACTTACTGACATTAGCTTTACAATAATAATCAGTAATGCTCAATGAACACACAAACTGTCTATACAATCACTTTAAGTTGCTATTTAATTCTGTATGACTTTATGACTCTCTTCAACATCATCGCAATAGTCACCAAACAATCACATGAACGCCTTAATAAGCAAATATTACTCAGCTCTTTTTACAAACAACAATGAGTGCACTGTAGGCTAATTACAATCTCTGACGATATCAAGCTTTCTGTCATGTCGCAATCCCTCGCGCAGCATCGGATCCGAGTTGGGCTCATCCAGCCGCGGGTGCGCTGATGCGGTTATTTTTACTGATTTAAAATACATCAATCAAACACATCGAATTTACAGTTCATTCTTTTGAAATTGTAGGTTTTGCTTATCAAGTAGGCTACTTTACTACAGAGCAAACAGGAAGGCTGCCCATCTCGCTCATTAACAGAAAACTGATTCTTCCATTCTTCTTACCTTTACTGCTGATGCTGCGACTCTTCTTGTTTGCTTGTGTTCCTTCATTTTATCTTCCACATTTAGTTTTTCTCCTTTAATAACAAAATTGACCATTTTGAGGCTTAAATTTACAAAATTAATGGCTACTGTTTGAACTCTTCCTAAGCACGCACTTGTGTTTGTTTCGTTAACTGAGTGATTGCGTCATTAGCCTACATTGGCTGATGTCTGAAAATAATAAATGCTCACCAAAATTATTTTATATGACAAATAAAGCATTATAGCTCATTTATATTTTTTTAATTCACTTTAATTTAAATTTTAAAACAAAAATAAATTGTATGCTAATTTTTTTATTATTATTATTATTATTGTGGTCGGCATATCGCGGGCCGCATTTACATTTGTGACGGGCCGCAGGTTGAGAACCACTGCTCCACACCCATTCAAACGCTTACTGCGCGTGAAGTGTCGCGTCGCGCAACTCGCGCCCAATTACATCAAAAGTAGCCTATATGCTCACTGGATGTCATGGCAACTGAATCACGGAGGAAAACTTTAAATATCTCGCCTTCGCTTTAATTTCGGACCATCTCCAAAAAGACATGAAACACTAAACAAATGATTTTGACATGCGTTTATCAAAGTAGGAAATCCAGACTTTTAATCCCTTACACACAATTACTGCTGTTGAAATACGAAATGGAGGTGGGTCCGGATTGAATCCCCTCCGGGTCCGGATCCGGACCGGAGTCCGGACTTTGAGAAGTGCTGATATATATATATATAGAGAGAGAGAGGTGACCTAACTTAAAGGTGCTACAGAGGATGTTTTGTTTTATACATTTTTGCAAAATTACTTGAAACTGTCTTTACTAACTGATAAAAGACTATTTATTAGGTGCACTGAAAGGAATAATATTAATATACATCATCTGTGCATGAGGTAGGGCCATAAAAACATCAGCCAATTTGGCTCAATTGGCCCTCTGACTTGTCAATCACTGCTATGACGTTCCTTGTGAGAGACGTACACGTTCCAGTAACTTTCCACAGGTGCTGCATGCAGTGTTTTTGTCAGGAGTAACAACTGCAGATTATGATTTACCTGCAGTGAGTCCGACAAAATGAATCCACTAACACGACACAGCGAATGCCGGTGGTAAACACTCGTTTTCCAATACTCGTGCACGAGTTTTGGGAGGCGTTCCCTCAAAATGAGCTGTGAAAGAGGGGGGCTGTTCTTACGCATGCGCTCATTTCAAAAACTCACTAACAGTCTTTGGTTTCTCAGTCGACGAAAAGATCCTCTGTAGCACCTTTTAACTTAACTTTTTACCAGCCAATGATAATGCTGAAAAAAACGTGCAGAGAGCCAATAGCAAACACAGCTTCCATGCATATCTGATTGACAGGTTTGATAAACCGCACGCTTTTGTAATGACTGAGACAAATCAGACAATTATTTTTTAGCTAACCAATAGTTTTAAGCTCACTCTGGGGTCTGGCTTCCATCCCCCGAGAAGTTCTTAGTTACAAGTTTTATGGCACCGAGGAATGTGGCTGCCGCATGGAGAGCAGAGAAGAGACACAAAAATTTGCATCTTTCCTGCATTATCCACGCATAACACAGACTCTCTTGCATTAATGTATAGACAAACTGTTCTATAAATGAACATGCACATTCCCAGGAAATGGTATCCATTATTACTGTTGCTATATTACAATCATTGTATTCACGTATGTATGTGTATGTTTTATGATACATTTAAGGTAACTTCAATCATGCCATGTTTAGTGTCTATGAGTTCGTATCGAAAAGATTTAAATGCTTGTGTATGCGGTATGTCCATACCTGTGCAACACATCAGTATTACAAGAATCTTTAATAGTTCTTATTCAGAAACACAGCTTTTTAATCTTTCTTGGTCGTAAAGCCCTGTCGCTCTGAAATACAACACCTTCATTGGCTACATCAACTTTAAGAGGTTGGACTTTGACCAGAGGTTAAAAGCTAGAGAACAATGCCACTCCCTCTCTTCTCCTTGCTTCTGGATGACCAAACGGACCTCCTTGCTACAGGCCTCTCCAGGCCAAGACCTGGAGGCCTGCCGTACCTCGGTCTACAACCAAGCCATGTGCTCATCTGTAAGTTGTTTCATAGCACTCCATCCAACGCAGAAGATACTGGCAACAACTTTGGACTGAATCCTCAAGATCTCTCCTCAGATGGCAGATCCGATGCTCCTCAGCCTAAAGGCATCTTGCAAGTATCGTACATTTGAACACTAAACAGCGATTTAGTATTGATTTGTAAAACTTACCTTTGTCAGCAAAGGTGTTTTATTACTGAGGAAACTGATGATTCTTTTCCAGATTGCCTTTGACTTTTCCTATAGCTCTATCAATAGTTCCACTTCCGGTTCAACTCTATCATTGCTCATTCTTACAGTACCTACGTGTGTGTGTGACCTTCGTGTATGTTATGTGTTTGTTAGTTTAGTTATGTGTTTGTGAGTTAGTTAATAAAGATTTTGCACAATACATGTTTGGTTCTGACTCCGACTGCTAATAAATTGCCTCTTAAGTGATTTAGATCCTGACTACGTGCTCTGAGTAGTACTGTACAATAAGAATTTTATTTTTCCATAACCTGGAAATTAACATTTCTTAGAATTAATAAACAATCACCACTGAGTGTTCACTGGACGAACAGATTAATTGATTGTAATATTAATCTTAATGTAGCTACATCCAGTTAATCTGATTAACGGATTTACATATTCATAATTAATCATAATTAATAATCATAATGAGTTATGAATAATTATTAGTATTTCCCCTTTTAGTTAATTCGCTACACTTTTATTTAAGTGTTGTTCATGTTGTGGATATCTCAGTGTACAGTTTGCTTTGTAAATTCTACTCTAAGGCATAATTAAACAGCCCTACATTCTTCAAAATATCTTCTTTAGTATTCTGCAGAAGATATAAACTCATGTGTTTGGAACGACATGAGGACGAGTAAAAATGACTGAACTTTCATTTTTGGTTGAACTAATCCTTTAAGTGCCCTGACTTCTTAACTAGAGCGGACGTTGTCTCTCCTGTGTGCTGTACTTTGCCATTTTGATGGATGATGGAGGCACGCTGGGTTATTCCTAGACTGGAGGTCTGTCTCCTGCCTTTGCTGATATTCTTATCGTGGTTTAAAGGGAAATTCCATAATGCAGCTGGTATTAAGAGTGGATTAAACCATCTACATCACAGAGCGACCTGACAAGGTGCATGTTCAGAGGCAAATATGTCAGAGTCACTACACCGCCACAGTTTCTCTTGTCGTCTGCGGAGCGCACGGCAGCCACGCTATCTCCGTCTGTCTTGTTGGTGTTTTTTGAAGTGAACATTGCTTTCTGCGCTGCCTGAATGGAATTGTGGGAGAACATTTAGTCAGTGTAACGGAGTCTTGTGTGAATGAGCCTATGATTCGTTCTGACTGCATTCCCATGACTCTCTCCTGTAAAATAGGATTCATTACAACCCATATGCTCCAGCAATCTGTTTAGAAGAGCTAAAGCAGACTGAATTCCTATTTTTCTTGATGAGATCAGAGACGAGATTGGTGAATAACTGCAATTCTGGGGAAGATCAATCTTTCTGTATGCTTTCATGTGATATTGATTTCTTTTGGTGCAGTTTTTGACAGGCCTCATTAGTAGTCAATTTTATTTGCAGCTAATTTACATTTACAATGACATGACACTCATTTTTTGTTTAGATCTTTTAATTTATTCAAAAATACATTAATATACATAATACATAAAATGTAATTCATATATTATATTATATTATTTGTAAAAACAAAATGACATCAAATGGCAGTGGTTCTTGTGTGTCTAAGCATACAGAAGCAAGAATGAGGATTATATTACATGTATCCATTTATTAAAATTCATTTATTCAAAGATTTATTAATATATATACAAATTAATTCATATATTCTATTCTATCCAAGGCCATAAAACAGGCCTTAAACATTGAGAAATAACATCGCATCATTTATTTCCATCAAGAGGTACATCAATTTTTGGTCAAGATTTTGTATTGACAATGCAAGAGGGGAGCACTCTGTAAAGTCTCCTCCAGCACAACCCAAAAACTTTCAAAGAAATTAAGGTCTCGACTCAGAGGTGCCAATTCATGTGTGAAAATGATTCTTAATGCTCCCTCCCAAACATTCTTTCACAGTGTTAGCCTGATGAATCTTGACATTGTCATCCTGGAATATGGCCATGATATGACTTCCTACATGGTTGTCTAAAGCCAGGCTCACACTACAGGAGTTTTAGGCTGATTTATCTCTGATTTTCCCCACCTGAGAATCCGAGGAAAAAAATCTTGCCAAGGACCTCTATCGGTTTCGATGTTTGCCGCAGATTATCTGGTAATGTGAGGCGCTCACAGATCAAATTTTGCACCTCCCGATTTGCTCTCACACAAATCGGGGCCGCTCCAATCATATCAACAATGTTTGATATTTAGGATTTTAAATCGGGAAGATTACGTCAATTCTTAAACAACAGACAACGAGAGAAATGAATGAGAGCGTTTTTGAAATCGTGACCGCAAAAATAGTTTCTGGAGATGGCGGAACGGCACATGGAAGAGTTGCAACAACACGACTGCTTGAATAACACATCATTGAAAACATAACACAACTGCACAGACAAAGAGAAAAGCTGGGGAGAAATTGCCATGGTTATGAAGTGAAGTGAAGTGACTTGTGGCCAAGTATGGTGACCCATACTCGGAATTTGTGCTCTGCATTTAACCCATCCAAGTGCACACACACACACACCGTGAACACACACCCGGAGCAGTGGGCAGCCATTGCTGCGGCGCCCGGGGAGCAATTGGGGGTATGGTGCCTTGCTCAAGGGTCTATTGAAGGTGGGGAGAGCGCTGGATATTCACTCCCCTCACCGACAATCCCTGCCGGACCTGAGACTCAAACCCATGACCTTTGGGTTATAAGTCCGACTCTCTAACCATTAGGCCATGACTGCCCCCAACATACCGGGTGAGTGTAAAAAGCTGCTAGCAAATGTAAAAATAACGTGTTTAAATGTCAGTGACGATCTGCTATGTATAAATGTTTACATCCGTTTCCCCGTGAGATCATGTGAGGTGCTCTTCTGGGATATCTTAATAATATCCTGTAGTGTGTGCTGTGCTACAATTTTCAAATCTTGTAATGTGTGCATGTTTGAGATTTGCCAGAATAAAATCTGTGAAGATTCTTCTTATGTGTGTGCTGCAGCCAGATTCCACATTCGGTTAAGATTTCAAAACTCCTGTAGTACGAGCCCGGCTTAAGAAATGAAAAGCCAAAATCTTTTTTTCTTTCTTTCTTTTTTTGGCCGGGCAGTGTATATCATATCATATATCATACTATCAAAAATATAAGATATTTGTAAAAACAGTGGCATCAAACTGTACTGTACATGAAATGCCAAGTTTGAATATGCAGAAGCATTTAGATGATAAAAGCTTGACTATATGAAATGCATTTATTTGTTCTAATTAATTTATTCAAAAACACATTTAATTTACATTTTTTAAAAATCACGAAATGGAATTGAAGTATTTTGATTATTGTTATTGTTTCGTTTCTGTTTTTCTGTTGAATAATCTCGTTTGATTTAATTATCTTGTTGTAAACCGAAAGAACAGAAGCCCATTAATGAGATTCCAGCATGCGTGCATTGCATTCCACCTGAGGACTTCTTTTTGTGCCACATTTTACAGGTGCTCACCCCAGATTCCTGGCTAAAATCTTCTGTGCAAACCTCTGAAATCCAGCCTCCCTACAGATCCTTTCATTTTGAATCATCTAAATCACTCATTACCTGACTTTGGTGTGATTTTGAACTTAACTTTCTGGCTTGTTTTGAGTACTCTAAGACTACCTTAAAAAACAAAGCCCTTAAATAAATTCAGCTCATTACCATTTAAAGTACAGCTCACACTGGCTTGAGTATTTGTGCTGCATTATAATAGAATATTTCAAGTTCATTTAATGCAGAGTGATTTGAAGGTGTTTCAGGCCTGCCACTGTGGCCTCAGGGCATCAGAGCTCAGGGGATTGATTTAGACATACTGTTCAGAGCTCTACGTCTCTATGATGGAGTTGGTATCATCCATCATTCCTGAAAGAGAGAGGTCAAGAGAAAACAGAGATGCTGCAGTACAGACTTGTTGTCAAATTAGCTTTGTGGTTACAATCCAGGAGCCTCATGCAAAAGGTTATTTATGTCCTACTACATACTAGGCTAATCTGTACCATGCATTTTACCAACTTTGGCCCCGCCCACTGGTGTTAGTGAGATGAGGGTGAGAGAAGATCACTGAACTAAAAATGTGAACTAGGAATGTGGGTATTGTATTTATTTTCAACAATGTGAATGTCTCAGTTGAGCATTATTTATTTGTATGCGGTACATTTCACTGTGGATTCTTTGGTAAATCAGTCGCAATTTTGGAGCAGGCTTTGCAAAAAGACATTTACGACGTGGACTCGTCAATAATGTGACAACATGTAAGTAACTGTGTTAATTGTAATACATGATCTGTGACCATTGATTTCTGATTTGTAATAAATCATGTACAGTCAGATGTCCTGTCTACATGCCAGCAAATCAAACCAGTGATGACTTAACGGTCAACTTTACAACGTTGTTTTTCTTAGTAGGGTGAAAATAATCTGTTATTTAAACTGTGATTACAATTATAAATAGAAAGCGATCAAAGAACTCTCCCTTTGCAATCGCTGGAGCTGTCGATCAAACAGCGCGAGTTTATCAGTGACTGAGTTCTGGGCTCCCACCAAAGTGCCAAAATTTCCGTTATAAACAACGAATCTCTTATTTACAGTGTGTTTGCACTGTTAGTTATGAAAGCATTCGTTAGTGTGCAGAAATCGAGTTGCAATGACAAGATCGCTGCATTCATTTGCTCAACATGTCTGTGATTGGCTACATGCTCATCACTGCAACCTTGCATGCCACAATCTAAATATAATGCCATAGATCTAAATATAATCAACACTTTACACGATTAGTTAACCTTGAGAGCTGTAATAGTAAAAACACGCTAAAAGTTTTTATGCACCAGTGGCGGCCACACAAGATGGATTTTACTTCACAGGAATCAAGGAGTCAGTGGCAATCAAATTAACATAATTATTCATTAATATGCAAATGCATACAGATGTTCGACGAGCAACAGATGTGCTCTTCATGTCGAGCAACACAACAATATGATAGACTGCGAAGGAGACGGCAGCATGAGCAGGCAAGATTCATTATAACTTGTTTGTCCATGCGAATCTGAAGCTTGCTTTTTCACGCATCCATTCGGTTCCGCACAAATCCTCTCCTGCACATGGCCAGATACTAAGACTGTATGTGAGATTTTCAAGGAAATGTACCAGAAAGGTCCAGAATAATCATTGAGAGCAGTGGCGGTTAATGATTCGGGGCTTTTCACCCACGGCGGTTGGATTGCAGGGGTAGCAGCTCATAGCAGAAGGAGGACCAGGAGTACGATCCTCCACGCTGAACGCATAATGAGCACAATCAAGCTGCTTATCAAATGTTAAACCTGCAATTTAACCAGTGCAGCTGCACTAATTCAAAGCAGATTCCGCTCTTGTAGCGCATAAATGAGCGTTGTATGAGGTAATTACATGTATTTTTTGGGATATGAATGTTGAAGTTCACATTAAAACTGCATGTGGTGGAGGGACTGTGATGGATTTCTAGAATGTTTATATACAGTGGTATCAAAGTCTGAGAGCACTAGTAAGCTTTTATTTATCATTTTTCTAATTTAATGCATTTTTCAATTTGCAAATTATATTAGCAGCATGACAATTTGAAAGCTGGCCTGCAAAATTAACATGAAATTGAGAATATCTCAGTATTTGATATGCCCTTCATTTGCTGCAAAAACCCAGCAGTCCTTGAGCTGCTTGAACTCCACAAGTTGTTTAAATCAGAATGATCATGTGATCCATGGTGATTTAAGAATGTTCCAGAGAGCATCTTCTGCTTGAGTGGGAGAAGTCTGACCTTGTGTACACTTGTTCACATGATCACAAATTTGCTTAGGCCTATATGTTTTATAGCTTAATTATTATTTAATATTATTAATTCATATTTAATGTCATAACATTGATTTATTTTATATTTATCAAAACTATTAAGTCTTAAATTTTCTATTTTTGTTAGGGTAAAACATATTTTGAATCGATGATTTTAAATGTTGTCTTCTCAGCCCACTGTAATAGATTCTATCTACATTCTTAGAAGATACATTTTATACACACTTAGTCTTTTGAATCACCATTTATGTTTACTACATGGATACATGATATTTATCTTTCATGTGGTTGACATTTTATCCAGAGTGGCTTACCAAGTATTCTTATAAGTACTACAGTTTCCCCTGGAGCCAAGTGCCTTGCTTACAGGCAAAATGATGGGAGCCCATGAATTGTCATTCGTTCGGCCATCCATCCATCCATCCATCCATCCATCCATCCATGCTACTACTACTTAAATTCCCCCTGTAGTAAATAATTTTATCCATTAAAACTCATCTTTGATCACCAAAATCACATAGCTTTTCCCTTATTTAGTGTAGGCGGATCTATGAATATGCTAATTAGCCCCGCCTCCACTCACTCGCACAAGCTCGGAGATCCACTCGGTCAACTTACTGAGGTATACACTGCATAATGGTATCGTTTTTTACGTCGGACACATAACTGTAATTAATATGATTAGCCTTTTGCTTGACTATGTTATCAAATGGCTAATAATGTGTTGCTAATGTTACACAAACCATGTTCCCATTCTTCATCTTAGTCAAACAGCTGCCATAGAAAAATCAGCATCCTTACAAATGCTTTGAACAACTTAGAACATCAGACATATAGTTAATCATAGCATCGTCATACACCCGCTATATTGCTAAATCTACCCAATTTTTCATATCAATAGAAAAATATACCGGGATAACCTGGCTTCTTTTGAGACTCCCTTGCGTGGTTAGTGATATGCTAAAGCCCACCGGCACATGCACGTGATTGGTTACAAGGTAGTTTGTGACATAACAAACACCAGTGATTTCAAACCACGTTTTTGAAACTGTCTTTAGATCAGATTAAATACTCAGCAATGGTGTTGACTTATGAATTTTCACATGGTTTGTCTTAAAGCATATTAAAAACACCACTTAGATATATAAACAACATTAAAAACTTGATTTTCAAGCTTACTGAAGACAAATAAATGGTGATAAAGAACAAAGAAATGAATTGCATGCATATAGAAAAACAAGCTACAATAGAACAGACAAAAATGAAATAGATAAACTTCAAGCACTAGAAATAAGAAATACTACATAAATTGTGTAAAGTAATCAATAAAATATGTATTAAAAAACATTGCATAGCCTTCACTGTATAAAATGAAACATACATTTATTCTTATTAAAGTTACAAAAGTGATTCAGTCAAAAACACTTGTTTTTAAACCACAATGCTTAAAAACGCATGCAAATGATAAGCTTTTGTGACCGGGCAGCATAGCAATGTCATGTGAGCATAACCGTGATAGAGACGATTTAGTCCAAAATCTGTACCTGTTTGACAAATTTCTACTGGTTCAAATGAAATAAATGATATGGTATGAATGAGACTTTTTCTTTTCTTCTTTTCTTTTCTTTTCTTTTCTTTTCTTTTCTTTTCTTTTCTTTTCTTTTCTTTTCTTCTTTTTTTTGTAGATGAAATCACCAAGTCACACCATCCTTTTGATGATTACACTTGCAAAACAGTTGTTGTTGTTTTTATTTTATTTATTTATTTTTTTGTGGAGCTGTTTACACTTGACTGTAATGCTTAGCTTTCAATTGAGGCTTTTGTTTAGTGTAATTATTGTGGATGGAGGCAGCGCAGGGGACAGCTTCACAGTCAGATACCTGAAATCTGTGTGTTTTTGTGGCGTAGGGTGAAGGGCAATTCTGAAATGAGAGCACATGCTGTGGAGAGAAATGCTTTTGAGACAAACAACTGCCTGTCATCTTTCGGAACACCCGCTGGAATGGGAACATCAGACTTTTGAAGATGCCACACAGGAATGTCCAATAACATTCTTATCCAAAACCTCACTTTAAATCACTGCCACTTATACATGTCTGTTTTTTCGTGTTGTAATGGATGGCTTTCGTAATGTTAGCTTGATCAATGCAACACTTTGCTATGCAACGCACAAACATTTAGCTGTTTTCCTAGCTAAGTGGAGATAAGATTGAGGTTTTTAGAGATGTGTTCATGTAAACAAGCCAAATTTATCTGATGAGTATGTTATTATTTTTTTTAAGCATTAGGGGCTGTTTTTTGACAAATATACAGTATATTTAATAGCATAAGCTATAATGTACTGGATATTATTAAAGGATATAATATTCATGGTCCAATCTACTACAACTACAAAAATCAGCTTGATGTTTTTAAATATTCTGATAAACTTAATTTAATTTCAAATAACTTTGAAGAATTTAAAAATGGGCTTTTCCAGCAACTGTGACAAAATTGTGTCCACCCCTTAGTTTTTATTATTCCATCTCTATACTGAAATAGACATAATAAAATATTTTTTTCATAATTTTAAATTTAATTTAACTTAATCATTTTTAATATATTATTGTTAATATTCTATTAACAACGCAAGTGTTTCAGTTTGATGCATATATTTTTTATTTTTTTTATATATAATAATTTTAATATATATATATATATATATATATATATATATATATATATATATATATATAATATTTTTTCTTTTTTTTTTTTTTTTAGTATCATTTGGCAAAATTTTCATTTCGCAATTTCCACACAGTAGTAAATGCAATGCAATAATATGATGGAATGATATTGGAATAATCTTGGAGTCACTTTGTCATTTCTGGAGTCATTTTTTCATCATAATTAGAGTACGAAGAACTGTGTTTCAAGAACTTGTTTCATTGTACAGTATATACTGTTAACTTGTATTCAAATAACAGGTTTTCTTGTAGCAAGAATTGGTGTTACATTCTTTTTCCATTAAAAATCACTCCTATTGTTTTTATATTACATGACAAGCTTTTTCTAAAACAGTCTTTCAGTACTGTGTATGTATACTTGTGTAGTTCTTTGTTTGAGTGTGGACAGCCAAAACCATCTAAACACAACATAGCTTTTTGTCCCGACATTGTATAGGATCTCCACAGTGTGCTTTCGTGTCTGTCGTGTCATAATTGTAAGACACAGGGTGACATGCATTCCCATCTCCTTTAGTATCATGTGGCACTGCTGTAATGTTCGTTCTGTATGCGTGTGCATCAGGGTCGACTGAAGGACACTCAGACGTGACTGTTCTCAAGAAAAGATTCTCCATTGTGTGCTATAATTGAATTCTACTTGAGTTCAACCATCTTTTCATTGAAAACTGTTTCACTGTAATAGTCCTTCTGAAAACACATGACCGCTGATGTCTCTGATCTGCGGAGGCCGTATCACACCTTTGATTGGACAAGCTCAGATGTGTTATCTGGTAACGGGTGAGTTCCAGATACATGGACTCATTTTAGTCCAAATCAGAAGCCCTCATGAAGAACGAAAATCTGAATTTACTGACACGGGCAATTTCCATTTCAAGCTTTCACCAGAAATTAAAAGTTTACATACTTAAGTACAGTAACTAAATTACTGTACACCTCTGCAGAGTAGTATGTTTGAATGCAAAAAACAGTAGGTGAAAAGCATGCAGATGACCTACTACTTCCACCGAGATTCTGAAGTGTGCATCCGGTGGAGGCCACGGGAGAGGAGTGGTGAATAGCGGTGAAGTGATGCAACTGTTGCCGTAGATCACATGACGGTGACAACATGGCAGTTGTAGTGTCTGAATTTCGTTCATACTACACAGATTCATACTATATAGAACATACATTTTAACTGTCGTGAAGTAATTTTCAAACCAAATGTAGTACCTACTATGCAGTATGTGATTTTTGGTTGCATCAATCGTTTTTTTTTTTTCTGGAAACTGTTACTGATATATGCATACATAGCTTTTCTTTTATGGTTTTTGCTAACTCTTACTTTTGTCATTAGGTTTAAATTGGATTTGTTGATGCATGTCCATTAAGTCAAGAAATGTGTTTGCTACAGGCTGCGCATTAGCCAAAAAAGACTTATAAATAGGGCTGCAACGATTAATTGCGATTAATCGTTTGCAAAATAAAAGTCTGTGTTTACGTAATATATGTGTGTGTTCTGTGTATAATAATTATGTATATATAAATACACACACATACAGGTATAAAGTTTAGCAATATATGCATGTATTATATATATATATATATATATATATATATATATATATATATATATTTTATATTACATATAAACATAAATATTAAAATTTTTCTTAAATATATACATGAATGTGTGTGTATTTATATATACATAATTATTATACACAGAACACACACATATATATTACGTAAACACAGACTTTTATTTTGCAAACGATTAATCGCGATTAATCGTTGCAGCCCTACTTATAAATGAACTGTATGGCTATGTAGGGAACAAGTAAAAGCACAGTCATCAAAAAGCACGTTAGGAGCATATTTGGTTATTAACAATGATTGAAGGCAAGTATTGTGAGTTCCTATTAAAGAATTAGCACATATTAATTGTATTTATTATCATTAAACAAGACATGGATTTGTCTTAACTAGAGACATTGAAAGGGAAGTTTTATGCTCTAGGACACACATGGCCTTTGTGTCTCTTTTGGATGAAAAATTGAAAATGTGGAGTAGTAGTGAGCAGCCGAAAAGCAGAATTACCTTTACTTCAAAGAAATGCCTTTGGGTAATGAAAAGTTGTTCCACTTAAAAACTACTGCTTATAAAGTGAAGAGGGGGAGAAAAAAACACAAGTGGTATTTTCAAGTGGAGTGGTCCAATTCAGAATTCTCTCATGAAAGAGAAGTTTTGGCTCATATACTTGGTAGCCAGGACAGACAAACTAATTATTTTATGCAGCATCTAGTATTTTTTATTTTGCCACAAAATATAGTATTTTATTTATAGTATCTAAGACAAATAAACATACCATAGTATAATACCATGGTATTTTAATATACATTACCCCTATAACACTTTTTCCTGCAATCTGTTTCCCATGTCCAAATCACTAGAACCCCAGTCCTGATGTGGACTGTGAATCATAATTGCTGTCTTATGCTACTTTGGCCTGTTCTGCCCGAGGTTACGATGCCCTGTGTCTCCCTCAATCAGTCACACACACAGTACATCTCTCACTCTCACGTCCTCTACATGTGGAGAGAGAAAGTGCTTCCTGCCACAACAGATGAGGTCACAACATGGTTCTCCCCTCAACATGAATTAAGTTAAGGCTGTATATGTCTAGAAACCAGCCTGTAGGGATCCAGCAAAACAGCTAGTCGATGATAGAGGACTGATCGGGTCTGTATTCCCCTTCCTATTTAAAGATGGATGAGGGAGTGGAAGGTGTATTGCCATTTCCACATCCATTAAATAAGCTTCTTTATGTGCCAAGATCAGCTGACTGGCTTTGTCACCGAGAGGTTGAGCGAACTGCTTTGAGAGGATTATGGGATAGCCTGAGGGTTTGACTTAACTTGACCTCTCACGTTGTTTGAACTTGTATAGTTGGAACTGTAGTTCTGAGATTTGTCAAGTACTGTACGGTTGTCAGCTGAAGCTCAATTTCATACCTAGATGTTTTAATGTGTTACTATATGTAACTTCTGTATAATTTCCATCACGATTATGAGTTCTATTCAGTGCAGCTGAATAAGTGTTTAGAAATGACATGAGGAAGACTTTGTCTTTGGTGTATCTCTGTCAGGCTTTCCTATTTTGTATTAACGCTGTTCTTTTGCATAACTGTTTTCAATGATAATTAGTAATGTTTCTTAAAGGGTTAGTTCACCCAAAAATGAAATTTCTGTCATTTAGAGTACTCGCTTGTCATTCCAAACTCGCAAAACCTTTGCTCATCTAACAAAAATTAAGATATTTTTGATGAAATCTGAGAGGTTTTTTTATCTCCCATAGAAAGCAATGAAATTACCACATTCGAGGTCCAGAGAAGTAACAAAGACGTCATTAAAATAGTCAACGTGACTACAGTGGTTCAAACTTCCTCAAAAATCTTTCATCAAAAATATCTAATTTTGTGTTCCGAAGATTAACGAAGGTCTTACAGGTGTGAAACGACATTAGCGTGAGTAATAAATGACAGAATTTTCATTTTTGGGTGAACTAACCCTTTAAGTGCACTTGCACTGCGCTCCTAGACCATGCACTTAGATCGATAAAATAGGGCCCTAAGTCAGAACAGTCTGAATTTCTTCTGCCTGTTGTCTTCTGCATAGTGACTATGTTGTTAGTGTCAAAGTCACATGATCAGCTAGACAGCTACTAGTCAACGTCGTCAATTTTTTATATTTTATTTTTATTTATTTATTTTTTTAAATGTTCTATTTAAGTAAAATAATAAGCAAGCAAACAAAATCAAATCTGTGAAAGTCAAAAGGACCTTCTTCAGTAGTTTTATACTTTTATGCCATGTTTGGTATTGACCAACTTTGTGGAATATCTTGATATAAATGTTTGTCTATATTGTCTATCCCTATTTAAAGGTGCTAAAGAGGATGTTTTGTTTTATACATTTTTGCAATATTACTTGAAACTGTCTTTACTAACTGATAAAAGACTATTTATTAGGTGCAATGAAAGGAATAAAATTAATATACATCATCTGTGCACGAGGTAGGGCCTTAAAAACATCAGCCAATCGTTAACGCGATCATCGCGTAAACGATTGGCCCTGTGGCTTGTCAATCACTGCCGTGACATTCCTTGTGAGAGACGTGCGCGGATTGGCTCTCTGGCTTGTCAATCACTGCCATGACGTTACTTGTGAGAGACGAGCGCGGCTGCGCGCTCCAGTAACTTTCCACACTCCACAGGCGCCGCATGCAATGTTTTTGTCCGGAGACAGGAGTAACAACTACAGATTATGAGTTACCTGCGGTGAGTCCGACATAATGAATCCACTAACACAATACAGCGAATGCCGGTGGTAAACACTCGTGTTCCAATACTCCTGCACGAGTTTTGGGAGGTAACGAAAAGATCCTCTTTATCACCTTTAACTTTCCAAGGACAGCAGTGATATTGAGATATCTCCCAGTTCCATATATATTTGTTTAAAAAAAACAAAAACAAATGATGATTCTAATTCTAAACCATTTAATAGAAGATGCACATTACTGATATTCTGAGTAGGAGTCACTCATCAATGAATGATATACCTTTTTGTGTGTGTGTGTGTGTTTATTTAGTCTGAATGTTTTGTGCTTAAAATTACTTTATTTCTACAGTATGCATGTATTAATAGTTATAAAAGCACAGATTTTATTTCCTCCTCCTCAGAAACCAGGGGAAGGTATGTGTATACTTAAACAGTAGATATTGATGTTAGACTGTAAGACTGAAACTGTAATTTGTTTTGCCCTTGGAAACAGGCGGATATGAAGTGTGTAATGTTCTGTAGGCTGAATTATCCTCTTGTGCATCAAGTAACAGCAGAGCTCTTGTTTAATCTGGGCAGCTTGTATTTCAGAGATAAAAAAGGTTATATATGAAAAATCTCTAAGATATTTGAAGGTTCTTCAGCACGAAGATTCTTTCAATGTTCTTCTGTCTCTTTTTAAGTCTGAAACCATGCAGTTGCTGCATATACCCAGTATAAGGCAAGTTTTCATAGTAGTTTTAAATGTATAAACAAACAAATGAATATATAAATATATTATTATAAAGTAGTATTATTAGTACCTAATCTTTCTAACTTGTGATTTTGCATTTAGCTTTTCAACCATTTTTTTTTAATCTTTAAAGTTACTGTATACTATTGTGAAGAGTGTTTTCTTTATTGCAACTCGCCATTTTCCATGCAAGATGGCAGCTGTCAGTCAAACAGTTTTCACTGCTATTGTTTTCATTTCAAAAGTCAGATAGTAAGTAGTGCTGCACACCACAGCACCCTCACTCAGAGTTAATGTTTTTTAACTGTAGTTTATATGTTTGAAGCTCAGTGGAATGTTTACTGCCGGCATCTTGAGACCGTAAGTTTTATTTCTTTAGCTCAGTAGCAGTGGCAACAATAAACAAGCATCTGCATCGTTATTGATCGCTCATTCCTGCAAACACAAAACCAACCATCAATCGATGTGTTTCCCATTTCATTGGACGCAAGCGGCTGAGCATATTAGAAACGATTCCGTGTGAAAATCTGCCTTCCCTATTTTTTTATTCTTAGTCAAAGGAGCACAAAAAATGTTGTGCCACATTGTTTTTTTTGTTTGGATTTTTTTGTTTTTGTTTACTGAAACTGACAGTGAAGTTAGATTCAAATTAGGGCTGTTGATTGAATTTTTAAAAAAGTATATAATGTATCGATTTATCAAATGCATAGATCAATATATGTTGAGAAAAGCTTCCAAATGAAGATAATTTGTACTTTAGTAAATTCATTTTCAGTTTTGGGTGAATAATAATAATAATAATAATAAAAACCCTGGTAAGAGTAATTGCATTCATTTCGATTGCATTATTACTATGAATGTGTGAAATTAATATCAGTAGCACCTGAATTTTAATGGCTTCACACAAAAATAAGGCTGCTGCTCTACTGCTACACCGTTTGCAATGCAGATGAGTACCTGAACCTCAATTGTAAATGGTTAGTTGAACCATCTCACCCGTGTCAGTGCTCTTGAGGCAAATGAAAAAGCGTTCAGCTTCTGATGGAGGGGAGTGGCAGAGACCGAAGCGAACTGAAATGCAGCCTTTGTCCAGTCTCTCTGGATGTCACTGTCAGACCCTGCTGAGAGGTTTTAACTCACTAGACTGCCTCTTTCACTCTTTCCCTCAATGAAAGCAGAATTAACCAGCTCTACAGCGGCCCGGAAATTGATTTCTCTCTCTCCCCCCCCTTCGTCTACACATGGTTTTCTGGCATTTCATTGGTCGCTGAAGTACACTGAACCCCACAAGGTTACTCTAGTAGTTGACCTGTCAGTCAGCGTTTGACGTATATTATGTTAGCAGTGAGAACAGCGCACATTTCATTTTCTCTACTCCTTGTTCCAAAGGCTGAACAAAGCATTTCTGTCACACAAGGCTGTTGGTGTGGAAACTTTTAGCAAGCGCAGCTTCCAAACAGACGGGAAAGTATGAATTAAACAGAGAGGAACAGAGAAAGTGAAATATTTAAATTAAGAAAGCAAGCAAGACAATTTCACGCCCTTAGCACGTCATCCATTTCAATATAGCAATGCACAAACTTGGAATAAAATTGGTGCTTTTATTTAAATTTGAAAATTGAATTTTTAAAATAAATAAATTTAAAGGTAAGCAAAAATATAAAGATCCAAAAAAAAGGGTTTACAGTTTTTTTCAATTGCTAACATACTTTTGTCCATTCTGTAGTCACATTTTCAAAACTCTAAACACATTTAGCAGAACATCCGTCTGTTGTGGCCATACCATTAACACAATTCATGTCGTTTTCACACAAAATGCAATCAATTAACACATTTTTTAAATGCTTAAATTTTCTTTTCATATAAGCTTACCTCATACCAAAATCATGGATCTTTCTCATCTTATTTGCAAATGCTTAAACACAGCAAGTCAGAAATGAAGACCCAATGTTCCAATCTTTAAATATAGGATAAAACCTCTAATTCTGCAACAACAGCAGCTCAAAAGTATTGAAAAAAATATATAAAACAAATACTGAAACAATTGATAAGCATTTTTAATTAGCAGATCACTGAAATATTGAGCAGATTCCAGTCTCAGTTGGAAGTATAGTCAGGGGTTGAACTTCTTTCCATTACATGGACATACACAGTAAAATAGGACTCTTTGAATCGGATTCGTTCAGTGTGGATGAAGAACAACACAGAGGAGCAGAGAGAAAATAATATCTGGGTAAGGGAGAGGAATAGATGAAGGAGGAAAGGAGAAGTTGGATCAGGACAAGGGAGAAGAAGAGGTAGAGGAGAGGAGGAAGAATGCTGGACTGTGCATCTCTGTTTTTTTCACTTACACATGGAACCTATGAAAGCTTATTTCTGCCATGAATAGAAAATAAAAAAGGTAATTATGTCTTTTTATCTCACAATTCTGACTTTTTAAACTCAATTCCTATTGTTTATATATCACAATTCTGAGGGGAAAAAGTCAGAATTGTGAGATAAAAAGTCACAATTACCTTTTATACTTTTTTTATTCTGTGGTGGAAAAAAGCTTCAACAGTAACCAAAGGCCATGTATGTTGGATTTGTTGTTGATCAATGGCAGCAATTTCATGTTTTCATTTCAGTAAAAGCTTCATGTAAATCTTTTACTACAACGATTCCACTACCATTGTTCCATATATGCAGAATATGTGGTCTGCGTAGGGCACTAACTACCAAGGGGACACCATCCCACCATCTATGGGCACCATCAACACCCCACACCCAACCCCAGAAAGAGATTTCAACCAAGGGGGACACTGAAGTTCTGCATAGGGGACTCATCTGACCAGTAGCTGCCCTGAGCAATTCTGTTACTTCCTTCTTCTTTTTCTACTGCACGTTCTATAAAATAATGACTCACTTCTGTTGCCAAGAATGCACACATTCAACACTCAACCAAAAATGTAGAATGGCTTGCATGCCTTATACTATTACTGTAGTAAAAGGAAACTGAATTATAAAAACAATGGATTTCATATTTTCTCCAGTTTGAACCGAAACATGACAAGTAATGCAGTTTTCATAATGCCATCAACTGTTAGTATTTTGACAGTCATTGCGCTTTGATTGACTATATGTTCATGTTGAATAGAAAACTAGTGCTATGTTTTGACAGAACGACTCGATTTTGAATCAGTTTTGCTGTGTTTTGATAGAGTTAGTATGTGTTGAAAAAGGTTTTTAGCGTTTTGAAATGTGGAGTTTGTGTTTATATAACAAAATATGGTTTTGGGCAGAAAATTAACTATTTGGCTAACTGTGTGATGTTTGTGTGTTGCTGTGTTAAGAGTTTAGAAAAAGTACTTTAAGTATTGCTAAATGCTTGTTAGCAATTGAAAAAAACTGTAATACTGTAAAAAAAAAAAAAAAATCTTTTTTTTTTTTTTAATTCCTATAAAAGAATATTTAAAACTCTGCCTTTAACTTTTCTTTTATAGGAATTTAAAAAAAAAAAAAAAAAAGATTTCTTTACATTAATAAAGCCTATTTTGTGGATTGTTATTATTATTACTACTACTATCATCATTATTATGTCATTACAAAACTGAGTGTGTTTACAGTTTTTTACAGATGCTAGGACACATTTCTCAATACTTAGGTCACTTTTGCAAAACTCTTCACACAGTTCTCCTAACCAACTTTCAGCTTGGCAAAGCAGTTCGTTTCACATTCAAAATGCACTACAACTATCAAAACACTTTATTCAGGTCTCAAATCAACTAATTCTTCCAGAACACTAGCAAAGTTTGACAGCCAACAAACACACTTTGTCACCCACAAAACAATGACCTAAAAAACACTAACAACATGTAGCATTATACAATGTTTTCTTGTGTAAAACACGGACACATCTCTGTTTATAATTCACTGCAATATATGTTACTGGAATGAATCAGACATGATGCAGAATTCGTCAATATTTTCTCTCTCTTCTCTCTAACAATAGATGCCACTGTAGAGTGTTGCAGATTTGGCTGCACTCTCTGATCAGCCTCTCTCATTGAGAGACCATGATTTACTACATGATCAATTACAGTAGCTCTGATCTCATCTGAGACTATACAGCTCTTGATCTTCCTCTTCTTCTTCTTCTTCCACCACGCATACGTATTCCTCGCCCCTTCCCAGCCACTCTTCTTCCTCTTTCAGCCACTTCTCTATTTCTGGCTGGGTCCATGTTTACATCACAATACAAAACTATTCAGCAGTTGTCTCCTTTTGTAATGAAACTGAAAGAGTAACACCTGTGTAGATGTTCATCTACAATGAGAAATTGTCCAATTGTCCAATTGTTTTTATAGAATTTAATTTTAAGATTTAAAATATAGTTCATTAAAATATTACTGAAGAAATGTAGCAAATTGCTGTCTTACTCAGTTTTGTATTATGTTATTGTTTTGAACATAAGTTTAACAGTTTTGAAAACAGTATGTAAGCATGTGTAAATTGGCCTGTACGTACAAAGAGTTTTGGCAGTTGTTGTGTCTTAGTGAGAAAAGAATTCGTGAAATTTGAGAGATGTAGTCAGTGAATGCATTTAGTGCCAAAGCAATGATAATTGATCCTCAGTTTAGCCCACATAGACTTCTGTTGTGCTCACTGTGTGAAGAGTTTTGCAAAAGTGACCTAAGTATTGAGAAATGTGTCCTAGCGTCTGTAAAAAACTGTAATAGTCATAATAATAATGATGTAGTTGTAATAATAATAATAATAATAATAGCAAAAAATAGGCTTTAAACAAAAATAGGCTTTTTACAAAAACCTTTTTTACATTAATAAATTATATTTTTGATTTGTTGTTGTTATTATTATTATTATTATTATTATGACTTTTAAGCACACTCAAATTTGTAATAACAATTTCCAGCGGTCACATGGCAATTACGCCTTAGATAATTGGCTCTCCTTAACTTGCTTGACCAGAGCAATACTTTGAAACGTGCCGGTGTTCAAACTTTTTATGAATTCAGCATTTGAATAGCTTACTTAAGATTATTTCTGCACATTAAACTGTTATAGAAAAAAAAAATATTTGGAATCAAAAAAATTACATGCTTCACCTTTTAAGTAATTAATATGCTAATTTAAGCTCTTCATTTAAAACAAACAAACAAAAAGTCTGACTTTGTGTGTCCCATGTGCACAGTGAATTTATTAAAGTCACTTTGATTGCACACAAATAACATATGAAAACTGTGGCGTTAACAAACACTCCATTGAACTTAATGAGAAAAAATGATGAGATTCCTGATTTATTCGCCCATTTGCCTTAATGCCTTTTCCAGATGATACAATTAATAATGGCAGGACATTTGCACATAACCTTTGGCTATTCATTTTTAAATCACCCCACCAGCTACTCAATGTGCATTTATAGTGTTAGGAAAGACACTAACAGGTTGTCCATAGACTGATTTAATGATTCAGAAAATCCATCCAGGTAGTTTGAGTTAAACAGATTGCTATTCATCTTGAGGGTGTTCACACTTGATATTTTCACGATCAGAAAGCGATACAACATAACTACATCGCTACATCATAATGAATGCTGGATAGCTGTAGTCTTTGAGATTCGACTCCAAGAGTCCTAAACAGCACAAAGACATGTTTGTATTGTGTTTACAGGGGATGATGTCAGTTAGCAGTGCTGTCTCCGTATAAGCTGACATTAGGAGGAAGTGTTTTCCTGCTATTAGCCTTACCAGATCATGCGAGCTTTGACCTTTGCTCTAGTGTGGAGCATCTCTTTGTGTGTGCCATGGCTGAATACAGTCCATTTTGCAGCCTCTCTGAGGGACCAAAGATGAGTTTCTTTACCACAGTAGGATATCACATTGACACACACTGAGCTCACACACAAACTGGACACCAGTGTATATGTATGTGTGTGCGGGGGATCTGGAATGGTTGCTGCCCTGAGGGAAATAACAGCACATTTCATGGCAGCATTTTCCTCAAAGAAATGTAACAATGCACACTCAGACACTTCGGTTTTGTCCGTTTCCTCCAGGCCCAGAGCCACACTAAAACTCGTAACCGTTCTTCACATTTTCGTGAAAGAGCTCACCGTGGTCGCATGCTCGCTTTGAAGTGAATTGGTTGTAATTCAAATGCAATGAATTTAAATTTTCTTTATCCTCGTTTTGGATAAAGCTGTCCTTGAGCTGAGTTTAGGTTTTTGGAGTGGAAGGAAATGAATTGAAGACAACAAAAGTAGAGGGTGATAGATTTACCTTAAAATTGTCTGAGCTATTAAAGCTCATGTGTTGAATTTCAGATGGCTAGCTATACATACACTCTCTTGCCAAAAGTTTTGGGACGCCTGCCTTTATGTGCACATGAACTTTAATGACATCCCATTCTTAATCAGTAGGGTTTAATATGGAGTTGGCCCACCCTTTGCAGCTATAACAGCTTCAACTCAATGGGAAGGCTTTCCACAAGGTTTAGGAGTGTGTTTATGGGAATTTTTGACCGTTCTTCTAGAAGCGCATTTGTGAGGTCAGGCAGTGATGTTGGCGAGAAGGCCTGGCTCACAGTCTCCGTGTTCTATCGGGTTGAGGTCAGGACTCTGTGCAAGCCAGTCAAGTTCCTCTACACCAAATTCCCTCATCCATGTCTTTATAGACCTTGCTTTGTGCACTGGTGCGCAGTCATGTTGGAACAGGAAGGGGCCATCCCCAAACTGTTCCCACAAAGGTGGAAATTGTGAAATTGTCCAAATGTCTTGGTATGCTGTAGCATTAAGAGTTCCTTTCACTGGAACTAAGGGGCCAAGCCCAACCCCTGAAAAACAACCCCACACCATAATTCCCCCTCCACCAAACTTTACACTTGGCACAATGCAGTCAGGCAAGTACCATTCTCCTGTCAACCGCCAAACCCAGACTCATCCATCGGATTGCCAGACAGAGAAGTGTGATTCGTCACTCCAGAGAGCACTTCTTCACTGCTCTAGAGTCCAGTGGCGGCATGCTTTACACCACTGCATCCGACGCTTTGCATTGCACTTGGTGATGTAAGGCTTGGATGCAGCTGCTCAGCCATGGAAACCCATTCCATGAAGCTCTCTACGCACTGTTCTTGAGCTAATCTGAAGGCCACACAAAGTTTGGAGGTCTGTAGCTATTGTCTCTGCAGAAAGTTGGCGACTTCTGCGCACTGTGCGCCTCAGCATGCGCTGACCCCGCTCTGTGATTCACACTTGAATTCACTGAGCTCCTGAGAGTGACCCATTCTTTCACAAATGTTTGTAGAAGCAGTCTGCATGCCTAGGTGCTTGATTTTATACACCTGTGGCCATGGAAGTGATTGGAACACCTGAATTCATTGATTTGGAGGGGTGTCCCAATACTTTTGGCAATATAGTGTATGTTCACAGTTTAACAAGTTGTACTATAACTAGCATTTCTTCAAACTGCCTGAACAGCTGCCTGAACAGAAAATGACACTCACAAAAAATTCTAAATGATGAATTAGACTAAGAAATATTTTGCAGTTCTGCCATAATTAATCTGTGTTGACTTTTCTTTTTAGCCAATCTTAAGCTTAGCCTGATGCATGTTTTACAGTAATATTATTAGCTGCCAAAAATCATATATACAGTAAGTGTAAGAGAGCTGTGTGCATTCTGGGTCATGCAAATAAAAGAGTCAGATATTTGGTTAAGGAATGGGATTTTAATGCTTCTGTTCTTGACAGTCTTGAATATGCTGTGCATATTTTATTATACATATTATATTATTAGTTTATATTTGCCTTTTGAACAGATATGTGCATATTCTACAAACAGAGGACTGATCCTCACAGAATCATCAGGCGTACTCGTGCACATGCTGGCATGAATATTTAACACCCCAGACAGAGTCGAACCCTGTTGCCTCGCATTCCAATGTGCAATGTGTGATGTTCTTTGCCTTTGTAAACCTTTGCCTTAAAGGGTCCTCTTGGCTCCTTTGTGACTCGGCCAGCGATGTGAATAAAGGGAAATCAGAACCCATGCCTTCCCATCTCACCTTGTAGTTTTTCGACAAGAGGGAGTGTCGAGCTTTGTGCAGTTGTGTGTGGGCGGGTTTATGTGTGTGCGTGAATCAACTGAGTCACCACATGAATTTATCTGCACCTGACACCTCATATTCTGTGTATTTCTCCATCTTCACATCTGCATTTAATGTAATCCTCAACAAAATCTCTTAAGCCACTTTAATATTTGGTAATATTTTGTAAATATCTGGTCCCCAAAATGACCAGAAATGTTCCCTAGAAGGATTAGTTCACTTTTTTAAAATGAAAATTACCCCAAGCTTTACTCACCCTCAAGCCACCCTAGGTGTATGTGACTTTCTTCTTTCTGAGGAACATAATTGTGGAGTTATATTCATAAATATCCTGACGCATCCAAGCTTTATAATGGCAGTGAGCAGAATCAATGAGTATAAGCTGAAGAAAGTGAAATATCTAGCTTCTGCCAGACCGCCTTCCGTATTCAAATTACGGAAAAAACGGAACGGAATGTCAGGTCAGTTAAGCTTTTTCCGTAAGTAGAATACGGCGGAATCTGGCGGAATCTAGATATTTTAGTTCATAACTTGTTAAATATGGATATTTTTTTTTACCCAAATGCATCGCTTCACTTCAGAAGTCCTTTATTAGCCCCCTGGAGCCAAGTGGAGTACACGTTTATGATGGATGGATGCGGATGGAAGCACTTTCTTCAGCTCACACTTGTTGTTCCCACTCACTGCCATTATAAAGCTCGGATGCGTCAGGATATTTTTTAATATTTCTCTGATTGTGTTCATCAGAAAGAAGAAAGCCATATACACCTAGGATGGCTTGAGGGTGAGTAAAGTTTGGGGTAATTTTCATTTGAAAGTGAACTAATCCTTTAAAGGTCAAATTTGTGATGTCAAAAGCAAAAGACGTAAAGTCAAAAAATGTATGATGACTACACTTTTTAACAGAAAAATTGCTCTCTGGCAAAACATCTATGGCATATTTACAATTTATTGCACTTAAAAATGTTTTATAGTTAGAGTACTCTGCTATTCTTAAATTGCACAGGAGAAAGATGTTTTCACCCCCAAATGGTGTAGTTCCAACATCTACCAGTAGGGTCTTATGGTATCATGCTAACCAGCCAATCTTTGACAACTTGTCCATGACATGTTGCATTTTGGCTCAGCCAATAATGTTTGTTTGGGGCGGGACTACCTGTTTTCAGTTAGTTGCTGTTAGTAATGCGGGAATTACATACAACACCTGAATTTTGTCTGTTAATTTTAATTTAGCTTTATTACTATTTTAATACTATTTTTAATCTCCTTTTTACATTAAAAATTAACAAATAAAATAATTTGTTAACACTATAAAAGAAAATGTATAATAAAAGTCCCATTAGTTAATGCATTAACTAAAATTAACTAACAACGGGCAATACATTTGTTAGAGTATCTATTCATCTTTGTTAACGTTAGTTAGTAAAAACACAACTCCGTTACCTCTACTCCATTACATAACAACTTTTGATTTTAATAATGTATTAGTAAATGTTGACATTAACATTAAACCAAGATTAATAAATGCTTTAAAAGTATTTTTTGATTGTTAGTTCACGTTAAACTAAAACAAACAAACTTGTCTCTGAGGTAATTATTAATATCTACACTGGGTTCTTTCAACCCATGTTTGGGTCAAATATGGACAAACCCAACCATTGGTTTGAATTTTTAAATTACATTTTTTAACCCAACAATTGGGCTTGTCCATATTTGACCCAAACATGGGTTGAAGCAGATTGCATAATCTTAAATTACTGAAGATAGCGATAGTAACACTGAATCCAATAGAGGTCATTTTGACTCCCTTTATGCATTTGTGAAGGTTTCTTTGGCTCATTCATCCTAGAGTTAAATATTCTTATCAAATATGTGAAGTTTTAGCGAAAAGTATTTCCTCTACACTCTGAGAAAAATCTAAGCTGTCTTTTCCCATTACTGTGTTAAATTAGGTGTTGAATATAAATATGAATGCTTTTAAATATCTTACACGCACCATTTATTGTTACTTTTTTAGTATCGAAGAGCCTTTGACATTCAGATGTGATTACATTATTTATGCTTTTTTTTGTGCCAAACTAAGTGTAAATGGCATAAAGGCACCTGTGAAGCTCTCAGGAAGGAATTAAGAAAGACAGAGAGAAACTGAAATAGACAGAAACAGAGTGTGCATGTGGGGGACAGATTATTGAGTCCAGATGGCAGAGATGGAAAGGCCAGGTCGCTGGCGGAGAGTAGAGAGAAGAGAGACAGATGGGAGTATGAGAAGATCATAAAACCATATTATGCTTGTTATTATTGTTGTAATAGGCACTATAATGACGCTTAGCGTTAAGCTTATTTTCATGGCTGGTCTACTGATGCTGTGAGCCATCCTCAGTCTCAATTGGATTATGTAGATGTTTGGATTCTGAATAAACCAGTGGAGTATTTTGACTCCACAATGACAGAGGCTGTATGGATGCATAAACCAGGGTGTTAGCCTACAGTAAACAGAAAAACAATCACAATCCTTCTGTGCTTAGCAGTGAGCCCAGGCTGTTGGTATAAATTATTTATCCATGTATAATTCACACATTTATAAGACACTCTGAAGTTTTTGGACTTTATTAAGCAGAGCTTAACTTGCCAAATGAGAGAAACAAGAATGCCGTTGTCCTGAGGCGATGTTTGAAGACCATGATAATCGATGGAGGGAGGTTTACCCAATTTCTGCTTGATAATCCATGTTTATTGTAGTGGAATATAGTGTAGCTACATTTTATTGATGCGTTGATTTGCAGTAGTGAAGGCGTCAGGATCTCCTCATATCCTGATGAATAAAACAACAAGTTCATCAATTGGTCAGTGGGAACACATGCTGTCTAGCGTGTAGAGGGGGAATTATATGGGGTGAAAAAAAATTATGAAAATGTTGCAAAAAATTGTCATGAATAATTGAAGAGTTTTTGAAAAATTCATCATTACCCAGCTGGTTTGAAGGTCACCGCCTGTTGAAAGCTCAGACTTTCTGTGGGAAAATAAATAAATAAATAATTAGTCTCTGAATGCTGGTTATGATGTTTAGGTTGAAATCTTCTGAAACAGAGACAGCTTAGCCCACCAAGGAGTGGATCTCATAAAAATTGCATTGCTTTTAAATTGTAATTGCATCATACTATTCTCATGTGCAGTAAGTGTTCTGTTAGCTGTTAAATACAATTTGAGGGTTCAAAGGTGTGTGCGTGTGTGTGTGTGTGTATGTATATTTAGTGTATATATATTTAGTGTGACATCCTGGACTTCAAAAATTCAACTCTAAAAAAGTTTTCTTGGCTTTCTGGGCAAGTTAGCATCAGAACTGGACCACGGAGCAATGGAAGAAGGTGGCCTGGTCTGATGAATCACGTTTTCTTTTACATCACGTGGATGGCCAGGTGTGTGTGCGTCGCTTACCTGGGGAACACATGGCACCAGGATGCACTATGGGAAGAAGGCAAGCCGGCGGAGGCAGTGTGATGCTTTGGGCAATGTTCTGCTGGGAAACCTTGGGTCCTGCCATCCATGTGGATGTTACTTTGACACGTATACCACCTACCTAAGTATTGTTGGAGACCATGTACACCCTTTCATGGAAACGGCATTCCCTGGTGGCTGTGGCCTCTTTCAGCAGGATAATGCACCCTGCCACAAAGCAAAAATGGTTCAGGAATGGTTTGAGGAGCACAACAACGAGTTTGAGGTGTTGACATGGCCTCCAAATTTCCCAGATCTCAATCCAATCGAGCATCTGTGGGATGTGCTGAACAAACAAGTCAAATCCATGGAGGCCCCACCTCGCATCTTGGTGCCAGATACCACAGCACACCTTCAGGGGTCTAGTGGAGTCCATGCCTCGATGGGTCAGGGGCCGTATTCACAAAACATTTTATCTTACCACTAAGAGTTCTCCTAAATAGCAGTAAAAGTTCTTAGCTAAGAGTTTTCTATTAAAACCTATTCACAAAGCTGCTGAGACAAACTTTTACTTAGGAATAGAGAGAGTGAGTCTTAATCTAAGAGTAAGGGCGGGGTTGACCTCGTTGCTATGGAGTAAACACACAGTGATTGGCTGATGGGGGAGGAGTCAGCGATTTAATCATAGAAATATTGTAGAATGAGGTGTCATGTTTCCACATTAAAATAAAGGTTTTAAAACACAAGTGTCAATAATTAAACTAGTATATACAGTTAATTGTCCACCTCTTGGGTGTCTGCATCTCAACAGAATGCAGAATTCAAGCGACAAATTATGTTTTATAAACAAAGTTTAGGAGAAACACATTCGAACAGTCTTTCTAATCAGCTCGAGAGGAGGAATATATACACAGACGAGAGTTGACTTGCCTATAGTTATTTCGACAGTTTTCTGTATCCCTCCGCCAACCCGCTCCTCACTCTCGGCTGGGGATACAGGGAGAAATTTGGGCTAAATTCCAAGCTCGGAGCCCTCGATCCCCTTGGACAGCACACCAAATACACTTTTTTATATATATATATATATATATATATATATATATATATATATATATATATATATATTTTTTTTTTTTACTCTATTCAATCATTTATAAGTATGAACTCATGAAAACTACTGCCACAGATAATCAGACAATATTAATTTATTTGTTAAAGTTTTTTTTTTTTTTTGCCGTCTCGTCGTAGATTCAAACCTATAAATCAAAATGTATTGCATTTATGAAGAAAAGGTTCAGCACCCAAGGCTCTATCGCTATTTCCTCATGGTGTACAGTATCTTTGGGTGGATTAGGACTGTTTGTCATTTGATCTTAGTGATTTAGGAGTCCTCTTGACTACTCCTAACGTTTCACAGATTTAGGAGCTAGTTTTATCGATAAAATGCTTTGTGAAATACTCTTAGAGCAAAAATTTAGGACTCCTAAAATTAGGACTGACATGCCCATTATTTTTAAGAGTTTCTCCTAAATCGGCAAGTTAGGAGCTACTTTTAGCCTTAAGATGTTTTGTGAATACGGCCCCAGGGCTGTTTTAATATATAAAATTTAAAATTGAATGTATAAAAAAAATGTTGTTTTAAATTGTAATACTATTTCGCAATATTACTGTTTTACTGTATTTTAATCAAATACTGTAAATACAGCCCTGGTGAGCGTGAGATTCTTTTAGTGTGAGTGTAGGGTGTAAAAAAAAGTTCTGAATAGTAAATATATAGTTACCTGTAGGGTGTGTTCTGAATTTGAACTGCATTTTGAACTTTTTCACACACCCCATTAGTACCTCCTTGATTTACTTCGATAACTATATGACCGGTTGGAAGTTACAGCTAGTACATGGCAGAGTGTATTGGAATTTAACAAATTGCTGAAAGTTCAAGCAATTAGACTTTGGAAGTCTGGTAGGATGTGTCCCTCTAAGCATGATTATATGCAACACAGCAAGTTTCAGAGTCAGTGAGCTCCACCTTTCCTGCTGCCCAGCATGGATTTGGCCAAGGCCAGTATAAGCTCACTCAGAACACAAATCTAGCCTGAAGACATTGACATTGTTTACCACTAGTGTTTCCACAGTGTTCATCCATCAGCAACAGCCTTAGGAGGACAGACAGAAGAAAGACCATCTCTACTTTTTTTTTTTTTTTTTTTTTGAGAGATATTTACGAATGGCTGCAAAGTAGCCCAACTAGGACATTGTATTATTTTGCTGCTCGACTTCAATGCTCTCTCTGTAGTTTACTCTCGGCGTGCTCACTCTTTGAAGTGTATGTGAGTGGCAGGCATGCTGATGAACTGTTTTTGATGATCTTGGCATGTGGTGAAATGCTTTTCTGAGCACTAATGTCCTACTGTTAAAATCAGCCGAGAAAGGATTGACAACAGGCATTACCTTGTTTTCTTTAAAACTGAAAGTAAACTGAACATTTAAAAACGATTAGTTGGCTATAGTCGGCATTAAGGTAATCGTATAATAGGATCAAAAAACCACATGCTCTTGTGCTCAAAAACAGTCAGAGCAACAATGAAACCATTATCAGTGCAAAAAATTATGTATAATAACACGATAAGCTGTGTGGACAGACTGGCTTGTGACGGTCTTGAAATGTATTCTTCAGCTCAGTCAATGTGTTATACAAGCAGTGATTTGATGAAAAGTATTGTGGGTTCTCACATTAAGATGCTCTGTTTGCTTCCAATCTGCAGTTCTTACTCGATAAGGAAAAGTGGGCCATTTTCTGACCAGGCATCACAGGGGTGTTCATAATCATTTTATTTATCTATTTTCCGAATTCCCCCAGATTAAAAAAAATAAAATAAATTGCTTCAGCCTCAACATGCCCGTCAGACTGTTTGCCGTAACCTCAGATGCAGCCGTGTTACCTTCATATAGCTTAGAGCGTCCCTGAGTTTAATTGGCTGTTCTAGGGAAGGCTGAAAAAACACTATTTCTGTATCTTAATGACCCACACACAAGCACTGGATGTCTCAGATCATGTCTGTGCGGTTTTGAGAAAGAACTCCATTGAAATTCTCACTGACTGGACCGTGGAAGAATCCCAGAATGAGCTTTGCAGCTTTTTATTTTTTTCTTGACCTGCCCGAGTCATTCATCTCTCTGTTGTCAATATGTGCAGCCCAAAAATCCATTTAATGTGTGCATTTATTTTTTTGCCTGTGGCAGCTCACTGATATACCATGATCTCGCTCTGCACTTTAAGTGTTGAATGGGTTTCTTGTGTCCACTACATCAGAATGTAGAATAGTATCTTGAACATTATGATCACCTGATTGCCAAAGATCACAATTTATAATGTAGATTCAATTTTATGTAATGCATTTCACATTCTATATATTTTTAATATAATTTAGCTGAGATACATTTTTAATATATGATATACTATTTATATTACTATTTATATTACTACCCGAGACCAATGACAACCCCCTCTGTGGCCCCAATTGTCTTGCCTATCTCACTCTTTTCATCTTGAGCGTGCTTGCAAAGCAATACTTATTCATGCAAGCCATGAACTTCCGTTGGCAGAGACAAAACACTCTTTGTAACTCCACTGCAATTTCTGTGGTGCCGTTGCACACCACCAGCAGTGCTGAGGCAACAAGTATGGTGATCCGAATGTCTAATACGTTTCAAATGCATTTTCATTTTGCACTCGACATACTATTGACAGGCCCCTCCCTCCCTGCCATCAATTACACAGTCTTGGACCGTTGCCTATTATTGAAGGCAAATAAACAATGTAATTGACTAAGCAAGATCCTCAATGCAGGAAATTACACGAGCTGCAGTAGAAGTGAAACAAAAATTGTAGGGTGGATTTGGGTGTTTTTTTGGGACAAGGACGACTTGCTTTCAAGGTTTGCTGTTTTGGATGAATAATGATTTCTCTTTTAAATTATAGACTGTGAAGCAGGTTTGGATGAATTCAAACAGGGTCGATTACTCTGTCAGTCATCTGAAAGCCTCAGAGATGCTTGTATTTGTGAGGGACAGATCACCCAAAAACGAAAGTTTACTAGTGTCTTTCTAAACCCAAAAAACCCCACAAAAAGAGCTATTTTGCATAGTCTCCAATCTGTATTTTTCCATCAAATAAAATTATATAATGACTAGATTTTTAAAATAAAATTTGTTTATTATGTAGATTTTAGGATATTGGGATATTAGGATATTAGGATATTAGGAAATGTGGATATTAGCAGTTCCCATGACAGCAAAAGAACATTTTATAATACGTTTTACAACAATATACATTTTACATATACATTACCAGTCAAAAGTTTGGAATAATTTTTGAAAAAAAAATCTAATAAAAAGTATTTTATGCTCACCAAAGCTGCATTTATTTGATCAAAAATATTAGGATGATTTCAGAAGGATCATGTGACACTGGAGTAATGATGCTGAAAATTCAGCTTTAACATCACAGGAATAAATTACATTTTAACACTTTTTTAAAATTGTAATAATATTATATTTACTGCATTTTTTTTTAGCCAAATGAATTCAGGAGATTTTTCAAAAACATTAATAAATCATAATTATTCCAAACTTTTCACTGGTGGTCAAGACATTTTTAGATTTTTATAGCATATATAATACAGGTCATGCAAATACAACTAAACTGATGGCATAAGTTATGCAATAACTTTTTGATGAAGGGTGAACCCAAGTACAACAGACAATCCTTAGGTGAATGTTAAGTGAAAGGTAGAGCATATCACAATTTTGGTCCAGTGATTCGGCCCTTGTGTTGATTATGTGGAGACAGTAGCTCATGCTGAGCCAAGGACACTCATGTAAGAATATAACAGAATACTAATGCTGTTCATTTAGGCTTCCAGACAGTTCAGCTAATTCACATGCAGAAAGTCATTGTTTTGGGTGGGGGGCCATGCTAATAATAGTTGACCTCAACCTCAATGTTGACTATTCATTTGTAAATATCAGGCCTTGAAAAAAAATGGATTTTAGCATCCTTATTTATATATCTATTTATATGCACAGTGTCAAGGGTTTGTGTACCTCAATGGGTTTTACGGTAAGATTTATTAATACATTTCCCTTTTGTTCCGGTCATTGCCTCCTGAGTTTAATTCACTTTCTGCCACCGTTGCCAAGTAATACTGCTTTCATGCCTATTAACTAATTTCTGGAATGTTCTCATTTCCCCATTGGCTTAACATGACATTTGTATCAATTACATGCAGTTACAATTTTCTTCAACGTAAACCAGGGGACAGAGGCTAGCCAGAAGCTGAACGCTAATCAGACAAACAGTGGGAGGTGTCCAAAACATTCTGCTTATTTACAGTGTTTGAAAACAATGATATCATTCATTAGCTCCAGTGCATTGTTTTAGTGTGTGGTCTTTATTTCAACTATAAGCACTTTTATTAAATAATTATTAAAGGGATATTTCACCCAAAAATGAAAATTATCTCATGATTTACTCACCCTCAAGCCATCCTAGGTGTATATGACTACTGTATCTTCTTTCAGACGAACGCAATCGGAGATATATTTAAAAAATATCCTTGTTCTTCCGAGCTTTATAATGGTAGTGAAGGGGGGGGGGGCAGATTTTGAAATCCAAAAAAATCATCAATCCATTATAAAAAGTAATCCATACGGATCCAGGGTTTTAATAAAGGCACTTTGAAGCGAAGTGATGCATTTTTGTAAGATAACTATCCATATTTAAAACTTTATAAATTCAAATAACTAGCTTCCGGTGGACAACCGTACACATACTGCGCAAGTTGACTTGCGCCAAATGAGTAACTCCCTGAAGCGATGTATGACGTAGGTAGGAGTATCATAAGCTTAGTTGCCTCTTGCGGTTCAAATTAATAGAATTGTGCAACAAACTCAAGCTCCTCTTCTCTTTTATTGAAATCCTCTGACATTTCTCTTTAAAAAAGTCTTGTTTTAGACTTCTAATTCGTGACCGGTGTTTTGTTTTGCTCTATCGTCTGCGCCTCTGTGTTCGTCATTACGTCACGCGTCTGGTCAGAGGTGACTCTTTTGCTGGAAATCGCTGCATATGGCCGTCTGCTAGAACCTAGTCATTATAGTTAGAGTACAGCTAAAGTTTTAAATATGGATACTTTTCTTACAAAAACCCATCGCTTCACTTTAGAAGGCCTTTATTAACTCCCTGGAGCAGTATGGATTACTTTTATGATGGATGGATGCATTTTTTTATTTTTTATTTTTTGCCCCCCTTAACAACCATGCTAGCTATGAAATTAACCCTGGCAAAACAAAGAAGTCTGTTTTATTCAAAAATGTCCACCACCCTCATTTTCATCCCAGAATGTTATTAAACATAATACATACAGTTTCAGATGTGCTAGCGATGACACTTTGAAGCAATGTTCATGTTGTTTTAGAAAATTGACAAAAATGATAGAATTCTGCTTTGGGATGTTGTCAGTGGAATCTGGAAATGAACTAGTGAGCAGGACTAGTCTGTTTTATTTTCTAAAAAGTCCACAAGGCCAAAAGTGCCCATAGTTTAAGAAACACCTTTAAATATTTAATATCTCCGGGACTCAAAAAAGCACAAAAGCTAAAAATGTACAAAAGATGGTCAGTCTCACGGGAACACAGTAATCCTTGCAGTCTGGACAGCACCATTGTTTAGTACCTGCAGCACTCTCCAGCCCCCCCACGGCATGCTTGCTGCACATCACAGGTACAGAGCTTAGAAAGGATATTGGGAGGAAGGAGAATGGATTGTGCCAGAGGCTGTGATATGGTGTTTTCTCGCTCATCAGATTGCAGTGGTTGAGTTGGGGAGGTGGGAGCATTCCACATTTAGCTCCACAGTGGAAGGTTAGACTCCCCTCAGGACACAAATCAGCTCCTGCCAATGGAGTTTGTCGCTCGGTAATGCACTGGAGCTCATTTGTGGGAGTTTGCGCGGGGTCTGAAGGTTCACTTGCGTTCCCAATAAGCATCAAATTCCAGCTCGTAGGAGCTCTTCTGGGCTGTAATCAGGTACAGTGGTTGATTGCACTTCCGAATGAAGGACTCTCCATGTTGAAAGGAAATCATCTGCTGATAGACATAGTTTTTCGCCTCTCAAAATGTAGCCCACCCAGGTGACAAATGTCCTCCTGGGAAAAGCTGAAATGGCCAATTTGGATGTCACACATTGAGCTGATAGGAGCCGAGAGAATTTCACTGTCATCTTTTTGTCGTCTGGATGATGGTTGCACCGTTTCTGTCCTCAGTTTCTTATGTTCTTTTTTTCAAAGCTGTTCTATATATAAGCCATTCCGGATAAGCCATTTTTTATAGTTATTATTTATTTATTTTTGAAAAGATGTTATTTTGAGCGCTAAAATGGGAAGTTTTTTATTAAGATTCACTGGACCAAAATATGACATGTAAATGTATGTAAAAATATGTAAACAAGTGATGGAAGTCTGTGTATTTTAAGTAGGCAGCCATGAAGACTCAAGCTGATATGATCCAAGATACAGCAGTATTTCTAAAACAGCATGTACCAAATAGTACCATGGTACTTTTTGGTAAAAGACTAATTTGTAGGGGGACATTATTTACTACATGAATGTCACCACAATTTAAACTTTCTAAGATCTGGGAAATTTAGCTTTAGCTGTCTCTGAATCCCACACTAATAACTTGACAGTGTTTTCTGCCTTTTATTAAATTAATCTGCAGACTTTTAGGCTCATGCTCACAAGCCCATGACAGGAAGTGTAATGATGTCCTCAGGGAAAGAGCACATCTGAGTCAAATCTTTTCTTAAAGCAGTAGCTCATCCAAAAATGAAACTTTCTCACTCTCTCTCTCTCTCTCTTTTTTTTTTTTTTTTAACTCAACCTGTCATTCCATTTGTAGAATGTGGAACACATAATAAGAATTCTTAAAGGGGTCATGAACTGCATTTTTTTTTTTTTTTTTTTATAATGTTCTCTAAAGTTTACTTATAATTTCATCAAGATCTGTACATCAAAAACATCCTAATTTAGAAGTAATAAGCTATTTTCTATCCTGTTTCATACACTCTGTTTTGATAGATGTGCGACATTCAAGACTTGGAAGTAAATGCTCACTGCTATGGTTGAATAAAAGTTTTGAGTCTTAAAATAATTTAAAAAAGTCCCTACCATTACACATGTGGAATTGTTTGGAAAACTTCCGATGTTGAAAAATATCTTGTTACATAGTTGAAACTTTTGCCAACAATGTGAAACATTTATGTGTATTACATATGCTTTATAAGTCTTGGTTGTGGCAAATAAAGTTTAAGTATTTGGAGTTACCACAGTAATTACTGACAAAGGTTTACTTATGTTTTTTGTGTAAATGGAATTATGAATGAATGTACCATTGTTTGTCACACTGTCATTCTTATATTCACAAGTTCATCCTTTTCGATAAAGGAAAAAAACTATACATTGTCATTTGCAGTGTCATATTTTAAATAAAATAAAAAGTCTTACTTATGACTAAACAGATGTTGCTCACTGAAGCTCTTATTCAAGATTTCTGTGAATGGCTCAAAACAATAAGTAAAGCAGCATTCTCTACGTGCTTTCTTCTGTATCCAATAATCCAAAAATTTTTTAGTATTCGTAATCCTAAAAAATCGTAGAAGTCGAATGTGCTGTAGAAGACGTGCATCAACTTGTCAGATGGCATTCTGGATTTTTGCGTTCGCATATGGTGGCTCTGAATCGTCAAAACGTCTCTCAAAATGCATGCCATGGATGTGAAAAACGCAGAAAATCGAACCTGATCCGAATATTTTTTTGACGGACCAAAGTTTCGGAGGCAGTGTGCAAACGCAATTGACATAACGTGAGGTCAAATTTATTTTTTAACGTGCGAAAGTTTCGCATGAGAATTTCGGACTCAGTGTGCAAAGGCCTTAACTCACAGGGTTGCCAACTGCCCTGTATTAGCCAGGACGTCCCTTATATTTGGCCTAATTGATTTGTCCCATACGTGACCTCCCTTGTCCCATTTATTGACTGCTACGCTGATCTAATATCCACTTTCTTTCATGTATTTCAGGAGAAGTGGAGGAATTGAGGTGTTGTAAATCTGACAGATATGATTCTCTGAATTGCAGCGCAAACTAACATGGCGGCGCCCATCGCGCGTTATAGATCAACTAACATAATCATTATAAAGGTTTTTAAACAACAGAATACATTCACTTACGCGTATTTGAGAATCTATGGTAGTTGATGATGATAGCTAAAAAGTTTGTGAATATTTTGAATAAAAAAGGAAAAACGGAATAAAAGCCACATATCTATCATACAGCATCTGTCATACAGCGCTCTTGTGGCTGTGGTGTGTCACATGACAAGCATGATGCGTCGCCATGGAAATAATAAGGTAAAACGTTCTAAAATAATGGTCGCCTTAAACTCACGCTGGGGATAGAATATTTTTACCAAAATTTTCACTTGTAAGTTTTTCTTCTTCATTTATGTTTGTCTTTCTTCAGAAAAAATATTAACAAAATCAAATATTTGAGCCGGGAAAGTTTCTGAAATTTGGTTGATTTGACATGGAATGGTCCAAAACTGTTTATGTCTGAGAACCTTTACATCTTTTATACACATACTTAGCTGCAGATACTGATATACATACACTATGTGATACAGTACAAATATTTTGAGTGTGTGCTTTATTTTTCTATAAAGAACCACGATTGTCCCTTATTTTCCTTTCCTGAAGTTGGTATAACCCCTCCGATTCAAACCGCCCGCTCTAAGCGGGACTCGAACCTGGGGCCACTGGCATGGGAGTCGGGCGCTCTAACAAGGAGGCTAAAGACTGCAGTCTCTAGCATCAGTCGCTCTTGAGCATTGGCAACCCTAGTTGTGACATTACTGTCAGATCCAATGTAGTTGTCAATGCATCTTGTTTTATTTTTAATCTCTCTGAAAAGCCTGTGTTAAACTGTGTCTTGTTTAAAAACAAATCCGCAGTAAAATGAAGCAAACAAATGAACACTGTCTTACTGACATGATCTAACTGGAACTTAATTAAAAAAATAAAGTTCATCCACACTTTCTTAATGTTAGAATCACAAGGATGGCAATGTAAAGACTGTGTTTTTCCACAACTTGGCACTTCAAAACATTGTGTAATCCTCAGAGGCATCTCTATGGTTTTGTTGCTGAAGTAATCCTTTTTGCTTCTGTCTTGTGTTTACTTCTACATGGCATGTGTAAATTAGTGGGTGGGGCTAAAGAGGAAATGATGTAGAAGTAGGCGTTGATATTCTTCTGCATAGGCGGTCTTTCATCACACTATAATGTAATAATATGACAATCCGAAATGAGTTTTCTGTGCTTGTTTCAATAAACTAAAACTTCAATAGACTAACAAGGAAGTATTTTTTATAGTACAATGAGCTCTAAAATGTCAAAAGATCAAGGAAAATTTGATTTCTCAATTCATGACCCGTTTAAAGAATCTTTGCATAGTTCATAGTGACTATAGACTATCAAGTTCCAAAAGAGGACTAAAAAAGTTCTATAAACACCATGCATTATATTTTATATAATAATATTATATAAAATAATATATTTGATTATATAACAATAAAATAAATGTATAGTATAAATATGAATATAATTAAATAACAGCATATGACCTTGGAATGACGTGAGGGTGAATAAATCTTGTCCAAATTTTCATTTTAGAAAATTCCCTCCATTTAAAATTGTCAGTTCTGCGCTCTAAATGTTCTCAGTCTGAAGACTAACATTATGCTGTCATATAGCAGGGAGAGGCGTCTCGGAGTGTCTGGTTCTGTTTGTCCCACTTCCTGTTTGGAGGCTGATAGCAGCATTAAAGCCCTTCACCTGTCTCTGAAGGTCAGCTCTTAAACAGCTGTTTGAGGGATGAATAGAAACAGGTTTTTTGTGACCATTACTGCTGCTCTGATGGCTCTGTCTGTGTCAGCTTCCTGCTGTGATCTCACAGTGATCGCTATGCTTGTTATCACCCTCTGCAAATACTGGTGGCATGCTTGTTGGTTCAGGCACTTGTAGGGTCACAGAGGTTACATAAATACCTTCAGCACAAAACTCAAACCTTATAAAAAGAGAGAAGCTCAGCATGTTTGAGATGACAGCTAACACGTCGCTTTTGACTGCCATTGCTCTTCCTAAACAATACTGTTAAGGATGGGAGAAACGGATTAACACGGTCAATATTTATATGCAGAGAGGCCATTTATTTTCAGCTTTGCAGCAAAGCAGTGAAGATCTGTGTAGGCAGATAGAGAGAGGGGGTTCGCCATGTCTGTATTTTCTCATCTTCAAATATTAAATGTTAAACTCTTTCAGTTTCGCTTAAATATGCAGAACATGTCGCTTTTGACTCCCATTACTCTTCCTACAAAATACTGTTACAAAAAAACTGATTAACAATATTAACAAAATTTATGGTAACACTTTATTTTAGGGTCTTTTAACTAGTTGCTTATTAGCATGCATATTACTAGAATATTGGCTATGTATTAGTACTTATTAAGCACATATTGATGCCTTATTCTGCATGTCCTTATTCTACATTCTTAATCCTACCCAATACATAAACTTAACAACTACCTTACTAATTATTAATAAGCAGTAAATTAGGAGTTTATTGAGGGAAAAATCATAGTTAATAGTTTATATGTGTTCCCTATACTAAAGTGTTACCATATTTATATAGTGATATTATACTTTGAGTATTTTACATTTGAAGTATTTTTTAAAAGTTGCTATTTGCAATAATTGAGCATTCGTTTAAGCCATCACATAATATCAAAAGGCAACATTTATTATTTATTTATTTAAAAATATAATTTATACTGTTAAAGATGCTATTTAATTATGTAATATGATATTTAATATGTAATGTTTTTGTGTTGTTGCACTGTTGGTCTATATTCTTTAAAGGTGCCCAAGAATGCTTTTTCACAAGATGTAATATAAGTCTAAGGTGTCTCCTGAATGTGTCTGTTAAGTTTCAGCTCAAAATACCCCATAGATTTTTTTAAATTATTTTTTTTAACTGCCTATTTTGGGGCATCATTAACTATACACTGATTTTTTCAGTGCACCGCCCCTTTAAATCGCGTGCTCCCTGCCACACGAGCTCTCGACTATATTACAGCGCATTTACAAAGTTCACACAGCTAATATAACCCTCAAATGGATCTTTACAAGATGTTCGTCATGCATGCTGTATACATGCTTCGAATTATGTGAGTAAAGTATTTATTTTGATGTTTACATTTGATTCTCTATGAGTTTGAGGCTATGCTCTGTGGCTAACGGCTAATTCTACACTGTTGGAGAGATTTATAAAGAATGAAGTTGTGTTTATGCATTATACAGACTGCAAGTGTTTAAAAATGAAAATAGCGACGGCTCTTGTCTCCGTGAATACCGTAAGAAACGATGGTAACTTTAACCTCATTTAACAGTACATTAGCAACATGCTAATGAAACATTTAGATAGACAATTTACAAATATCACTAAAAATATCATGTTATCATGGATCATGTCAGTTATTATTGCTCCATCTGCCATTTTTCGCTGTTGTTCTTGCTTGCTTACCTTGTCTGTGCACAGATCCAGACGTTAATACTGCCTTTCCTTGTCTAATGCTCGAACATGGGCTGGCATATATGCAGATATTGGGGGCGTACATATTAATGATCCCGACTGTTACGTAACAGTCTGTGTTATGTTGAGATCCGTGTGTTTTCCGGAAGTCTTTTAAACAAATGAGATTTACATAAGAAAGAGGAAGCAATGGGGTTTGAAACTCAATGTATGTCTTTTCCATGTACTGAACCCTTCTTATTCAACTATGCAAAGATAAATTAAATTTTTGATTCTAGGGCACCTTTAAATTGAGTTTGTAAGATATGTTTCCTTCTCTTAAACATTCAGAGAAAGCATATGTGTTGTCAAACTGATGATGTTTTCTTAAAGGCCCACTGAAGTGTCTTGGAACGCGCAGCATTATTCAATGTCCTGACGTAATTTCAACTGAATTTACACTGTCTGAATAGTTCCCTCTCCTCTATATAGTGCACTGTGTGCCAATCACCATATAGAAAATAGTAAATGTGTGAACAAATGACCGATTTCAGTTGCAGCTTCAGCGTCTGTTGATAGTGTAGGAGCGGGCGGGACTTCAGATTCTAGAGAGCATTTGATTGGACAGAAGATTTGATGAGAAGCTGAACTCTGCGTTGATGTCATTAAAATCCATGATCCAGAAGTGAGAGACTGTACATTTTGAATGCTTATATCTCCTAAATGCAAATGTTGTCATTGTTTTGGTCAGCTTATTCATAACCTTAATGCTAACATATCCATACTAAAAGCTAAAAAACGTACATTTTGATTTCAGGGGGACTTTAATTTGCTGGTGTTTTTTCTATTTGCACGTTTTCTTCAGTTGCAGCGCGTTGAGCTCTCTCGGCCATCGTAATTTAATGACGTAATATGATATTTACATTTTGATTTGTTGCAAAATTGGTTATAAGAAAAAAGTTCTTGTAAAAACATTCTTGTAAACATGCATTCAGATACTCTGTGCTGGCAAAATCATGGATTATTGCTGTTGTTTTTGAATATTAATGTTTAAAAAATGTGATATTTTTATTAAAAGAATGTTAGAATTTGACAATTATCAATATTTTTTTCACACTGTATATATGGGTTTTATTCATAGCTGCCTATATGCCCCTGGTCATGGTATCATTATATTTAGTGGTTTGACTTATGAGGTTCCTTTCAGTAAGGATGCTTCCTTAGAAAATAGTAAGCAGTAAACAGCAAGACAGCTCACTAGGTTTTGCTTATATTATATTATATGTACAGTATATACCTACACACAACATTAATTTAAAGAACTCCATCGTAGACTTGGATTTTCCCGTGTTCATAATTTATTTAGACCTAACCATCTCGGGGCTCCCCCTCTGGACGTTAGGATTAAACTGCCACATTATGAATAAAACATACTGAAATGAATTCAGCACAGTCTAGAAATATTATCTGAAGTAAATCAGTGTTTTAAACAGAATTCCCTGTGGCCTCAGGTGTATATTTAAGCGAAACTGAGAGAGAGAGGGAGAGGGAGAGGGAGGCACAGAAAAGTCACAGCGCATGAAACCTTTCCTCAGTTTAACGTTTAACGTTCGATGTCGAGAAAATATAGACATTCTCGAGCAAACCCCCTCTCTCTATCTGCCTACGCAGATCTTCACTACTTTGCCGCAGAGCTGAAAATAAATGGCCTCTCTGCATCCCGGCAGACACCCATCCAGAAAAAAAAAAAAAACACATTTAAAAGAGGGCATGTAAATCCTCATTGAGTGACTGCAGTGCGGAAGTTCGATATACAACTGTGATGTGTCTTTTCTTGGGTTCATTTTGGTACCAACCACTATGACACCTCTACCCTTGTGTGACAAATTGCTAAGCGGCGAAGCTTATCAGAGTAGCACTGCCAGCTTTGCTTAGCCTGGTACAGTTTTGTCTACTTAGAAATAGCGATTTGATGCCAGAGTCCGGGCAAGATTAAGCCATGGATGTTTATAATATCAGACAGGAGCGCGCTCAAGCATTTGGTTGCTTTAAATCAGGCATGAAATTAATTTCCAAACTCTTTTCAGCAGAGGTGCGAGTAATAAGAGGCAGATGCTTTGTATTTCACATTTGTATGGCCCGCAGCTGATCCGGCGAGCCTTTGGAGTCATTGTTCGGCACATGTCTGTCTGACCTTAGCAGAGTTGAATCTCTTTGATCAATACGCCAAATACATTTTCATGAATAAGGCTGGGGTGTTATAGCGAGGCTGGCTTTGTTGCTGTTCTTTGGTTGATCACTGTCTCCTTTATGTCGGAGGTATAGACCACCAGCTCTCTTTTAAAATGGATGTTGCAACTAATCATTACTCTATCATATTTGATTTAATGCTTTTTTAATGACCTTTTTCCTTTAGGAAAGAAGAGAGTGAGACTAGAGGAATTGGATTGAGATTTGATGGAAGCAGGATTCGTAAATCTGTTCGCAGCAGTGCATTTTTTGGTGCATTTTTAAGTTTAAAAAGTCAGGGGGCTTTTTAAATTTACAAACAGGACAAATTTTGAAGATTAAATCAAATAAACAAATAAAGTTTAAAAAATTGCCATTTAATGACTTAATATGGTGTTTATCTTTTTTGTTGCAAAATCAGTCTTTGGTTCTAAGGCCCTATGTACACCTGGTATTAAGATGATTTTTTGTCGATCAGATCAAAAGTGTACGACGCTAAAAAAATGTTTTGAGCTTGTCTACTTTAAACCACTTCCAGAGGTAGGCGAAAACGCATTTGACCGAATTGCTTTCGTATTGTAAACTCTCATGTGGTCGAATGTGTTCGAACAGCAAAAGACCGCCTACTCTCCGCTTACTGACCTAATGCGTAAACATATGGGAAGCGCACAAGCCAGATGGGATTTAAGCTTTGTCAGCTGAAGACCCAAGTTTGGTTTGAAGGTGAAAAACGTACCAAGCAGTGTTAAACCATTCCTGATTTAACATGCACTCACATTGTTTGGCGTGGTCTTGCGGCAGAAACAAAAGCTGATGCTCTCCGTATGTTTTCTGTCATCTACGGTCGCTTTCATATGTAACATTTGCAAACTTATTTTGTCCATTAAATCGAAAGATCTAAAAAAAATACATACCTGCCTATAGACCATCCCCTCAAAGAAATCGGGACAGAAGTGGTGGAAAGTGAACAAAAGAGACTTAAAGAGATTAAAACATCAGGTGTAAACGGGTATGTGTCTCGCTCGTCCACTTGTGATCCAATAGACCAAACCGCATCTTAATACCAGGTGGAAACAGGGCCAAAGTTATAAACTAAAGCAATAAGCTCCAAGAAGCTAAGGGGTTTTATTTATAGCTGCCTATATGTCTTATTAAGAGGGTCCTTAAGACATATAGATGCTCCGCGTCGTGCCTAACAATGCCCTTAGCCATTATAAATTCACTGTAAATCACGGCTTCATGTGGCTTATTGCTTTTATAAAACGGTTATTCCATATATGCAAGTATTAAAGCAAATACAGTATTTCAATGCAACTTTCATGAAGTAAAAGCCTTCCTTCCACTGGAAAAAAAACAGTCCCTGACCTTGAACGGCAACAGATTGTCATGGAGATCAACTAAAAACAGACTAGAATAGGTCAGATGGTGGCAAAAACTGTTGTGAGTCAGTCAGTTAGATGCGAAGACTTTTATTTTGAAAGGACTGATACTGTTGTGAACATTAGCACTGTCATTGTCAGGGCACAGGAAAAAACCTTAATTGTTAAAGGTGCCCTAGATTAATAAAATTAAAATTAAAATTAAAATTAATTAAAATTAGTTTTTAAAATATGTAATATAAGTCTAAGGTGTCCCCTGAATGTGTCTGTGAAGTTTCAGCTCAAAATACCCCATAGATTTTTTTTTATTAATTTTTTTAACTGCCTTTTTTGGGGCATCATTATAAACGCGCCGATTTTATGTTGCAGCCCCTTTAAATCCCATGCTCTCCGCCCACAGAGCTCGCGCTTGCCTTAAACAGTGCCTTAACAAAGTTTACACAGCTAATATAACCCTCAAAATGGATCTTTACAAAGTGTTCGTCATGCATGCAATGTATTGTATACTGTTATATTGTTTACTTCTGATTTTGAATGAGTTTGATAGTGCTCCGTGGCTAATGGCTAATGCTACTCTGTTGGAGAGATTTATAAAGAATGAAGTTGTGTTTATGCATTATACAGACTGCAAGTGTTTAAAAATGAAAATAGCGACGACTCTTTTGTCTCCGTAAATACAGTAATAACCGATGGTAACTTTAACCACATTTAACAGTACATTAGCAACATGCTAATGAAACATTTAGAAAGACAGTTTACAAATATCACTAAAAATATCATGTTATCATGGATCATGTCAGTTATTATTGCTCCATCTGCCATTTTTCGCTATTGTTCTTGCTTGCTTACCTAGTCTGATGATTTGGTTGTGCACATGCAGACGTTACTGGCTGCCCTTGTCTAATGCCTTTTATAATGTTGGAAACGTGGGCTGGCATATGCAAATATTGGGGGTGTGCACCCCGACTGTTACGTAACAGTCGGTGTTATGTTGAGATTCGCCTGTTCTTCGGAGGTCTTTTAAACAAATGAGATTTATATAAAAAAGGAGGAAACAATGGAGTTTGAGACTCACTGTATGTCATTTCCATGTACTGAACTCTTGTTATTTAACTATGCCAAGATAAATCCTTTTTTTTATTTCGAGGGCACCTTTAAAAGGACAAGATATCACAGCTGACATTCAAACAGAGATTTTTTTTTTAATATGAAGAGGACTGACCTGAAGGAAAACACTATATAGATGCATGTAATTCAAGATTCAGTGAATATCAATGAGAACAAACTTATGTTTACGTTGCTGAGGGTGGTTGCTAAGGGTGTTGTGCAGTGATACATAAAACTGGTCATTACAAAAAAATATGTAGTCATAAAGTAGTCGTGTTTTATCGTGAATAAAACACAGCTATTGACCAATCAGAATCAAGGACTGGAAGTAACCGTTTTATAAACTCTGAAACATTCAGATTCTCTGTGCTAGTAAAATTACACTTGTCTTAGATGTTATAGTTGGTGTTTGCACTGATATTATCAGGAATATAGTTACTAGTGATCTGCTGTTGTGCATGACTTGCTTATCCTTCTATTTTCTGCAGCTTTGTAGATACAGTACATAGGTGTTTAGTGACACAGAGGCCATCTTCTTCCATTGAATTACAACTTTAATAACTTGTCCTTTATCATCTCACCAGAACAATGTTTCCTTTTTCTTTTTCTAATGCTTGTTCCTTAAATGTGAGGCTTGTTTTCTGTGCTTTCCTGGGATTGTTTTATTTTAATGAATCTAATCAATTCTACACACAGTACAGTATGTAAACAGTGGGTTTAATTATACGTGGCTCGAGTCTGAAATTGATTTTGGAAGCACACAGTGTACATTTTCACATCAATGTAAACATTTCTTTGAATAAATATTAAAATGTATTTACCCTTACCACCTCCAGATGGTGAGAGGATTAAAATCTTTAACTGAATGTATTTTATGAAAATACACGGCTGATTAAAGCCCTCCATTTAATTCTGATTATGACAAAATAGCAGGAGCAGCAGCCAAAATCATCAATATACCATTTTTTTTTTTATTTTTTTTTTTTATTCAGTAAAAATCAAATGTAATAACTGTATAGACCATTTTGGCTTCTTGTTCATTCCTTTTGGCATACCAAATCACTGAGGGCATCATTAACAGAAAGAATTTCTGTTTTGCATATATAATTAGCACAGTCCCTTGACTGAGACAGGAAGAAAGAGAGAGATACTGAACATACCTGCACAGCAGGATAAAGAGAGAAATATATCAAATCTAGGGCACATTTCATTTAGGTGCGGTTGTTTTTGGCCACAACATTCTCTGTAGTTTTACAGTTGCCAACGTTCTTTTGACTTGTTTATTTTTTACTTATTTTATGTAACACCTGTTTAGCACGTACTTTACTTTTTAAAGGTAAAGTGTGTAATTTCTGCCTCACAGAAGTGTAAAAAATTGCTTTCAAACAGGTTTCTTGAACACTGCTCCATCTGTCATTAGTTGGAGAAAATAACCCCACCCCAAACTCATGTCATAGACCTTAAAAAGAGAAATATATCAAATCTAGGGCACATTTCCCACTCCAGCTGTTTTTGGCCATCCATCCATCCACTTTTTAAAGGAAAAGCAAAAATGTTGTTTTCAGACAGGTTTCTTGAACAATCCCAAATCTGTCATTGGTTGGATAAACAGTAGCCCCACCTCAAACTCATGTCATTGGTTCAGTCAATGTTGCTGTCTGACTGTGCTGATCTATCTACTGATCTATAAATCTATCATTCTGTCTGTTTTTCCATCCATCCATCCATCCATCCATCCATTTATCTTTCTATTAATTATCTGACAGTCTCTATCTATCAATATAGAAGGTCCGTCCATCCATCCATCCATTTATCTTTTTATTAATTATCTGACAGTCTCTATCTTACAATATAGAAGGTCCGTCCATCCATCCATCCATCCATCCATCCATCCATCCATCCATCCATCCATCCATCCATCCATCCATCCATCCATCCATCCATCCATCCATCCATCCTTCCTTCATTCCTTCCTTCCTTCTTAAAACCATCATACTTGACCAATTAAAGACAGCAAATGATCCTCTAAGGTTCCTACCCATGACATGAAGGTGTTTTTTTTGTTTTTGTTTTTTTTTGGTTGCATGCTAATTGTCAGTCTACCCATTTATTCTATTTCTTTGTTAAATATTATGTTTGATTGAAAGCTTTGTCTGAGTATGTTGAGTAAAGATGTTGTTTGTCCAGTAACCAAAATTACTTCTCACCCCTCTGCTGTTGAGCAATGTTCTGCACTGGAAATTGTGTTTCAGATTGCAGCAATGTATAATTTCACTCCAGCGGTGCATGATATAGCCCGCAATTAGATGAAATCTGCTTGCTCTGGGGTGCAATACTTGTTGCTAGCAGCATGCAGGACAAATGATACAGTTATCCTGTGTTCTGCTCACTACAGATAATACAGCAGGTACTTTACCCATGCTTTCAGCCCTTGAGCACTGCTGTAGTCATCCGAAAGACCTGCTTTTACACCCCCTTCCCCATCTACCTTTCTAAAAATGATTCAAATTATGGTTATGGCATTGAACCAAGAGAATATTCATAAAAAAGCCCCTTATGTTAGCATTTATGGTCTGCTTGCTGCTGCTGGTCTCAAGTGTGTTATTTATATTCTCTGACATTCAAGTATTGTTGCCAACTAAATGTGTATCTCTCTCACTCTCTCTCTGTTTTTTTGTTTTGTTTTTTTTTTTAGGTAAGACCTCCAAATGTGGCCCATCAGATATGAATAAGACGTAGATGGTTTCCGTGCATCTAGGTGTCAGTAGCTAAGTACATTGTGTTTCTTTTTGCACATCTTGAATTGCAATGCTCTGTTTATGTATGTGTTAAACAAAAATCTATAAATGAATATAAAGACACACTGGAGACAGCTGTCACATGGGGAAGATGCCCAATTAATTACACAATTTGCTTTTTCCAAAAGTTGTTTTGTAAATAGTTTGTTGCTGGGGGGAAAAAATGCTTCCCTTTACATTTTTTCCTTTTTTATGGGTCATTAGTTCAAAGGTAAGTGTGTGTTTACTTTAGTGAACTGTATCTACTTTTTTAAAGGGCAATATAAGGAGAAATTAAATGATTGCTTAAAGGGGACATATAATGCCCTTTCACAAGATGTAATATAAGTCTCTGGTGTTCCCAGAATGTGTCTGTGGAGTTTCAGCTCAAAATACCCCATAGATCATTTATTATAGTTTGTCAAATTTGCCCCTATTTTGGTGTGATCAAAAACACACTGTTTTTGTGTTGTCCCTTTAAATGCAAATGAGCTGCTCATCCCGGCCCCCTTTCCAGAAGAGGGCGGAGCTTCGGTTGCTCAACAACAACAAAGCTGGAGAATCTCACGCAGCCAAAATGACGATTGTTAGTAAAGTGTTCAGCCTTACATTGTTCAAACTGGAGTCGGACACTTTAGAATGCATCTGGATGTGTCTGAATGGTTAGTGGATAAATGTATGTAGTTGCTGTGGAGTTGACTCATCAACTCAACTCATTGACTAGCATGTGCCATAATGTTAAACTTTTGTGCAAATCCAGTGTTGAATTGACCCTCGTTTGTGAAGTAGTCCGAAGTAAAATGACGACATGGTATTTTATTTTTAAGATTGGAAGAATGCGGTTTTACAGAAATGTGGCTTTCAAATGAAAGATTGGTAACAACACTCTACTAAAACAACTCTTCCTCTTCGCTAAAGCAGCCCAACATGACCTCACCCCCTTTGTTGCGTGTCGCTGGGGCCAGGGTTTATGTAAATTTTGGGGTTTGTGATGTCACCAACCCGGGAAGAAGCTCAGTGTAGTCCCTACCAGCCATTTGTTGTAGATTTCTGTAAAAGAAAATACCTCCCTTTGCATTGAACTTTGAGCATCGTAACTTTGCAGATGTTGTTTATACTCTAACAGCAACATTACACACTAACTACAGTTAAAAAATTGAAATCATAATCAAGGACCCCTTTAAAACTTTCATGTTTAATTGGTATTTCCAGTGATAAAGTATATTTATGAGCTGTTTAATTAAATTCATAAAATGTAAACAAATTTAATTAATTAAAACTAAATACAGTCCCATGATGGGAACCACTAAAAAGTTCTATATATTAAGCACCTGACAGAACCTGGGTATATAGCACCTACAGTATATAGAACCGTTTAATTTAAGAGCGTATACATTTTTGTAGCATTTTTTGTGCATATAAAAACATTATTTTGCCTTAGTAGCCCTGGTCTTTAGATAATTCCTGACAGAAGAGAAGATTACTGTTTATTGTTGATTGATTTTAGACTTTAAGTAAAATATGAGAGTCATGTGAGAGTCATGGCACGGGACGTCATCTGGATTTATTGTGATCATCACAGTGATAACTCAGAACACAGAAAAAGTATTATGAATTGGTTAATTAATAGCTCTCATTGTCATTCATGATGATCAGAATGTGTTCATCTGGTGTGATTCATGATCAGTAATAATAGCCTCCCTGATGGAGAATCCTGGCACAAGCATCTGGCAAACCAGCGGGTCTGTGTGAGGAATATATCAGTGAGACAATAAAAGGTTTTATTTAGGGTGTGAAAACTGTTGATAGAAGGCTGTGGCTGTGTCCTTAGACCTGTCTCTTGGTGTGTAATTGAGAGCAAATCGCCAGTCATCCCCCCTTTGAGGTCATGATGCACTGTTCATGTCTGCGTTGATTAGATCTCATGGGCGGCGGTGGACACGAGCACTATGGGAACAGCCGTTATCCTGACATGAAAAAAATTAAACACGTAAATAATCAGTGTCCGGCAGCTGCAAAGATGATTAGGATAACATAATGAGAGAGCTGATTAAGAACAAGCATTCTAGGGCTGCAGTGATATAGATTGTAACAAGTGTCACCAATTTCTCCAATTAAGCAGAGGCTGCTAACACACCAGTGCTGAGGAGTAACAAACTAAAAATAGCAACCCCACTAATTTAACTACATTTTTCAGTTGTGTCATAGTAATTCAGATGATTATAGAGGAGCTTTTCTAGCAACAAGCTCATTTTTCATGTAAATAATTCCTTTTCATTTTTATACACCTCGTTCCAAATTATTATGCAAGTGACATATCAGTAAGATTTCAGTAGAATAAACATTCAGATTTTAGTTTTTCTAAGAAAATGTACGTTTGTTTATTTATTCATGTCTTTTTAGATAACTGGTATCAATCTCAGGCAAAATAATTTGCCAGGTCTACTTAGGTGTATGGAAACCCTACTTAGAGGTTGTTCCACATTATTAAGCAAGTCACAGTTCTCATGCCATATGGAGAGGAAGAAAGATCTTTCTGAAGATGAAAAGCATGAAATGGTCCAATGTTGTGCAAAAGGCATGAAAACAACTCATATTTTGTGAAACTGAATGGAGATTATCAAATTATCATAAGATTTGTGAGTGATTTAGAGCACAGCAGAACTCGGTCAGATAAAGACTTATTAATGAAAGTTCCTGTTAAAAAAAATTAATTGTATTAAAAGGGCAGCTATAAAAAAGCCAGTGTTGAGCAGCAAACAGGAATTTGAAGCTGCTGGTGTCTCTGGAGTCTCAAGATGCTCTCCATGCAGGCTGGCAGTTGTGCGTAAAGATGCATTTCAGCCATCACTAACCAAACCTCACAAAGAGAAACATTTACAGTGGGTGTACAAATACATTTTCAAACAGTTTTATTGCTGTGGTGTTTTTTTGCAGCATGGGATAGTGCATAGTGCATTGTACATAGTGCATAGTGCATAGTGCATGCACAACTGCCAGCCTGCATGGAGAGCTTCTTGAGACTCCAGAGACACCAGGAGCTTCAAATACCTGTTTGCTGCTCAACACTGGCTTTTTTATAGCTGCCCTTTTAATGCAATTAATTTTTTTGACAGGAATTTTCATTAATAAGCCTTTATCTGACCGAGTTCTGCTGTGCTCTAAATCACTCAGAAATCTTATGATAATTTGAGAATCTCCATTCAGTTTTCACATAATATTAGTTGTTTTCATGCATTTTGCACAACATTGCACCATTTCATGCTTTTCATCTTCAGAAAGATCTTTCGTCCTCCCCATATTGCGTGAGAACTGTGACTTGCTTAATAATGTGGAACAACCTCTAAGTAGGGTTTCCATAGACCTGGCAAATTATTTTGTCTGAGATTGATACCAGTTATCTAAAAAGACATGGATAAATAAACAAACATTTTCTTAGAAAAACTAAAATCTAAATGTTTATTCTACTGAAATCTTACTGATATGTCACTTGCATAATAATTTGGAACGCAGTGTATTTTTAATTTTTTAAATGATTTAATTTTTTTTTTATTTTTTTTTTTTAGTTAATTTAATTAGCTTTTTTTTGTAACTTTCATAAGTTTTTATTGAGTAACTGACATTTCATGTACATTATGGGTGGCTATTTTGTTTATTTTTGTTCCGTCAATGTGAATATTTACTGTTGCAAACCATAGAAGTCAAATTCTTTGTAGCAGTGATGTAGAAAGTGACATGTTCCAGCCCTGTTGTGCAAAATATAATAGTAATAATAATATGTTTAATTTATGTAGTGCCTTTTCAGAGCACAAAGGCGCTTACAATTAGGGGTGAGACAAAATATAATATATCGATATTTTAATTAATAAAACAAGCCGCTCTAAATAGACTTCCCTGTTCCCAGCGTCGCTCCTTCATTGACTCCTCGAGGTGGTGCTCAACACATAAATGAGGGAAACGTGAACATAAGTTAACTAGCCTAAGAAAAAGAGGTTTTTAACAGGATGGTGGACAGCAGTGTGAGTAAAATAACAGATGCCCCAGCCATGTTTAAGTCCACAGTTGGGAAAACCTGCACTTAAAGGGTTAGTTCACCCAAAAATGAAAATTATGTCATTAATGACTCACCCTCATGTCGTTCCAAACCCGTAAGACCTTCGTTCATCTTCGGAACACAGTTTAAGATATTTTAGATTTAGTCAGAGAGCTTTCTGTCCCTCCACTGAAAATGTATGTACGGTATACTGTCCATGTCCAGAAAGGTAATAAAAACATCATCAAAGTAGTCCATGCTACATCAGTGGGTTAGTTAGAAGTTTTTGAAGCATTGAAAATACATTTTGGTCCAAAAATAACAAAAATTGCATTGTATTATTATTATTCAGCATTGTATTCTCTTCCGGAATCCTTTCCATTGAATTGATTCCATTGAATTGATTCCACTGAATTGATTCCATTGAATTGATTCCATTGAATCCTTTCATCTGTCGGCGTTGGTAATGCACTTTTATGTTGTTGTTTTTGGCGATTAGGACATCCGCGACATGCGCGCTTACGCACCATTTTAAAAAATATAGCAATACCAAAATACAAACAATGTAGAATAGCTTGAATACAGCGTGCGTCTCCCTCAGACTGTAAACGAAGCTCGGGCGCACCGGATAACACGTCAGCAGCGTCACTGCAGAGTCGTGAACCCGGACTGACAACAGACCCGGAAGAGAATACAATGCTGAATAAAGTCGTAGTTTTTGTTATTTTTGGACCAAAATGTATTTTCGATGCTTCAAAAACTTCTAACTAACCCACTGATGTCACATGGTCTACTTTGATGATGTTTTTTGGACATGGACAGTCTACCGTACATACACTTTCAATGGAGGGACAGAAAGCTCTCGGACTAAATCTAAAATATCTTAAACTGTGTTCCGAAGATGAACGGTGGTCTTACGGGTTTGGAACGACATGAGGGTGTGTCATTAATGACATAATTTTCATTTTTGGGTGAACTAACCCTTTAACCTTTTCACAGGCATTTTATTTTCATAGTTAGATATTTTGATATATCATTATAGGATTGTCTAGCAATATATTGATTTTCGCAGAATTGTTGTATCGTGATATCGGTATCATGAGCCATGTGTCTTGTCATATTGTGAGGTATCTTGTGATTCTCACCCCTATTTACAATAGTTGTACAATAATACATAGAACAGTGATAGTTCTCTGGATGCTGATTTTTTTTGTTATGCCAACTTACAAATACATCGGCTGTTTTTATGATTGATTGTTTGTCACTTCTGACTAAGTGACTACTCAGTCTCCAGTAGAGAAGAGTGCTGTAACTCTACTAGTGTGCTAGATGATATGAGTGTACTTTATACTGGTATATCAACAGCAATACAGTCCAACCATTTTTTGATGTCAACTCCATATTTTTTTGACACTTAAATCTTCTCAAGTATTTTGTTTACTGCTGTTATAAGCTCTGTACATTGCTGAACATATGTAGATCAAATAAGAGTGGTTTAAGGGAGAACTCAGAGAAAACTTGTCCAGAGACAAATTTCTGACTTTTATCTGATGTTTGTATAATGCTCAGTCCGAGATGTGTTGACAGTGACACTTCTCTGCACGCAACCCTGTAAATGAAAAATTGAATTCATAAATAACAGCTCCATGATGCAGAAAAGACAAGCGGTTCAAAACCGCAAAAATCATTTGATTTGATGCGTCTTTCATGAAGGCCCCTCCTGTTACTACTGATTGATGCTCCCTGGGAGAAGACGTGGATTGTGTGGATTTTTTTGCTCCTGCAGTATTCAATCTCTTCTTAACTTTCCATTAGACGATAACACCTCAGGTCTAATTACCTGCAGTCCTCAAGGTCAATGTGAATGAGAAAGTCATTAGCGGGGTCTGCTCTCCTCTGAGCTGTCTAGGTAACATAACGCAATCAGGCTATTGGAACACCAAGTGTGGGTAAACAACTCAGCACGACTCCTGGTACAAAAACATTTCATTATTCACCACTATACACAAGATCTTATGAACACCAGTGCCGTTATTAGGATGCCATTCTAGAGTGGGCATTTGTAAATGTGGAGTGGGCAACAAAAATCAAAATAATATTCAAATACTGTCTGGAAATGACATTATTGGATTTTTTTTCCTTTTTATCAGTGACTGTTTACATGCACCCTCATAATGCAATTAATGAGTTTTAGGCAGTATTAAAGGGATAGTTCACCCAAAAATGAAAATTTGATGTTTATCTGCTTACCCCCAGAGCATCCAAGATGTAGGTGTCTTTGTTTCTTCAGTAGAACACAAATGATGATTTTTAACTGCAACCGCTGCCGTCTGTCAGTCAAATAATGCTAGTGGATGGGAACTTCTACTATAAGAGTAAATAAAACTTGCATAGACAAGTCCAAATTAAACCCTGCAGCTCGTGACGACACATTGATGTCCTAAGACAAGAAACGATCGGTTTGTGTGAGAAACCGAACAGTATTTATATCATTTTTTACCTCTAATACACCACTATGTCCAACGGCATGCATCACTCGATTCGTTTGGTCTGATCGCGCTCTGACAACGACAGTGATGTCTCGCTCTCATTGAAGTATATGCGCGAGACATCACTGCCGCTGATCGGCGATCAGACCAAACGAATCGAGTGATGAATGCCGTTGGACATAGTGGTGTATTAGAGGTAAAAAATGATATAAATACTGTTCGGTTTCTCGCACAAACCGATCGTTTCTTGTCTTAGGACATCAATGTGTCGTCACGAGCTGCAGGGTTTAATTTGGACTTGTCTGTCGTGTTTTATTTACTCTTATAGTCCAAGTTCCCGCTGACTTGCATTATACCACTGACAGACGGCAACGGTTGGAGTTAAAAATCATCATTTGTGTTCTACTGAAGAAACAAAGACACCTACATCTTGGATGCTCTGGGGGTAAGCAGATAAACATCAAATTTTCATTTTTGGGTGAACTATCCCTTTAAACTTTACCTCATTTAATCAAATTGATATGATTATGCTGTAAGTAAAATATTTGGCTTATGCCAATTATAATCATAGTACGTGAACAGGCACGTAAAAACCTTAATTGCAACTATTTAAAGTACGCACATACTTTTGACGTACAAGGGTTGTCATGCGGAGATTTGTAAACATAGTGGTAAAGAACATAAGCGGAGGGTGAACCAACTCTAGGGATAAGATTAGATGGAATTCCTCCATAAAAACACATTTAAATAGAATGTCATGTGACCCCTATATCAGCAACCTACACATCCCAGCATAAACGCTCTTGTTATTAAAGTGGTTATGTTCACAAACCACTATAATTTGAACAGGCAGTTATACTGTATGCATGATTTGGCATGACAGCCAGTTCGAATAATAAATAGCCTAACCATTACCTTACCTAATGCAGCAAAAAATAAGTTATCTTCATAAAATAAGTTATTCATTCATTCTAAATGAATTATATATCGCCTAGAAACGTGCATAAAGCTCTCCCTTTATAATCATTAAGCTGAACGCCTCTGAGTGGCCATTGCAATTATAAGCTCAACAGAATCGTGTGTGATTGGTTATATTGCGCAAGGCAATATTTATTTCACTTTTGGTGTGAAAGGGCCTTTACATTTGCCAAAAATATAACTTTTTTAAGTTATTAAAAACAAACAATCAAACCCAGCCCAGGTGAGAAAAGGTAACGTAAATGTAAGATAATGCATTACTTTTCATAAAAAGTAACTAAGTAACACAATTAGTAACTTTTTAAGGGAATATTGCAATATTAAAATTCATTAAAAGTAACTTTTCCCAACACTGAAAATAATTACATTATTGGTGCACATGTAAATGTAGTCAATGAAACATGCACTTACGGCCTAATTATTGAACACCACAGAGTTCCTTGAATTTTCTTATAGAACGGCTGTTTATATCCGATTCCAAATACCATATAGCTCTCTTCACAATGAATATGCCATGGCAAATATGTTAAAGATTAGCGTAAAGGCAATACGTTTATTATGCGACAAAGCATTTCCAAAGAAAAGCAGCTTATTTAGTGTACTAAGGCATCTCCTCTAATGCCTATTCAGGCAGAACAGCCTCTAGTCTCCCTTATGGGAATCCTCAGCATTGTGTACAGTATTTTTGTTCAGAGGTTATTGTCTCTATCTAGAGGAGGGTTTTTGAATGTGTTTGGGAAATGGCATGAGCTGGACTTTCATTTCTCAAACTTACATTTCCCAGGTCAGCACCACAGCTTAATGTGCACTAACCACTAAGCCACAGCTCTGTTACTTGGCAAAAGTAAATCAGTCTAAAGTTTGAATTTGTCATTTAATTCCCTGTTGTAAATGTTAATTTCTCTCTTTGCATTACTTGGACTGAGATGAATACTCCCTCAATTAGCTTTCTAATGAATGGTTTTAATTAGCTCCTGATCTTGTTGCCTGTGTTTGCTGCATTTTTGCACAGCCTCGGATTTAAAGGGAAGGACAAAAAAAAAAAAAAACTAAACTATCATAAGGAGTGTGCTACCTTTTTTGCATCACTAGCAGCAGTTATGAAGATGTGGATGAGCATACTGATGAAATAATGTTTGAATATTATAATTGTGTGTTTATACATTATAATTGTGTGTGCATTGGACTGAACAAATTTCCTAACAAATAGAGAGGGCTGAACAAGATGGGCTTCTAATGTTTGACATTCTAGGCTCAAACCAACACTGAAAAAAGCTGATAACATCTCATTGATTTGTTTTAAATGGCAATGTCACTTTCCTATCTCCTCAAGTTCAGCACACATAATATAAACCTGAGACTATAAACCTGTATTAGGATTTGATGGTTATGTCTAAACTGCGCACCTTATGTCAGAAAGTAAAAGGATTTGAATCGACACGTTAGGTTATTTACCTTTTTTTACAATTTTGTGTTTTTGGTTGTCTTTTTGGAAAAGAATGGGCCAAACTCGTCTCCCACAGGCAGACCTTTGACTAAATGGCAAGTGGTCCACATTGCAGCTTTTTCTGCCCAAGAACAGCTCACTCAGACAGGAAGACACTGTCTAACTGACATATCAGTGACTAATCACCAGTGTTGGGGAAAGTTACTTTTAAAAGTAATGCGTTACAAGATATACTCCCTAAAAAATAACTAATTGTGTTACTTAGTTATTTTTATGTAAAGTAATGCATTACCTTACTTTTGCATTAGGGCCCTTTCACACCAAATGTGAAATGAATAAGCCTCAGACTGAAGGAAATGCAAATGTACACTGCTTCACTACCATAGTATGATGCATGATTGAAGAAATCAACTAGATAGTCACAACTGTTTCCCAAAAACTGTATTGTTGCAAACCTGTTGTTCAGCCAGGTTGGTTAATGATATCATACAGATAGTGGGGTACTTCTTTTGACAGTTTTACTTCCAGTTTTGCTTTACTTCCAGATTCAATCTAGGGCTGGGACAATACATCGAATCTCCATTCGCGATACGACGAATCTGGAGCGATTCTGATATTTTCCAATGTATCGTGATTCTCTCTCGAATCGATTCTGAGCTTACTTTTCAAACAGCATATGGCACTACTATACATGCTTTAGAAACACTCGTACACTGCCTGCTTCCAGTTCCTTTACACACACACTACTTAAAATAAACCTAAAATAATCATTTATAAAGTTTGAAAAGTTTGAAGCGAATTACAAATCTCACATCATAAAAGCATTCTGAGCCGAAGTGCAAGTATATTTAACCACTTACAAGACTCAAACCAGAGATTGTATTATTATATGGAGATGAGAGGGTCTTACCATTGGATCTTACCATTGGAGAATGCGTAACGGCTAACTTAATCACGTGCGGCCTATCGTGTAATGGCCTCTGGTCTCCTGCAGTGTTAGCATTAGCTGTTACACTTGTTTGGCTAATGGTTGCGGGCTTGTCATCTAGTGGCTTTGGCCGAACGCACAAGCACTGTCCAGCACTCTTCTTCATGAGCGTTTGAGAGTGTGCAGTTAAAAACTAGCCTAGAGCGCCATCTGCTGTTAAAACTAAGCTCAGAATCGATTAGAGAGAGAAAATATCAGGATCGATCCAGATTCATTGTATCGATTGAGAATCGATGTATTGTCCCAGCCCTAATTCAATCACAAGCTTGTTTTTACGTACTTATGTAAGCACCTGCGCACTCCTCAAAAACTCCACTTTAAATCTCTTGACAAACTAAAGGACATAAATGACATTTGTATATATTCCAAATAAAATATATTGTACTGAATGTCAGCTTGCTTATTTTGCTCAAGATAACGATTTATTAGGTCCACATGTCAACAAGAAACTGTCGTTCCAACCACACAACTTTCAGATGCTGTTGGATCATAGAAGGGAAGCAGCAAAGACATTGGTTAATAAAGTGAGATTAAATACATAAAGAATATGGGCCCTATCTCGCACCCAGCGCAATTGACTTTGTACACCGACGCATGTGTCATTCCTATTTTGCACCCGCGCAAAGCGCGCTTTTCCCTCCACAGAAGCACGTCGCTAAACTAGTGAATGAACTTGCGCTCCCTGGGCGGTTCAGCGCAAAAAAGGAGGTGTGTTCAGGCGCATTGCCCGCGCATTGCTATTTTAAGGAGCTGAAAATAGACTGCGCCATAGACCAACTCAAACCTGGTCTAAAGTCAATGGCGCAATATTTTTTTGTTAGAGCGCGTTGGTAGAAACTGCGCCTCTGGGCGCGTCCACAGTGCGCGTTGACTTTGCTTATTACACACAGGGATGCGCATCACACAAACATGCCAAATATTAAAAACAAAAGGATTACAGTGTAAAAGAATATTATTGTGTACATAAATATAAAAATGTAATGATGAATAGTCATTGCGTGTATTAGAATTAGGCTACCTATTTTCAATTCAGCCTATTACTACTTATAATGATGAATGAAATTGGCTAAATAATTGAACAATCGTGCCAATACACACACACACATATATATTAACTGACTCATCGCGTGTACGCAATGTAAATAGCAATCCGCCATGGCGCGAGCGCATCTCGCTCTTAAAGGGAATGGGAGATGACACTCTGATTGGTTTATTTCACGTTACGCCCAAACCACACCTATGATTAATGAAGCTACTTCAGACCAACCCATTTTAGATTTGCGCCGGGCGCAAGAGCCATTTATCCCGCCGGGAAAATAGCAACAGCGCCGAGACCCGCCCACAAAGTTACTTGCGCTTCGCGCTTTGACACTTGCGCTTCAGATCGTTAAAATAGGGCCCTATTTGTGTTATTTAACATCTAATTATTTTGGGTTGCGTAATATTCAGAGTTTGCATTTCAATGTTTTTATTGATTTTGAGGAATACTGAATCTGTTTTTGTGCAAGTGAGATGAGTAAATGCGTGCTCACATTTAGTGTAGCAATAACCATCATGTTCACACACAACGCCTCTTCATTTCCTCCTGATTTCTCCGAACACGGGTACAAGAGCTGTCAGTCTATAAATGGGAAAACAAAGTAACTTATTATTCACATTATTACTTATTTGAAAAAGTAACTCAGATAATTTGTTGTAAATTTAAAAGTAATGTGTTACTTTACTAGTTATTTGAAAAAGTAATCTGATTACATAACTTGCGTTACTTAGAAGTGTTGGGGGTAACACATTACAATCACAGTTCATTTTGTTGTTTATTTAAGAGCAGGGTTATCTGAAATAGATCAGGCCACAATAAAACTGTGTGGAAAAATAACTAAATGATAGCACAGCAGCAGTATAATATCTTTATATATGTGTGTTTGTGTATATGGCACTTTCCTTTTCCAATTGTCTCATCAATACCTGCAAGCAGGAGGTTGATCTGAGGTTTTGTCAGATGCTGCTTATTTTTTGTTGGCTGTGGAAGGTCTTCAGGACTTTTCTAGAACTTTTTAAACTAACAGATGAGCTTCAGGGGTCTGGGATGCCAGAGGCTGAGATTCAGTGGCTTAGAGTGAAATCAAAGTCTTATGTCTTCTATTTCACTATACGTCTCTGTGCGAGAACAAAGCACCTGCGTGTGTGGTAGCATTGTTTGTAACCGCTGGCTTGGCAAATCCAGTAAATATTCCTAGATCGCTGCGTTCTATATACCATCTGATTGAGTGGGATGTGCACGTCAATATTTTCTCTGAGCTGTCTTTGTGCTGTAGGTACATAATCCGTTTAAACGGATGGCTGGCTGTTAAAATTGAGGCGGCAGTTTTCAGCCCAACATGTTAATATTCAGCCCACTGTCATGTCTTGTTGTAAGGCAGACTTTTGTTCTGTTGTGTTCCATAAACATTGACATGAATATTTATGAGATCGATAGACATGTGCATGCTCAAAGAGCCTTTGTTATTGTATACACACACACTATGATTGTGAACTTGCATACCCTATTACTTTATGAGTGACCGTTTGTCTTCCATACAAAGATGAAAGTAAACATGAGCTGGAGGTTTCATCAATCAGGCGAACAAATTATTTGAAAATATTTCATCCGCATGCTATCTCCCACAAGGTGGCCCACATGGGATTCTTCTGTAATACATTGAATCTTATGAAACCTGGCTATGCAGGGATTACATACAATATGTGTTTATATGTATATTTATGTCACAGGGCCCTATCATACACCGGGTGCAATGCAGCGCCAGGCGCGACGCAAGTGTGCCACTTCAGTTTTTGCTAGTTTCAGCAAGACTCAGTTATCATTTTCACGTCCTGCACCACGTTGTTTAAATAGCAAATGCATTTGCACCCATTTGTGCGCCCATGGGTGTGCTGGTCTGTGTGTTCAAGCACATTGTTGGCGCGTTGCTATTTTGAGGCAACTGAAATAGACTGCACCATTGACCAACTGAAACCTGTTCTAAAGTCAATGGTGCTTTAGTAATATGCGCCTAGAGACGGGTGCACAATGTGTGTACACTCTACTTATTACACACACAGGGATGCGAAACATGCCAAATATTAAAAATAAAAGGATTACAATTAGGGTTGTTCCGATTCCGATACTAGTATCGAAATACCACCGATACCACAAAAAATTCTGGCATCGGTATCGGCGAGTATTTAAACTCACGTACCGATCCGATACCATTTTCTTAAACAATACCTAGTTGTGCCCGCTATCTTTGCTTAACGCAGCAAATCGGAAATCAATTCTTCTTCGCGGCTCAGAATGCAAACACAGGACGTTGTGCTGTGTTGCCACAAGCAACCACTCTTTAGAGCAGCGGAGAAGTGAAAACGCGCTAGCAGTATGTCTGCTGTTTGGCATTATTTCAGACCAGTAAAACGGCGACATGTCTCATATGCAATGCTGCAATTTCGAGTGGCACAAGTATTGGCAACTTTAACACAAATAACTTAATAAAGCATTTAAAGACGCGTCACCCCGCGCAACACGATGGTTACATAAAGGCTAATGCTGCGTTCACACCAGACGCGAATGAAGCGATAAGCGCGAGTGATTTACATGTTAAGTCAATGCAAAGACGCGAATTGACTCCCTGCGGCGCGATTCGCGTGAATGACGCGGTGCGAATTGAGCGATTCGGGCGTTTGACGCGCTGAGATGGAGAAGGATGAGGCGTGCCAGCTTCATTCAAACAAAGAGAAAAGTTTTCAAAAGACAAATAAAGATAACCGTCAAAATTGTCGGGTTTATTGTTCTGGATGACCAGCTGCTGCCAGTCGTCGAAAACGTGAGATTTTTATTTAACAAAATTGTTTCTGGACTTCAAGTTTTAAAGAGATTATTTTCTTATATAATTATATTCCTAGATTTATTTGTTGCACTGTTTTTATAGTTATATTGTAAAACTAATATACCTTTTTCAGTTTACAGTGTTAGATTTGTGGCTGCATTTGAAGTTCTTTTTCACTTAAAATAAATAAATAATATAACTGACAAATGTATGTCAGATAATAAAAATACTCTAGTTCACTGTATGTTTTTGTTCTTGTTTTATTAAGGGATAAGTCTGAAGCACACCATAAATAATTCTATCAATTCATACAGGGCTAGTAGTATATAATACAGATACACACCCAGGTATCGGATCGGTACTCGGTATCGGCCGATACCCTGAGCTCAGGTATCGGAATCGGTATCGGTAATGGAAAAGGGGTATCGGAACATCTCTAATTACAATGTTTATTATTATTGTGTGCATAAAGATAAAAATGCTTTGGTGGAATCTGGCTTGTCCCGGATTCCACCAAATGCTGTCTACTTGCGCACTTTAACCTCGCGCATGAGCAGATCTGTTTCCTCGCTAGAGAAGTGTTCAGTTTTTCCACTTGCAAATTTCACCATGTAAATAGAGAATCCACCATGGCGCTAGCGCAACTGGCTTTTAAAGGGAATGGGAGACAAGACTCTGATTGGTTTATTAAGAGAATACGGACAACCCTTTTAGACCATACACCGGGCACGCCGACCATTTTTCTTGTCGTTAAGCTTGCAAAAGTGGATTCGGACATGCCCTAAGTGCACTTGCACCGTGCGCTTTAGATTATATGCTTAGATCATTAAAGTGGGCCCATAGTCTGTCTGAACTCAATTCTGATTGGCTGGAATGTGCATTGACTCTGCGTCAGTTGGTTCTTCTACAACAAAAAAAAGATTACGGCATTACAGTTATGAAAATGTAATGAGAATCACCATTTTGAAAAAGAGAAATCCATATAAATAAATAAAATAAAAACTTCAGAAGTAATATCTTCTGACTTACTATGGTATTGACAATGTGTGGGGAGAAATTATCTGTAATGGTCTTAAAGATAATGTCATAATGGTCTTAAAGAGACAATTTCTATATGCAAAATATTTATTATACATGGCTCTCTGGGGTAATTGATTCTGATTGGTCAAATGCAGCATTTAGCTGTCAAATAATGCTGAATAATGTGTAACGTACTGGGTAACATACATAATTTAAATCAATACATAATTTAAATCAATAATTCATGTTGACATATTCATTCATGTAATAAAGTTGCCATGTTATAAGTAAGATAAGAACAGTGCCTCTTTTCAGGTTTTTTATTTTATGTATGTATGTATGTATGTATTTGCAATAAACAATGTCTTATAAAAACATAATTCACTTTTGGGGGGAATTTACTGTGTAAAATTAACTAGGCCTGGTCCTTCATTACTTCAGTATCAGACGAGAAAAGCAAATCCTGTTATGAGAAGTGAATTGCACACATTTGTTCAGTGACTGATTTGAGTCAACGCTGCGCTCACATCCCCGTGTGAATTACAGTCTCTCAGCCCGGCAGGCTTGACATGTTTCACACTAACTCTAGTTCTTTTTTTCTTCCATTTTGTAGATTTAGCCATTGATAAATGTTCCACAGTTTCTTAACCTTCTGTTCGAAGCAACACCTCGACAACAGACCTTCCATCCTGTCTGCAAGGGCACTGCACGGGTGGTGGCCCAGCCTAATGAAACAGATTTAGAGTCACTGGCGTTTATATTAACTCTGCACGGACCTGAGAAATATGCTGAAAACAAAATAAATCACGGCGCACCTTCCTCTCGCAAGGCAGCTTTAAGGTGCAGTTAATCCAAACGAGGGCGTCCTCACCATTCATACTTCACGGACACATGGTGAAATTAGAAGCTGTGGAAATGCATAAAGAAGAAGTGCTCTGAACAGATCAATGGCACTTAATTAAAATGAGAGTGATGCTAAACAATGAATCTGAGTGTGTTTTCAATGGTGGATGAGCCAGACCCCCTCCCTCCTATCAACAGCAACAATGGTTGGTAAGGACTTGCCCATCGATTTTCAACTGCAGTCCTCAGTCCTTTATTTCTGACCGCGGGCGACGTTGATTACTAATGAGGTGCCACAACTTGCACCATTTGATGAGTCTCAGCTAAATCTTTGTCTACCTTGCACTTTAATTTGATTGATTAGGCGAATTAATTTACTTACTCAAGCTCCTTATGAAACTCCTTTGTAAGCCTGAAGTATCTTTGATTAGTGCTGGTTTGTGAAATAATGATGCCACAGGATGATTGTGAGCCTTAATGGAAAATTTAGGGTTATTTTGGGGTTGTTTTCAACATAATATATGTGCATTGCATGCTGTTGATTAACACGAATATAAATTGTGTTTGCAGTCAATGGAAGCTTAAAGAGCAGCGTGTTAGTGTATTTTTGTTAAAGCACTTGCATCAGTCCTTCATAATAAAAAAAAGTGTATATATATATATATATATATATATATATATATATATATATATATATAATATGTCAGAATAGTTTGTCAGAATAGCATGTTATTAAATATGGCAATGTTAAAGGGATAATTCACCCAAAAATAAAAATTCTGTCATTAATTACTCACCCTCATTTCGTTCTAAACCTGTAAGACTTTCATTCATCTTCGGAACACAAATTAAGATCTTTTTGATGAAATCTGAGAGCTTTCTGTCCCTCCATAGACAGCTACGCGACTACCACTTTGACGCTTCCAAAAGTTCATAAAGAGTTCCTAAAATTAATCCATATTAATTGAGCGATTTAGTCCAAATTTTCTGAAGTGACATGATCGCTTTATGATGAACAAATTGAATTTAGGCTTTTATTCACAAATAAACAATCATCAACTCACATAGCAGTTGTGGTAAACAGAAGCTCAAGCACGTTTGCTTGGCGTGTGCGAGAACCAATGAGGTTCATTCTTTTGTGTTACGCAGCACATTTGAGCTTCCGAAAAAACCAATGAAGTTTGTTCTCACGCATCAAGCAGGTTCGGTTGAGCTTCTGTTTATGTTCACTGATCAATGTTTATATGTGAATAAAACCTTAAATTAAATCTGTTCATCATATAAAGTGATCGAGTCTCTTCAGAAAATTTGGACTAAACCCCTCAAATCATATGGATTAGTTTTACAATCTCTTTTGAATTTTATGAGCTTTAAAGTGCGTACCTTTAGTGATGGCCAATTTCGAAACTTCCTGTTTCGAATCAGTGATTTGGAGCGTGTATCAAACTGCCAAAGTCACGTGATTTCAGTAAACGAGGCTTCATTACATCATCACTGTTTCGAAACGTTTCAAAACAGTTAGAAATTTCAGTGGTTCACCGGTAGAGGGCGATGATAATGTGAACCCATCATGCAGATTCACTGAGAACTATTGAACAAGTGTCTATGGGCTTTACCTGATCTTTGATCATCTTTATACATTTGTAGATGTTTTAATTAGATATTAGAATAATTAAAATGAATGATGGTAGTTATTAATCTCTTATTTGTCTGTTTAGCTTGAGCCATGGAACAGAGAAACAAGCCCTGAAAATTGATAAAAGAACACGTATTATGCAGACACTATATATTTAATCTTATTAGCTGATTAGTTCATTGTATTTGATAGATTTTTCTTTCAAAAAAACCTTTTGCAATACATTTGTAAAAGGTGTTTTTATGCATGTTTGGCCTGAGTTTTGTTGCATTTACACTGTTCTGACCACTAGGGGTCACCGTGGAGACGGGTGTCAGATTGTTTCGAAGAATCCTAGATCTGTGCTGGTGCTGAGGTGGAGGGTTTTAGATGAACTCTGCAGGACTAGCTTACAGCTAAATGTTGAGCAAGCAATCTCATTGGCTGCAGGATCTGCAGAGGCTAATCAGCTTGTGCCATGCTGAAATGATGTGATTGCTTGCAGATTGCATGTAAAGGATCTATCAGCCTGTGCCCTCTAGAGTTTCATGACTGAACTAGATACAAGAATGCAATAAATTGATCAAAAATGACAGTAAAGACATTTATAATGTTACAAAAGATTTATATTTCATATACAGCAAATGCTGAACTTTCTAAAAAAAAATCTGTTGTTTATGCTGTACACACTGAGGGATGAATCCAAAGTATTTTCCGTAGTAATCAACAGCTTGTCACAGATACTGTACATATTATGTTACACACAGATTAAGACCATCTCAGCTAATGTATTTCAGCGCCAAGCATCGTTGTTCAGCTAAACATTAGGAGGACCTTAAAATCTTTGATATCTTTCTGTTGTTTTTTTACATCGTCAAGCATGAAATAGTTGCATGTGTTCAGAGATTGACTGTAGTAATTCATCACAGGGTGATGATGTAATAATTCAACCATATATCATAGCTTTGATGCACCTCCATGCACATCACTTCAGATTATACTCATAATTACAATGCAATCTTGGAGTAAACAGTCAGGAGAAGGCATATGGTTTTCTATAAAACAGGTTTACTGCCGTGCCATACACCTCGTAATGATGATGACAACAACAACAACAAAAAAATCTGCTCAGCTTTCCCCCGGTTCCCTTGACTGCGAAGGAGGCAGTGGGATACTTCATAACAAACACGTGAGGGAGGGCTAATTTTTAAATACTTCTTCTCTTAATGCAGTTTGAAGCCGTTCTCCCATGGCTAATGGCTTCAGTGCTGAATCTTTGAGCAAAATGGTGATTTGAACCTGATAAACAGAGAGGTGAATACAAGCCTGGCTTAATAAATTTCACTTTCTGAATCTCATTACAGAGAGCAGCTCTGCATACCTTGATTAATGACTCTCTCCTAATTATACATACAGTTTTGGAAGGCATTTGATGATCTCATCTCCTTGGATATATATCATCTTTTATTGCCAGGAGTCTGATTTTGAGTCTTTCCATATACATATATAAGCTTATTCTGCATCGTAATTAGGTTTGATGGTTGAAGAGTGGGCAAAGAGATTCAAGTGAGAGCTGAATATTAGTGCAGGTGGGGTTGTAAACTTATTTAATGGCAGGACTGAATTGAGTATCCTGAAAATAGAGTGTAAAATCGATGATGTATGAAATAGTGTCTTTTTTAACAGTAAAAAATAATGCTTTGGGCAAAATTTGTGACTAAAAGTATCAGTAGCAAGAATGAGGGTCTACTGAGGGAAAGGGAACCTTTTAACATCATGAAATACCGAGGCAATATTTCATATTTGAGTTTTATTTGCCCCCTAATGTCTGGTCCATGCAGTGATATTGGAGAATATGTAGTACAAAATCACTCCACTTTAAAAGCAACCAAAACAACAACAAAAAACAAGCAGACATGAGAACTGGTGAAAAATAAGGCAGACTTCTGTGGGAATAGGACAGTGAGGGGTCTGGAATAGTCAATGCTGACAGTCTGTTTACAAATAACCCAAAAACAAAATAAAATGAATGAAAGAAAGAAAGAAAGAAAAGAGAACAAACTCCCCCCATCCTAGTGTTTTAGGTCATTTCTTAATCAGCACCTGCATAATTCAATTTGAAACCTCCACAGATTTCAGTAGAATTGCTCTATTTCATGTTTGTTATATTCAGAATGGCCTTAATTCTTCATGGCATAGATGCTAAACAAGGTCCTGGAAACATTCCTCCGAGAAACATTCATTCCTCAATATAGACTGATATTTTGGTCCATATTGACATGATAGCATCACGCAATTGCTGCAGATTTGTCAGATGCACATCCATGATGTTAATCTCCCGTTCCACCACATCCCAAAGGTGCTCTATTGGATTGAGATCTGGTGACTGTGGAGGCCATTTAAGTATAGTGAACTTATTGTCATGTTCAAGAAACCAGATTGAGATGTTTTGAGCTTTGTGACATGGCACAAGAAGTAGCCATCGGAAGATGGGTCAGAATTGGATGGACATGGTTAGCAACAATACTCAGGTAGGCTGTGGTGTTTAAACAATGCTCAATTGGTACTAAGGGACCCAAAATGTGCCAAGAAAATATCTCCCACACCATTACACCACCAACACCCTGAACCGTTTGATACAAGACAAGATGGATCCATGCTTTCATGTTCTTTACACCAAATTCTGACTCCACCATCTGAACGTCACAGCAGAAATCAAGACTCATCAGACCAGGCAACATTTTCCAGTCTTCTAATTTTCCAGTCCAATTTTGCTGAGCCTGTGTGAATTGTAGGCTCAGTTTCCTGTTCTTTGCTGACAGGAGTGGCACCCGTTGTGGTCTTTTGCTGCTGTAGCCCATCTGCTTCAAGGTTCGACATGTTGTGCATTCAGAGATGCTCTTCTGCAGACCTCGGCTTTAATGACTGGTTATTTGAGTTACTGTTACTTTTCTATCATCTTGAACCTGTCTGGCCATTCTCTGGTGACTTCAGTCATCGACAAGGCATTTTCACCCAAGGCATTTTTTCTTTTACGGACCATTCTCTGTAAACCCTAGAGATGGTTGTGCATGAAAATCCCAGTTTCTGAAATACTCAGACTAGCCTTTCTTCCTCATTCTGATGCCCAGTTTGAACTTTAGCAGATCATCTTGACCATGTTTACATGCCTAAATGCATTGAGTTGCTGCCATGTGATTGGCTGATTAGATATTTGCATTAACGAGCAGTTGAACAGGTGTACCTAATAAAATGGTTAGTGAGTGTATATCACATGTTTGTGTATATAAATATGCTAATAAGGTAATACTTTTAGTTTTTTAAACTGTTTTACTGTAAATCCATTATGCAAGTTTTTCCACCCAATCCATGCAAAAACATTAAAAAAAGTATGTCGTTTCCATGTGGCCATAGTCTTTCTTCTGGCATGTGCTGTTTTCTGCACCACATCCCATCAACTGCAGGTTTGATTGAGAAACGTATAAATTATGCATCTTTTTATTAGCTCACATACAATTTTTAGCCTGTAAAAGTGCATCCATACATGATAATGCAGTAGAAAAAGTTTTTTAGGATGATGTAAAGGCTTTTATTCTGAGCCTGAAAGCTGCCACAAGGGTTGAGCATCTGTAGTGTGGGTTGCATTCAATGCCAGGCCATGGCAGAACGAACCACCTATGGGGAAAGAAAACAAGATCCGAGTGACTGCAGTGTGTGGATGAAAGCGCACTGCAAACATGTGCTGTGACGTGGAGTAGGTATGACACCATAGTATCTTGAATTTTAAATCAGATGGATGCAAAACAGAATTTGATCAATCAAACTTGCATTCTGGGATAGCTGCTTAGCAATTAAATAGAACCTCAAAAGCAATCACAGATTCCTTGAAATTTCCAGATGCGACCTTGCAGGCATATTTGAATGCTATTGATACTATTACTCGGTGCTGTTTACCATAAGCCAGAAGCAGGACATAAATCTCTGGAGAGGATCTCATAGATTGGATCCGAATGGGCCTTTAAACACCCGGACGGCTGTCGCCATAACCCCGCTCAGCCAATCCATTCTCTGCGGACTGCTTTTAAGCCTCAGCTTAAATTGGCAGTAACAGCCTGAAAGGTGTGTAAGGCAAATCAAGCACAACTCTTAAATCAGACTGATGCATTCGCGCACAAGAGAAGACAAGGTTTTGAAAGCGTGCTGCGGGTGATGTATGGTTTTAAGAGTTTATTTAATGAGTAAGCGTATACATGTTTTTGTCTTTCATTTGTTCAAAAAAACTAAACAAAAGCAATAGTGAAGTTTAAATTGAGGTACAACCCAAATAAATAGAAACGCTTATATTGAAATTAAATTGGTATGGCAGTCTAAGTTTTAAGTACAAAACTGAACATTTTAAGTTATAGAACTTATTCAAATAAAGATGGCTTTCAAAATTAAATGATAATGAACCATATTTTCATTTAAAGTGAACTATACAGGAATGTAGTTTGGTTTTGCTGATTTAAACCCATTCTTTTCTTTCATCTGTCTATAGATGCTTGTAAGCTAACATTACCCTGAAATTACTGCCTTATTTAGGGACAAAAAAAAAAAAAAAGAAAAGAAAAAATCCTATATTGCAATTTAAGGCATGCTAATTGAAAAGCAACAATCACAGGATCATTAACAGGGTAAAAGAGGGAGATAAAACAAATTAAATTTCCCATTGCCATGCTTGTTTCTAATGGAAAGAGAAGCCATTATACGGTTCTGAATTGCATTCTGTCAGACTCTCTGATTTTTTATTTATTTATTTATTTTTCCCAGAAGAACACGGAATGAATGATCCATGCATAAAATTCAATTGTGCAGAATCCAGAACTGAGCCGTTTAAAAAAACAACAACAACAAAAAAACACCTACATCAAAAGCCTGAAAGAAAAATGTGTGTTCAAACAAGCAGCAACGCACAATCAATGTTGCGTAATCCTGTTTAATTCTGTTGAACTTGTATGTAGGGACTCCATGGTATTTGACTTGATTATACGCAATAGTTCTGATGCACTTAATGGGTAATGCCTGCTGTAACCATGGAATTGTTGCTGTTGCTTTGCACTTTATATGCTTTTGCTTTTTCTTTTTTTTCCTCAGTGTAGCCTGTACAGTAGTAATGAATGAGCCAAATTAGTTAATTAAAAGGACATGCTTTATTATACAGCTGTAAACATTCCCATATTCGATCACAAGCATGATTATTTCACTCACATTCCCTTTAGGCATCTGAAGAGAAAAAGCTCATTTGGGGATAGTTACTTTCAGTGCAGTAAAGTACATCACTGAATGCCCTATCAAAGACTAATAACAGTTTAGAAACAGCAAATGTTCTGGGACAGAGCCATTTAACCCTCCAATATATGATCTGAAGATTTCAGGGTAGAAATAATTGGGATGCTTTTGTTTTTCATATTTTTTAATGTAGGAAATTGGTTGCCTGATACTAGGGTTATTATTGTTAAGTAAAAAAAAAACAAAAAAAAAAACATAAAAAACCAACAACATTTTCCTTACTTTTGTTTACTTTAACTTGAAGTACTAAAATAATTAAAACTATATCAACTAAAACTAATAAATAAAAATTTATAAAAACTATATAGACATATTTTAAAAATCAAAAACTAATAAAAATGACAAATAGACAAAACAAAATTACTTCAACTAAAATTAAAGTGAAAACAAATATAAAAATACAAAAATAAATTCAAAATATACAGTAGTATATTAAAGGATTAGTTGACTTTCAAATTAAAATTTCCTGATAATTTACTCACCCCCATGTCATCCAAGATGTTCATGTCTTTCTTTCTTCAGTCAAAAAGAAATTAAGGTTTTTGATGAAAACACTCCAGGATTTCTCTCCATATAGTGGACTTCAATGGAGCCCAAACGGTTGAAGGTCAAAATTACAGTTTCATTGCAGCTTCAAAACGTTCTACACGATCCCAGGGTCTTATCTAGAGAAACCATCACTCATTTTCTAAAAAAAACTGCTAAGTGTATTACTGCCCTCCACAGGTTAAAGTTTGAACTAATTGTTATATACTTGCACTAGCATATTGTATATGACAATTTAGTTCAAACTTTGACCTGTGGAGGGCAGTAATACACTTAGCAGTTTCTAAACTGCTGGAACTCAAATGGAGAAGAAGAAGAGAGCTAGTTCAAGATGAGCATTTATGGTTAAAACGTAAAAAAATAAAAAAAAAATTTTTAGAAAATGAGTGATGGTTTCTCTAGATAAGACCCTTATTCCTCGTCTGGCATCGCTGTAAACTGTAATTTTGACCTTCAACCGTTTGGGCTCCATTGAAGTGCACTATATGGAGAAAAATCCTGGAATGTTTTCATCAAAAACCTTCATTTCTTTTCGACTGAAGAGAGAAGGACATGAACATCTTGGATGACACGGGGGTGAGTAAATTATCAGGTGAACTAATCCTTTAGTGATACTAAAATAACGCTGCCTATAAATCAAAGCTCAGTTATACAATTTAGGGGTCATTATGCAAAATATTTTATTTTATATTATACCACAGAATACTAAAATTTATTTATCAGAGTATTTTTTTTTCAGAGAGGCTGGTAAATAAGAATGTATATATCAATAAATAAATAAATACATTTTTTAATCACAATTATTACTGTTGTTGTTAATATATTCCATTGATGTTTATATTGCATTGTTTGAATTCTACCTTGTATTTACACACAGCTCTTTGTAGGCAAATAAAGGTTAAACAGGTGTATTTACCTGTTGTTGTGGGCTGATGGGAAATGAAAACCTTTAGATTTATCCCTACAGATGTGAACCATCAGGTGCTGTGAGACGCCTGAGTAAAAAATTCAGAATGTGCCATATGGCCAAGGTTTTCTCTTCCATCCCTCTTTCTCTCTTGTTCTGGTTTCATTCCCTCTTTCTCTCTCAGCCTCCTCCAACCTCAATTTGAATATATTACTGTCATTTGACTTCCCATTCGATCAAGAATTCTTTCATTTGCAGAAATTAATTACAGGAAAATTAAGGCCTAATTTTTCAAGGCTAGTGGAGCAGTTATAACACTAACTGATGAGGCAGAAACTACACAAGGAGAATTTCAGTCTGTTCCAGGTTTTTTTGTTTATTTTTATTTATTTATCTGATTCACAAGTCCTTGTCCTTTGAAAGTTTCAAGTCTCTCAGCAGTGACGATATTTTCATAGGGGTGGCCGGGCAAGGGCCAGTACCCAGTCTGGGGTGGCACAGAAATCTTCATTATTTAGAAAATAAAATGTGTTCTTTTGAATCCCCATGTGCAAGAATGTGAATATGACATGGGCGGAAGCCAGCAGCACATAAATGCCAGAATGTAAAATGAGTTATGTAATGCATTTAATTGTCATTTTTATTTGAAATTTGTATTGTACTTTACCAAATAACACAAAATTGGTGACTATTTGCTAGTACAAATGCACAGGTGCTCACATTTATTGTGCATTAAATGAGTGCTGAACAGCCGCTGATGGACGGCCTTGAGCTCGCATCTGCGAAAGCATCAAAACAACATTTGTAAAATATGCGCTAAGTTTATATATGAGTCACATACAGTACAGTCCAAAAGTTTGGAACCACTAAGATTTTTAATGTTTTTAAAAGAAGTTTCGTCTGCTCACCAAGGCTACATTTATTTAATTAAAAATACAGTAAAAAACAGTAATATTGTGAAATATTATTACAATTTAAAATAACTGTGTACTATTTAAATATATTTGACAAAGTAATTTATTCCTGTGATGCAAAGCTGAATTTTCAGCATCGTTACTCCAGTCTTCAGTGTCACATGATCCTTCAGAAATCATTCTAATATGCTGATTTGCTGCTCAATAAACATTTATGATTATTTTCAATGTTGAAAACAGTTGTGTACTTTTTTTTTCAGGATTCCTTGATGAATAGAAAGTTCAAAAGAACAGCATTTATCTGAAATACAAAGCTTCTGTAGCATTATACACTACCGTTCAAAAGTTTGGGGTCAGTAAAAATTTTTATTTTTATTTTTTTGAAAAGAAATTAAAGAAATGAATACTTTTATTCAGCAAGGATGCATTAAATCAATCAAAAGTGGCAGTAAAGACATTTATAATGTTACAAAAGATTAGATTTCAGATAAACACTGTTCTTTTGAACTTTCTATTCATCAAATAATCCTGAAAAAAAAATATTGTACACATATTTTGTACAATTGTACACATTAAATGTTTATTGAGCAGCAGATCAGCATATTAGAATGATTTCTGAAGGATCATGTGACACTGAAGACTGGAGTAATGATGCTGAAAATTCAGCTTTGCATCACAGGAATAAATTACTTTGTGAAATATATTCAAATAGAAAACAGTTATTTTAAATTGTAATAATATTTCACAATATTACTGTTTTTACTGTATTTTTAATTAAATAAATGTAGCCTTGGTGAGCAGACGAAACTTCTTTTAAAAACATTAAAAATTCCAAACTTTTGGACTGTACTGTATTTGAGTTCTAAATAACTACATTCTTGCCTAAAAACTCTTAAAACTACATTTCGTGACATAACAGTAGAATTTATAAAAAATATGATGGATTTGCTTGACCGCCATGACAGTTGCCGCAAGCAGAGTGAAACGGTGCAACGGTTCCAGTGCTGTTACTGGGGGAATATCACACTGTTCTCAGCAAATCAGATTTGAGAACCAGAAAGAACTATTGTATAAATTACAGATATACAATTACATATCAATTTGTGCCTTAAATTGTGATCTCACACAGCAGTAGGCTGTATTTTAGTCCATACGTTTGATAGGCACGTTCTTAAATGTGATCGCTTCTTTAATCGCCTCCATATTTAATCATGTTGTAATACAGGGGTCTCAAATTCAAATTGGCTGGGGGCCGTTGCTGTGATTGACACCTCATAGGAGGGCCATTTTAACACTCAAGCACAAGAAAGTGCAAAATTTTGCATTATATCTCATTTACTTCAAATTTTCAAATATTTTTTGCCATACTTAAAAAAAAAATGTAAACAGCAGGGTCTCTGTCATTGTTACATACAGTATTAGTTTTTAACAGTTAGTGCAAATATTTCTCTTACTTTATTTTAGCTTTAATAATATCAAAATCCACTTTGCGGGCCGGCAGTTTGAGACCACTGTTGTAATAACTTTAACAATCTTGTATATATACTGGCTACCTTTCACTGTTGATCTACGGAAGCTCCCTCGGCACCCGTACCTTTTCCATGCTCGTTTGACTTTTGCCTGGCACTGAGGAGTTGGAGTGCGCGTATGAAAAGTCTCCTATTTGTTGTGTAGAGCAGGGGTTCCCAAACACGTTCCTGGAGCCTCCCCAGCACTGCACATTTTGCATGTCTCCTTTGTCTAACACACCCGATTCAGGTTGGGGGGGGGTAGAGCATAATCTGAGGTTTTTTTAACAGTAGAGCGCAGAGCGTCTCTCTCGCACTGAATGACATGATGGTTCTATTCACTTAGCGTAGGTTTTCCAAGAATGCGGTTCTGAGTTCTTAAAATTTCCGGGTATGAATTCGGTTATAGAAGAGTTTGATTATAGAATGTAGTGTCACTCCTGTAATTAACTGAACTGTGTGTGAATGTAACCATATTAAGGACTCAAATACATGACTAACAATCATATTCTGTTGCTGTGTTAACGTGGCCTTAGTGTGAGTGTGTGCACAGTAAAATGAAAGTCTTTGCCATGGAAACTCCCCAAATGCTGTCATATTATACTAGGCAACATAATTTCTTCCTATTGATTTTTCATTGACAGGCAAAAGGTGCAGTTCCCCAAAGCCAACAGTTAATAATAGGTGTACTGTATACGGAGCATTTTCTGTGTTTGCAAATCAAATTTACTATCAATATAGTGAAATGAGTTTGCAGGACATTAACCTCGACCTGAATAAAGTAATGCTCACAATTACTTAGTTGGTGCAGGGATAAACTACAAGAGACAAACCAGATGCTGATGCTGGTGATGCGTTATCTCCTCCTTGTCAGCAGTTTTCCACATTTTTGTTATTCTAACACTGTTTAAAATAGCAATTCCCTTGGCAATACACTGCAGTCCAAAACTTAGTCACTTTATTTCATCCAGTAGCATAGTACAAAAGCATCACTACATATGCTTCAAGTCAAGATGAAGCAAAACTATATTTTTAATTCTATGCTATTCAATCATTTTTGTCTGCTTACTGTTAGCATACCTTAGGCATTTATGTTAGCACTATCATAAACTGAGAGTTTCTATACAGCTCTGACCTTATAGAACTCAGAAAGCTGTTTCAGTACTGAGGAAAATTACAAGAGACCTCAGAGTCATTCTTGGAAATAAATGGCAAGGATTATTTGGTGCTTGTACAGCACTGAAGTACATTCTGTGTAATGAAAGTTTTGCTGGTGTAACCCCTGACCCAGGTCCTACTCGCCCCGCTCTGCGCGGGCCTCGAACCCGGGTCTCCGGTGTGGGAGTCGGACACTCTAACGAGGAGGCTAAAGGCTGCAACCTCTAGCGTCAGTCGCTAGAGCATCTCTTGAGATCAGAGGAGTGAGGTTTACTCGCACAGCAACTACTAGCTGGCCTCCGTTACACTCACCCCCCTAAACCTCACTCCCATCCTGGTCACGGCACCAATGTAACCCCTGACCCAGGTCCTACTCGCCCCGCTCTGCGCGGGCCTCGAACCCGGGTCTCCGGTGTGGGAGTCGGACGCTCTAACGAGGAGGCTAAAGGCTGCAACCTCTAGCGTCAGTCGCCGTTACACTGGGCAAGATGAAGGTTGGTGAAATACATATGCTATATTTTATTTTTATTCTTTTTTATATTTATCTTTATATATGTATAAGAAAATATTTTAACAATATTTCTTGGGTATAGATATTCAGGCAAGCGGAACAATTGCAAGTGTGATACTGCGTCATGTTTAAGATATTATATATAGCAAATTATATTTTATTGCACAAAATTGCCATTCACTTTGTCTATTTTTGCACCACCAACAAAAAAGTACCAAACAAAGGCACAACAAAATAAACCATTGAGTTTTCAAACAACACATATTATTGGTGTTTTGTTCCTAAATTAATCAGTGCTTTTGAACAAATCGATTGAGTAAATGATTCAATGACTCACGCTGCATCCCACTAGGCATGTTATCCACCCAAAATAGTATTCAAGATTACTAATCTTGAATACTATTAAGGACTGATACTGTGCAAACTGGAATGCGTCCTCACTCATGAAGACAGTCACTTGTTTCATTCTTGAATGAATCTGTGTTTTGAATGAAACGGCTGAGTAAATAATTCAACAATTCACTCATAGAGACAGTGATTACCCTTTAGTGGTCCTATCAACCACTCATTTTAGAGGTTATATATTCGGGAACATTTTCTAGATGTCATGTTGTGCATATACATGCATGTAAGAAAATGGTGAAGTAAATTTAAGACCTACTGACTGTATTCATACAGCAATGATTTCAAATAGTATGTCTGTGTGTTGTTTGCAAGTAGCACTCCATCCAGCTACAGTATGTGACACAGTATAGACAGTATTCATGGGTCTGATGTCTCGCTTTGTTCTCTGTAGATGTACACATGTAGGCAAGTACAAAGTCTTGATATTAAAGCATTCTTTATTCTGATTCCACTCTCACAGAGAGCCACTGAAGTGTTCTGGAGTATTTCTCAGGAGAGCAATAGCACAGGAACAAGGAAATGTCATGCAAGCTTTCCCCCAAATGTCAGTTCATAAATCTGTTTTGGCATATTTTCTCAGCATCAGTTGGGGTCCTCCCCACTCCCTAAAAAAGATGGTATAAATGTGAGAAAGACTACTTCAGTTTTTTTTTCATTACAAATACCACAGTGAGTGTTCTGTCATGCATTTTTCAGCCAATAATGAGATTCCCTGCTGGATATGTTTTTTTTTTGTTTTGTTTTTTTTAACAACTGATTTATTTAATATTTTGTAAAATGTTGCTTTTCATATTTCATGGAAGTCCAGTGTAGATGAAATTCAAACAGGTAAAAAAAAATTCAAAAACCACATTGTACTTAACATAAAATATTATTGTATTGTATTTGAACAAATATGTAATGCAGCCCAAAAGTAATAATGATAGTATTTAGTTATGAACCAGTATTAAAATTCAAGCTGATATCAGTAGGCTGATCATTATTTTCATGCTATGGCTAATAAATAATAAATGGTTTTGAATTTTACAAGTAAATTTAGGTATCACAACATTATAATGTACAGTTTGAAAAATTACAGTTAATTTTGATATAAATAGAGGAAATGAGCATGCAAAATTAAAAATACAATATTGGTTGATATACATCTAATATATACACAAAAATCTCTAACACCGGCAAAAAAAAAAAAAAAAAAAAAAAATGTAATCATGGTATTTTACAGAAGATGGTGGCTACATTAAATTTGACAGATGGAGGAAGCAACATGATCGGCAGTGGAGGAGAAACAGAAGTCGCTTTTCCCACGGGGAAAAGAGGATGACGTTCTTGCCCTCTGAATCTGAGAAAGCTCCCCGGTTACGATTGTTTAAAAGCAACTCTTGGTCGTATGGAGGATGAATAGATAGTGTCTGTTTTTGTTCTCTGTCTTTTACTCCTATATTCTTTCTGACTTTCTTGATGCTCTTTCTCCTTCTCACTCTCTCCCCATCCTCTGTCTCTTTGGGAATAGAATCATCCATTTGCTCACTGCCACTTTCATTCCAAGGACAGCCGGGTTTTGAAATCCTGATGTCTCACTAGGGATAAATCTACGCAGTCAATGTCATCAAACTTTAAACACCAGGCCTCCCGGTTTGGTCCGGTCAGGTCAGGTCTTTTGCTTTTTGCGGCCACTTTTTTTCCTCCCATATGATTCATATGACAGATCTGGTATTACGCATTCACTCCCTTTAAGCTGAAATCCACTTTCAAGTCGGCTGTCGCATAAATGGAACACCTCAGCGGGGACCCGCTGCCTTTACAGTGTGCGTGGGGTCTAATTAACATTCACAAGAGCACAAGCAAATGGCTACTAAAGAGCTCAAACAGTTGGATAAATTAATATAGGATTAGTAATCAGCTGGAGATTTAAGCTTTTCTTTGAAAGTTTTTGATGATATTTACATGCGCATCGTTGTTTAAAAGACTCTTTTTCACAATTTCTTATTCAGTTTTCAGGAAGGCTTTTCTTCAGGGTGTGAAATTGATTGGCAGTCGCCATGTTTTTACTCATTTTAACTTGACGAATAGGTGTTAACCTCGTTAAAAAAGTCACCATGAAATCAAAACAGACAATTGTTGTTTTTTTATGTAATATTGCAGTATTTATTATAAATGATTTATTTGTGCACATATATATATATATATTTTTTTTTATTCATGTGCCCTTGTAATCTTTAAATAACTTCCACTCCCTCTTCTCTTATGATGTGTTTACCGTTCTGAGAGCGGGACAACCTGTTGCTCACATGAGATCACAGCAATAGCAAACCACAACCATCCAACAATCCAATAAATTCCTGATCCAAATTCAAGTCCTGCCTCAGCTTTCTCGGCTTTATATACATCACAGACTAAAGGGTAGGGGGAAGAAAATACTATCGCAATTTCCGTTTCATGCCAACTTTAAAGCTGCAGTCCGTAAGTTTTGCCTATTTGTCGCCATCTCTGTTTGAAACCTGCAATTGCAGTTATTTGCGGAATTATCATCTTTACGTGGGTTATGCATCGGCATGGCTCCTCAGCACGGATGAATCTAATGTTTGCTGTCAGTCACCGCACCGGTGTGGATACTGTACTTAGGAATCACAGATTCTGCGTCTTGACCAAAATAAGAATTTTCACTGGAAAATGTCTGCTACTTTTGTTCTGACCAATTGAGAAAAAAGCATTACAATAAATCACGCTGCCAGTGGTGATTAAATCTAACGATCACTTAGATTGGATCACGTCGAACCTTGCAAATTATTATTATCGCTATACTTTATTCTCAAATTGTTAATGTTAATAACATCAGCATTGAATGACTATGTGTATTTAGTGTGCATTAGCATTGTAGATTTCAATTTCTGTAGCCACTCCGCAGTCCGAAGTCTTTGGTTTTTGACTATGGTTGTCACTGATAATTGTCATTTGCACCTTTCTGGATTACAATCCACCATCAAAATAAGTTTAACCCTCTGGAGTCTGGGGCTGATTTGGGGCTTGGAGAAGTTTTGACATGCCCTGACATTTGTGCTTTTTTCAGTTGTTCATAAACATATAAATGACAAAAGTGTCATTACACTGTATTCAGCACAAACTAGGCTACCATAATATGTGAGGAACATGTATGTACATGTTTGTATTTTTGAAGGAATAATGTTTATGCGTGGTTATTGAAAACACAAAAAGACTAGACTGACTAGAGTAGACTAGAGTTTTTGCTTCAAAATTATGTAAAAATTATGCTGCCTACTCCTTCATATAAAACAATATATTGATTTAGTTTTTGTAAGACACTTTTTGTCAAGAAACACAGTCTGCGTGGAGGCGTGAATCATCATGATTAATGTGTCATTTACACATGAGAAGACAAAAGAATCACATAATAATGACCTGAAATGACTTGCATTTTAATGAGGCCTTTCAGTCAGGTAGGCTGTGAAAAAAATTTGCAATATTTATTCAATATTTATTGTCATCACTATGAGTGCTGGATACTGTCTTTTCAATTCATACTTGCAGAAGGAGGGCGCTCTGTACACCTTTAGGCCACAAATTCATATAAAGAAGAAAAGGAACCAGGAAGTAACGGCATGTCTTCTAGAGATCACTAACCATGGCTTTAACATCCAAATAAACACTTTTCAAGACAATAAATACACGATTGAGACAATGCATACAAGTATTGCCTCTGAATTTGCCTCTGAATAGCGCTGGCTCCGTGGGCGTGGCCGCATTAGTGGATCACGGACTTCTGACATGGCTCTTTTTTCATACAATTACATAAACACAGAATGTTTGTTTTCGATTTGACTTGCACGATTTAAAACCTGACATTTCAACGTTTCTTTAGACATAAGTGTAATTTTTTTTGTCATTAGTATTCATAAGTTACAGTTCATTTTCTGAGGACTTCGTTCAGAGGGAGACGAGAGATCACGCATCATGTTAGTTTTCTTTATTTTACAAAAAGCACAACATTGTGTTTTTACTCTGAGTGTACACAAATAAAAGAAGACATTCTATAGTTTCAATTGATATATTACTTATGTCTCTATGACAAGAAATGACTGAGTATTTTATGTTTTGCTGCAATGTAAAAAAAATCCTGCAAAACGCGCCGGCGCGTTTTCAGACCTCAGGGAGTTAATCATTCCAGCTGCTATGAGAAAAGGCTATAAATGATCCACCGCCAGCAGCATCCTTACATGCCATATAGCCTACTAGCTGGTACTCCTTCTTTATGTAAACAGACATGACATAATGACGCAAAGACGAAAGGCGGCATGCTCGAATTTCCTGTGGAAACCCACCAGTACCACCCGAATTAAAAAATATTATTAATAAATATTAGGAGATAGTTTTGAACACTGGCTGATTATGTACTTGCTCAAAAATTGATTTTGGATCACTTTTAACCAAGAAATGTTATGGACTGCAGCTTTAATGAATCACCATATACCACACTCCACAAAATGAGACATATACCACAAAAATGACTTGATGATTTTCATACATTTTGTTTAGTTTTCCAGTAAATTTTCTAAAAACCCTCACTAAATCACTAAATACACATTACTGTGCAACACTGGATAAGATATTGAGCCATTTTTTCAGAAAATGTATCTTGAATACAAGAGTATTTTGTCTTACTGCACGGGCAGATATTAATAAAATAATATCATTATATCACTTTAACCTTTTGAAACTCACTTACCCACCTTCGGACTTATTGCTTGCTATATCATATACTGTAATCATTTTACACATTGTATAATCAAATTAAAAACAAGTGGAAATAACTGCCAGTGCAGTAAGGCCAAACACACTTGTATTCAATGTACATTCTCTAAAAACAAGTCCTTATATTATATTCATAGTCACTTCCCAGTAAAGTTTGTTTTAAGGATTTTTTGAGATTTTAACTTCTGGCCAGTTCAATACTGCATTAATAAAGCAAGAGCCAGTGTTGCCTCAAATAGCCTGCTCTCATTGAAAAGAAATGTCTTAGGTTTGATTTGACGCAAGTTTGGACAGATATAGTGAAAAAAAGTGACGTTACTCAAACTTGCAATGTCCTTATGAGCATCACAGCTCACCCTTTTGGACTAACTTTGACTACTTTCTGCTGTACATTTCATACTCTAACTTTCATTTATGCATGGAAATCAAACTGAGCTGCCTCCTTTTGACATTTATTTGTTGGGCTAGAGCGATGCAAAGCTATTGCTCACCATAGATGCTGAAATAATCTTAGCCTCTGTCTTAACTCCTCACCCTCAGGCTTGTTTCACAGTGAACGCATAAGCAGCAAAGCAGTACTGCAGCGTAACTGCAGGCAGGTTCAAGTTGTACTTCCACACTGACAGATTTTCTGCTGCGTAACAGAGATGGGGCTCTATACAGAACACAAAGTTATTTCTGACTCGCTTTTAGTATTTACCTCAATAACAGACATGCATTTGAAAATTGTTAACAGGAATGGCCTATTAAGAAATGATTACATGATACTTGATCGTCTTGTACAGTACAATAGTAGTTAATAAGTAATTTAACTTTATAAAACAAAAGCCAAACCCTTAAATTATCTGGATTCGGTCATATATTTACTGAAAATAAATTGTTGTTTGTGTTCTTTTTTTCAAATAGTGGGTGCATATTATTAAAATCCAATATTGGAAAAGATCATATTGATAATTACTAGAGATTGCATGATATATTGGTACCATATTGGTTGTCGGCTGATATTAGAGATGGTCTTAATTTATTGTACGATATTGCATAAATATCATCTGATATTGGATTGCCTTTGCCATAATCTAATCTCACTTACAGTTAATATTTTAGAACACTAAATATGTATTAATATGTAAATATGTAATATGTTGTGATGTCTATTTTCAATTGTAGAATTTAAAACACCTGATTTTCATTTTTAGTAATTTAATTTTTAGAAGTTTTGCATATTAATAGTTTTATTAATATTTATTTATCACTTACAAGCCACAACATGAAAATTGTTTATTTAGAGAAAACAGTGCAGAATTTTTTTAATACATATTTATACATATTACATATAAATATTAATAGTTTTATTAATATTTATTTATTGGTTTACCCTCACAACATGACCATAATTAAATTAATTTTATTTATTTAGACAAAATTGTATACAATTATATTAATCATATTAACATTTTAGTATTGGCGTATCCCTAATAAAAAGAGCTTTTAAAAAAAAATAATAATAATTGTTCACATTTTTTGCTGTGTTCAGCTTGCCAAAAAAAAAAAAAAAGTGTTTTTCTGTACATTCTGTAACCTGTTTCCAAAATAAATATGCGCCACTTTTGCATGCAGTGTGAAATGGACCTTAGGGCCAAAGTATCTTCAGCCAACCATTTAGGCTTCAAAAAGTGCTGAACATGATGTGTTCTTTCTTCCGCTTCCAATCCTGATAGTCCTACCTGTCCTCTCCGAGAAGTATAAGGTAGGGCCGCTATATTTTCTCTCTCTCATGCTCAGTGGAGGAAGCAGAGTTGAAGCCACGAGCAAGAGAATAAATAAATGGATTTTCCATTGCTCTCTCAGTGAGGAGGGCAGCCTGCTGCTGCATGGCAGTGACACACCGCTGTGCGCAAAGTGCTTTGCAGCCGTGAGTTCTGTCCTTTTCCTTGAGCGCGCTGCGAGCGGGCCATCATACAGCGCCAATGAGGAAGACTGGCAGAGTTTCAGGGCTTTTTGAGAGACAGATGAGCTAACGTTGTGGTCTCTACGCTTCAAGGGTTCTTAATATTTCTGCAAGAACATGAAAGATTTGGTTCCTCTTGGGATCATTTCTTTTTTTTGCTTTTGAAGTTGATTGTAGTTTCGTGTTTTAGGGCTTTTGGCTCAGTTCCACTTTAGCCTAATTATGTGATTTTTAGAAACTGAATTCTGGGTAACATTTTTTTTTTTTTTTTTTAAATCTGCTCACAAAATTATGTGGTAAACACAATCAAGAAATTGAAGTGAATTGATTTAACTGGCCAAGTAGAAATCCAATCAGTCTTAATTGCTTCTGTCATTCATTGCTTTCTGTATAGAGCATATGGTGTTTACACATGAAGCTAAACACTATTGATAGGAACTGAGATACTGAATGCAGCCTGGAAGGGCTCAAATATACTTAGACGTTGATTTTAAATGTTGTTTTATAGCGTCATCTGCTGGTCAGTAATGGCAAATACATGGTTTTACAACTTACATCTGGTGGTCTGTATATTTTATTATAAGAAAATATGAGAATATTAGTCTTTTGTATAAGACAATTAGAGTTTCTAATTTTTTTTTTATCCTTTTTTTGTTCTCCATTTTATTTATAGGATGTTAACAGTTTACAAGAAACTTCCTTTTTTTCCTCTAGATAATTATTAGTTTATAAATATAATGTTGTTCATTGCTAACTCATGTTCATTCATAGTACTTGATAATTTATACTAATTCATACTTAACTTAACTAAATGTGTTTTTATATGTAAAAAAAGCATGAATAAATATTATTAATCTAATTTATTATTAATATAACATTAAAAGTTACTTTCAAACTTAATGCATTACAATATTGTGTTACTTCCTAAAAGTAACTAATTGCGGTACTTTGTTACTTTTATAAGTAATGAGTTACATTACTTTTGTGTTACTTTTTCTCACCTAGCTGAGGCTTGATCTTTCTTTTTTTTTTGCAAGTGTTTAACGTTGTATATGCATTCAACATGTAACCTTTATAACCTTCATTTTCTTTTAAAAACACATTTAGAATATTATTATATTCTGACCACTTAGAATATTTCCTGACCCCTAGAGCTATGTATGTCATACAATACAGTAGATCTCTTAACACTGCAGGTTCTATTACCTACTGTACAACTCTTTTTATTGAAAGTAATGTGTTTTGTTCCTTTTGTACTTTTTGCCTGTTCCCACACACATGAGTGTGCATGCACTGTAAACCTGAATAAGTTGGCAAAACTCAAAAAATGTAAGGCAATCAGTTGCTTCAAAAATAATCCCAGCCAGTTTCAGTTAAACTTAAGTTTGTCTAAGTTAAAAGAAACTCAATAATACTCAAAACAGTGATACAGTTCAGTTTACTTAAAATGTATCAGTTCTATGAACTCGAAAGAAAAAGAAAGTGCTCATAAAAGTTAATTTGACTGAACTAATTTGTTTATTTTAAGTTTGTCCTACTCAAACCAATTAATTATTTTGAGTGTTAGGGTTTATAGTGTGTCTAAGGGTGCTTTCACACCTGAGCGTTTGTTTCGTAAACCTGGTGTGTTTTCTCCCTTGACTCAGTTTGTTTAGGCATATGTGAACAGGACAATCCACACTAAAACAATTGCTCCGAGACCTCCCGAATGAGGTGGTTTCAGCCTCATTGCAAACAAACTCTGGAGTGGTTCGCTTGTGGTGTGAAAGCAATCCGACCCAACGGACCGATGAGATCTCATTTTTATAACGGGAAATGTGTTACATAAAATGCAGCAGTTTCCAATTCGGTGAGTGAGAACATTAGTTACTGCAGTTAAAAACCAAAAGGGCTCCTTTTCATCATAAAATGTGTAATTGCGCTTCTCCGTGCAAGAATGCAGTCCCGACGAAGCCTTGATTCCCGCTCTGCTGCATTATAACATTCATATAGTGTTTGCATGTGACTTTACACAGTTAGCCTACTAGACAGCACTGGGAGATACAGAGAGATTGCGCTTGAATTAGTATGCTACCAATGTAGTATATAATTTAACGTCGGGAATGACGGCTACATTCGTATAGTGCTTGCGTGTGTCTCAACAGTTAAAAAAAAAGCCACAATAAGCTCATGAAGTGAACTTGTCAATAATCTTGATGGATGACACAGAGGAAACTCTGCCCAATAAGAGGACAGTTGTACACGCATGTGACTTGAATAAACACATTTTGGAACGCTTTGAAATATTGCCTTGTGAAAGCAAACTGAACCAAGAGGAAAATGCCACATTGTAACAAATTAAGTCCCTGAATCGGAACAATGCAATCGATCTACAGGTGTGAAAACTTCCTAAGTGACTATGTTATGGAGTATAGAGAGAATTCTACTTCAGTAGAAAAGTGTTGAAGCAAATTATTAAACTGAAAAGTAACTTTAAAAACAAACAAAAAAGTAATCTGATGACTTAATTTTTCAGTTGTTCATAAACATATTAATGACAAAAGTGTCATTACACTGTATTCAGCACAAACTAGGCTACAATAATATGTGAGGAACATGTATGTACATGTTTGTATTTTTGAAGGAATAACGTTTATGCGTGGTTATTGAAAAAACAAAAAACTTAAGTCACTGAACATATATATATATATATATATATATATATATATATATATATATATATATATATATATATATATATTAAATTTGTGTTCACAAGACTTCTGGGTATTGGAGGTTGTAGACTAGACACTTTTTGTCAAGAAACACAGTATGCGTGAAGGCGTGAATCATCATGAATAATGCTGTAATTCACACCTGAGAAGACAAAAGATCCGCATAATGAGCTGTAATGACCTGCATATTAATGAGCTCTTTCAGTCAGGTAGGCTGTGAAAAAACCCTCTGTGAACATGCTGATAACAGGATTAATGTCCACTCTGGACAAAAAAAAACATGATTTTTGTGATCTCATGCATGCACGTATTATTGCACATGATGTGAAGAAAATGTTGTATAGGCCTATGTTAAATTACAGTACCAGTCAAAAGATTGGATGCATTTTTTTAAAAGAAGTCTTAAGTCTCTAACCAAATAATGGTTTTTCTATTTTAATATACTTTAAAATATAATGTATTTCTGTGATGCAAAGTGTCTGAACATTCCTACCTCTATGGAATTTCATATAGGCTACTATATTTGTTATATTATATAGCCTAAATGTTAAGATTGATACATGCTGTAAAAAAAAAAAAAAAAAAAAAAATCAACATTAGAAATAATGTAACAATCAGATTACAACAAACCAACAAACTGAGTCAACTCAAACAGCTAGACAGTGACCATAGAGACTGACAGTACAGTAAATTATTACAGGAGAGAGATTGGGAAATCAAACCTGTGTAACCCCTATGAGCACCACAACTGATCTTGTCTGATGTACTGATCACAGAACTGCAACTAAGTATTTGTGCTTTTCCTTATTTCAAAGACATTGCTGAACTCCACAATCACAAATCAAGTGGTACTGAACAACAAAGATTTACTAAATTGTCTATTTCCCTGACTTGATCACTGACAGCATATATAATACTTACTGTATGCTGTATACACATGATAACACATTATAGATAGGCCTATACATAACATAAATTACTAACTACAATGACATGCTTGAGTTTATTTGTCTGGAAACTGCCCTAGGAGAGAAGCACATATTCTTGAGTCATCCCTTGAGAGTGTTGGCCCACTCATATTTGGCACAGAGCGGTCCAATCCATTATGTCACATCGGCCTGTGTATTGAGAAAGCACAACATGCTAGCCAATATTTTAGCTATTAGCATAGATATAGCCTTCAGGGACATGACCAGATCAGATACTGTGTTGCAATTTATTTGAAGCAAATAAAACGCCGCTCCTGGAGTCTGGCTGAGATTGAGCTGAGAAAGAATGACTACATTTAAGCAGCACCGTGCAGTTATGTCTCTATACACAAAATGACCTTTACAGAATAGGAGTAGTATATGTCTCGTAAAATATCCCTTAGATAAAATCCACTTTATTCTCTCTCCGTCTTATTCAGAGACATTTCAATTTGCACTTTGTGATCAAGAGTTATATAATGGCATAAATCACAGTCACTTACAGACCTGTCGCCCTGAATTCACACTGAACTTACATTCTTTGTTCTATTGGACCCCTTCAAGGTTATAGTGCTTTACAATGCTTAGCTTTCACTTTACTAATATAACTGGAGTGGCACATAATTTCTAGTAATGCACAAGGATTTTGTATCTGCTGCACCCATTGGAGAGATAAAGTGGGATGAAAACATCTGCGACTACTAGTATAAATGCTTCTATGTTGCTTTTCTTCTAATTTAAGATTTTTTTCTCATTACAAATTATATTAACAGTGTAACAATGTAAGTAAAAAGTTTGAAAAATTCAAATTAATTGTAACAATTCTTTGTATTTGGTTTGTCTCCTTTTCACACTTTAAAAGTGTACTTATTTATTTATTTTTTACTTTATACACTGTTAAATGATTTATTTATTTATTTATTGTTTTGGTTATAAAACAACCTTTATGATGGTAAAGGCAACATATAAATGAAACTGAAGAATTATGAGTCAATAGTATAGTTCAGATTATTATTATGGTTCAGCATGTGTGCTTTTTTTCATTATTATTGTTAATAATAATAATTATTATTATTATTATCATTATTAATAATAACAATGACATTATAGCTTTAATTATATAATAAAATTAAAATTATTTGATTATTTATGATTATTATTATTACTATTAACCCCACCTCAGATTTTAACCGTAAGCTAGTGTAGGAAATATACAAATGCTTCATTTACACAAAAAGAAAAAAGAACTGTCACATAAGCACCCCCAAGAGCTTCTTTGTGAATGTTTATGATGGCATTTCTAAATGATTTTTGAAGTTAGAATTATATGTGAGTCACACTTACTGTAATCATAAGCAGAGACTTCACAAACCCTGATCTGTTTTGTGCCCCACTTAAACCTGAGGGAGCAAAGCCGCTTAGCAAGCCAAAAAATGTATACCCAATAATATGCACTGAATAACTTGAATGGGTTTAAGAAGGTAAAGCCAAGGCACTGATATTATATTAAAATGTGTCTTGAAGCATTTCAAATGATTTAGCACGCTGAATTTATTGCAGACATGCTCTCCATAATGGATTTTCTCTTAGCGCAAGGGTGGAATAAATTTGGAGTATGCGTTTGAAAAACAAAATATCTTTCTATGATTAATTTCATCTCATGGTTAGTGATGTCATTATCAGTTCTCATCATGTTAGAGAAATAAGCATCAAAAAAAAAAAAAAAGAAAAAAGTTGTGTTCACACATTCAGAAAACTTGTAAGGGTGGTACTTTTTTTTCTAGTTAGTGTTGTGCTAGAATGTGTAATGCTATTGGTAATACTTTTGAATGTTTTTAATTGTTTTCACTGCCTGCTAAACTTATATCAACAGTATATTATTGTTTCCATTGGTCAGTTATAAAGATAGCCCCACCCCAAACTCACACCATTGGCTGAGCTAATGTTGCTGTTGTCAGGGCTGTTTTAGTCTCAACCTCAAACGTCACGCCCACAGACCGTTAACACACTTAAAGGGATAGTTCACCCAAAAATGAAAATTTGATGTTTATCTGCTTACCCCCAGGGCATCCAAGATGTAGGTGACTTTGTTTCTTCAGTAGAACACAAATGATGACTTTTAACTCCAACCGTTGCCGTCTGTCAGTCTTATAATGCGAGTGAATGGGAACTCAATCTATAAGAGTCAAAAAATATGCATAGACAAATCCATATTAAACCCTGTGGCTCGTGACGACACATTGATGTCCCAAGACACGAAACGATCGGTTTGTGTGAGAAACCGAACATTATTTATATAATTTTTTACCTCTAATACACCACTATGTCCAACTGTGTTCAGCACTCGCTTAGTGAGGTCTGATCGTGCTCTGACAACGGCAGTGATGTCTCGCACGTATACTTCAGTGAGTTAGTCTGTGCATATATTTTGAATCTTATAAATTCACTCGCATTATAAAACTGTCAGACGGCAATGGTTCGAGTTAAAAATCATCATTTTTGTTCTACTGAAGAAACAAATTTACCTACATCTTGGATGCCCTGGGGGTAAGAAGATAAACATCAAATTTTCATTTTTGGGTGAACTATCCCTTTAACTGGAAACTTCAGGATTTTCGAAGTTGTCGTCTGGTTGGTTGAATTCTACAGGATGTCTGGGAGACGTGTGTGTCGCGTTCTTTAATGGTCCGCCTGGAAATATATACCTTGATGCAAAACCCCCGTGTGGAAGAAGAACGGTGTTGTGTTTACAACTGTGACAATGAGCGCCTATCAGGACCAACTAAACACTGGGTTTAAAAGTTTGTAAAGTTTGCGGCTCCATTGTTGCAGTAAACTTGCACAACGTTCTTGAATGAATAATTTATTAGATGCACGCCAGTCTGTTATTGTAGGGACATCAACTTTACATTTTCACGCCCCTAAACATGACGCAGAACAAAGCGAACTGTGATTGGTTGCATTACATGTCAGTCAAACCTCTTCTTGGGCGGTCCTTGGCCAATGAGAGTCCAGACCAGTTCTGGCTACACAAGACTAGGGCTGTTTAAACAAACAGAGAAAGTTCTGATAGTGTCTCAGAGACAATGTTTTTACACTTTTGAGAGGATATAGCATACAAATCACAAATGGCTTATTTATAGTTGTCGCTACATATTAAACAGTGATGAAAGTATTTTAACATTAAAAATGACACTTGTGACATTTAATTTGAAAATAACCTGAAAAATATCTCTTTTAAAGGGATAGTTCACCACAAAATGTATTTACTCACCCTCATGTCGTTCCAAGCCTTTTTGACTTTCTTTTGTGGAACACAGAAGAAGATATTTTGAAATATGTCTTTATTTGTGTATGGAATTTCATACAGAAATTACATTCTGGGTGAGTTGCTTGTATTACAGCAAATGCTAGCAGTTCCAGTATGTTTAACTAGTATCAGTCTTCTCATTTTAAATCTACAATATGTACATTTTTCGCCGCTAGAGGTCGCTTATTCAAAACAAAGGCGATTGATGATGCCTTGATTTCACGGAATCTTGGGAGATGTTGTCTTCACGTCTATAGCCGGTGGAAAAGAATCGGGATGGGACTCGGGCAGAAATCATGTTCATGGATGAGATTATTAACATTACTGTGGTATGAAGCAGAGCAGGACTGAGTGTTGTGGAAGCTGAACGAGGCCGCTAGAGTGATTGCTAATGAGAGACGAGTGTGACACACATCTCGAGAGCAGTGGAGCTTTTTATTATGCTGCAGTCGCCGCTTCTGCTTTGTCATTCGTACACTGTAAAAAATAAAAACGGAAAATGTACTGGTAATTTTCTGCCAGGACATTATCCAGTAATTTTACTGGAATTTTCCGTTAATCCTTAAAACACAACCTAATGCAAACTGTAATTTAAAATACAGGTAAATCACCTGTAAATTATACCAATACGGAAAATTGTTTGTTTCACTGTTTTATCATATTAGATAAATTTGTGTGTTGAAAGTTGTTGTAATAATCTGTGCGTTCACTCGGCGTCTACTATGAGACACTCGTTGCACACTGCAGTAAGCTAAATTGATATTAGGCATGGTAAAACATGGTACTTGCTGTAAATCAAGAAAACGACATTTAAACAATAAGACTTACTGTGTTGAGCTATATAACATGAGTAGTTTTCTGTCGATGAATGTAAACAAACAGTTGCCCACCTGTCTAATAAAACACATAATATATTAAAGGGTCTTTGGTGTTTTCATGGTTTCTACAAAATAAAACCGTAAACCGAGGGTAAGCAGAAACCGTCATTGATAAGCGATGCACGGACACGTCCTGAGTCCTGGTTAAAATGGCTTATTTCTCTGTATTTAAACATTCTTGGAAGCATTTGTTATAATGTAAGTACACAAGTCAACAAAATATATAATATTGTTCTAGTGGTTTTTGGATATTTTAATCTAAAAATTTGACACATTGTGCCTTTAAACCTTTGACCTTTTGTGCAGCCAAACTAAACAGCAATGCTTCATTAGCATTATCATTCCCAACCAGAGCAGAAAGGAAACATCTACAACTATGATCCCAGAGCCCTCGGCTTCTCTGAGTTCATCTGTATTTGGACAATGTTGTGTTGAAACTCTTGGTTGTGTCACTGCAAAATAAATAAAATTCATTGAGCTTTTGCAAATGTGCTATTGTATCTAAGCAACAGAATTTGTATGCGCTGTTCAGTGAAGGTTGCATGTAAGGTTAATGGTGCGGTATAGACTTTCCCTGCATGTCTGCTGTTATCAGCCTCGTGTGCTAAAAGTCAACCGGAACTTTGAGTTTTAATGGGAATTCTTGCTCTTCTTCCTTCCTTTAATGACACATGCATCATTCTGTCACAGGATCAATGCAAATATGTATATGCCCTTTAGAGGTGAGATAGAAAGCCAGATAGAGAGAGAAGGACATATTAGGAAGTGGGGGTTTGGGGGCTTGTGAAGGAATTGATCATGTGGTGAATGTTGAGGTGCAATAGGAAATGTCACTATTGGTAAAATCCATCAAACAAGGGTCGAAATTAAGTAGTGACACAATAAAAGCAAAAGGTGCTGTACATTAGCGCCCCCTATCCTTGTGTATAGTAGTTACTCCTCAGTGGGCATAAATTGTGAAGATTTTTATTTATACAGCCATTATTTAATTGTTTTATTTTTATCTGCTTTCTTTGCTGTCAATTTAACTAATTAATTATAATATAAATTAAAGGGTTAGTTCATCCAAAAATGAAATTTCTCTCATTACTCACACTCATGTCGTTACAAACCCGTAAGACCTTTTCGTCCGAGACTTAAACGGAAGAGGAGAAGATTGTTGAATAAAGTGGGTTTTTTGTTTGTTTGTTTTTTTGTGCAGAAAATGTATTCTCGTCGCTTCATAACATTAAGGTTGAACCACGGTAGTCACATGGACTATTTTAACGATGTCTTTACTACTTTTCTGGTCCTTGAAAGTAGTAATTGCTTTGCTGTTTATAAGGGGGTCAAAAAGTTCTCAGATTTCATCAAAGATATCTTAATTTAAAGGTCTTATGGGTTTGGAACGACATGAGGGTGAGTAATTAATGACAGAATTTTCATTTTTGGGTGAACTAACCCTTTAAAGGGAACCTAATATGCCCTTATACAAAGTCTTAATTTTGTTTTTGGGGTCTACTATAGGTTTTCATGCTTAAAATTTTATACATTTTAACCAGAAATGCTCATCTTGAGCTAGCTATCTTCTTCTTCTCTATTAGAATTCCGGCAGATTAGACACTGCTAAGTGTATTACTGCCCTCCTCAGGTCAAAGTTTTGAACTAATTTTTATATGAAATATGCTAGTTCAATAGTATATAACAATTAGTTCTAACTTTGACCTGTGGAGGGCAGTAATACACTTAGCAGTGTCTACACTGCTGGAATTCTAATAGAGAAGAAGAAGAGAGCTTGTTCAAGATGAGCATTTATGGTTAAAACTATATAATTTTAAATTTTTTTCAGAAAATGAGTAATTGTTTCTCTTGATAAGACCATTATTTCTCATCTGGGATTGTGTAGAAAAATTTGAAGCTGCAGTGAAACTAATTTTGACCTTCAACTGTTTGGTGCCCATTGAAGTCCACTATATGGAAAAAAATCCTGGAATATTTTCATCAAAAACTTTCATTTCTTTTCGACTGAAGAAAGAAAGACATGGACATCTTGGATGACATGGGGGTGAGTAAATTATCACGAAAAGTTTATAAAGGACTAATCCTTTAAATATCCAAAAAAACACATTATTTTCCCACATATTTTACATCTGTCAGTAACGCTTTGTTTAGTTCCTGTCTCTGTGAAGCCCCTCCTTCTGAAAAGCACCACATGCTCTGATTGGTCAGCTGGACCAGTGTGTTGTGATTGGTCAACCGCTTTGAGCATGTTTCGAAAATGTCACACCTCTTACCATAACTGTGAGTTTCAACACACTACTAACGCAACTCAACCAGACCTTTTTTGCACCCTGTTTTTATGCTTTGGGTGGGAATTATTTAATTGAGGAATATGGTGACAACAAATGTCCAGTATGGAAGATGGGTTATTTATAATTGATTGGTTATTGATCTACACATGCTCCACGATAGATGATAAGTTAAGAAAGCTTGTGGTAGCAGCGTCTGACAAATCAAACAGAGGGGAAACAAAGTGGAGACATGAACCGAGAACACAGGAAACTAATGATGACCATTGATCACCAGCCAGTAACATCAGCTCTGACACCTGCCATGTGCACGGGGCACAGGATAGATAGACCACTGAGGAAAAACGATGATAAGAAAAAAAAAAAACAAGTGCACATTTCTTGTGTTGTAAATGGCTGAACAAGTGCTTTATGGTTTATTTCATTAATCTCTTCATGCAAATCTTTCACAGTTGGATTTCAAAGTGATGATAAAAAGAGTAATTATCCACACACTGATGTTATAGCTCCACATTTGTTCAACATATACCTCTCAGGTCTCTGTTGAAGTGGAAATTCCCCACTTGTTGAATAAAATTCGGTACAATAACATCAGTCTGTAGGTATTTTATTCTGATACCAGGGGACCTATGAATTTTAGCAGCACAGCTTGTTGCATGTGTACACTTTTCTGTCATTTTTCCATGATGCTAACAGTGGTCTCAGTGCTGTCTGGTGCTGGTTATTTTAACCTTATCCATTAAAAGCTGAAGGACAATGAGGCCACAACTGTTACAGCAATTACTGCAACAATTTCCCCAAAATTTCCAGTACAAATTATGGCACAGTAGTGTGAGTAGACAGCAAGAGAGACACAGAAAGTCAGAGAGACAAACCTGTATGTATTTTCGGTATTTGTCTGTATTAACAGGCAGAATACATGACACTTTGTCTGTGGTGTTTCATTGGATTGAAACTATGAGCATTTATCAGCATATAGTTGACAGACGCCTGGTGTCAAAACATTGCTTTTCGCTTATTGCTTCATCAAACATGATGTCTATTCAACTAGCAATTTATTATTGTAAGGTTCAGTGTTATAGTCAGGGGCAAGACAAGTTGTCAGTTTTTAAGAAGTAGAAATTCATTCTTTTGACAATAAGTGGCTGATTCCCTTCAGTGTGCTCATTTTTATATGTAGGGTACACCAGGGCCAATGGCCCCTATTAAGTAAAGTAAGTGTGTGTGTGTGTGTGTGTGTGTGTGTGTGTGTGTGTGTGTGTGTGTGTGTGTGTGTGTGTGTGTGTGTGTGTAAGTGTGTGTGTGTGTGTGTGTGTGTGTGTGTGTGGTCCTCAGAAATCCTAATGGGGGCAAAGATGGCAATATCCAAATCCTTGTCCTTATAGGGACATTTCTTGGTTCCCATGAAGAAAACAGCTTCTAAATTATACCAAGTGGTGTTTTTTGAAAATCTTAAAATTCATATGGTTAAACATTAACAACATTTTTTACTGTTGATTAAAATGCTAAATCTGATATTACATTTGAGGTGGAAATGAATAGGCTTGGACTTGGTGCTGGTAACCCAATGTACAGGACAATGGTGACACCAGAATAAAAATATTCATGATTCTGAAGCTGAAAATACAGAATTATTTTAGACAAATATGCTTGTACTCCATCACTGACTAGATATATTTATAATAATGTAGGCCACTTTTTACTGGCAACATAAGACATTTGGCATTATCAGGACCCACAAATAATCCCCCATTGCATTATTATACATTATACTCAACATTATATATAGTAGTTTAATGTAGTACTGACACTAAAACTTTTCTCACACTGTCACTATCCACACTAAATATTGTTACATTTTTGTATCGTGATATATTGTGACACAATATAGTGTTACATCCCTAATATATATATATATATATATATATATATATAATATGTGCTCTAAAGCAGTTTGTGGTTAATCAGCATTGTATAATTATATATATACACAAATTATATATACACATACATATGTACTGTGTACATTTTTTGCACTTTTTATTATAAAATTTAAAAAACTTTTAAAAGAGCTACAGTTTTTTTTTTCCATCGTGATTGTTAGTGTGCACCCAGCTTCCACATCCTTTGCAAATAAATCAATTTCTTCTCACTTACAGACACAATTTATTGCAGCGCAGGCATTTTGTATCTTCCTATACCAAACTACAATTCATTTTGGAGCCATTTTTGTTAGCAAACAGGCCAGTATAACTATAATAATTGGCTTTTGCCCTCGTGTCTTCCCGCCCCGGATCTCACGGAATCGCCTGCGAAAAAATTCTGTCTTATTTGAAAACGCTGGGCTTTTGGATTCAAAAGTAATTGAATAAGTTAATAGAATGGACACCGTACAACCAATATAGACCACTTTTTGCTATTAATTGAGCCATACTGCGTTTTGTGCTTCGGGCGCCGGCGAGAGAGTCGGGCTGTTGGAGGGTTCACTGAAGGACTGGCAGATTGAATACGTGTGAGTCAATGTAATCAGTAGAAGCTCATAGGTGAGTGTGTATGATTCTTCAGCGAGTAGCTTAATAAGAGCTCGTTATCGTCTCACCGCAGGACTTGATAACGGGTCCACAGGGACATGCTAATTAAAAGTAAGGTTTTCTAGGGATGAATTGGACCATGGCTGAACTATCACCAAAGTTCAGCCTGGAAACAATGCATTGGGAACTCTCATTATACTCTTTGTCCTGTCCCTTTGTCCATTGTGAACTTTTCAGCATCACCAATTTGCTGCTGGAATATGTGAATGCGTAGTAAAGGATGTTGCTTGAAATGCCTCTGTATTTCTGTTGGAAACTGGAAATTTAATTTTCAATGACCCCTGCTGTTTCCTCAATATCAGTGAGTCGGTTGGCAGTGTTCTGTGTGGCTTCACGCACTTGGTGGCAGTAGAGACTCGCAACAGGAAAAGCGACTTACCGCTCGACCCGTTTACATTTTATTTCCCTGCATCATCCAGGGATTACACTCAAATTGTGTTTTTTATGATGGATTAGCACCAGAAAAGGTGTTGCCGTGCTCTAAAGCAGTTTGTTTGTGGTTAATCAGCATTGACGGTGTTGCTGACGTTGTCCCTCAACCCCAAAACCATCCTCAAACATAACCAGTGGTCACGAACAATAGTTTGTTATTGATCAGAAAATTAGAATTACTCCCCCCTCGGATAAGAAGGGCTTAAAAAGCAATTAATGTCAAGATAGCTCGAGTTAGGCAGGATCTGAACAAGCAGAAAGCATGTGTGCTGTGGCAGAATTCATGAAAGATGCTCCGCGTGTCCTCTGTGTGGAGCATTTGATCAGCGTGCCGTATCCACGGTGCAAAGGGAAGGATACAGCAGGGAATGTACCATGCTGTCAGTCATTAAAGCCCCCAAACCTGTTGTCAACCAGAAATCAAAGGCTTCGTATTCATCTTAACACGGGTGCTTTTAAAAAGATTTACAGAACCAGATCAGCACATAAAGTCAACTGGCTGAAGTGACATGTAGCATATTAGCTGAATGTGCGCTGTAGGTGTCAGATATGCAAAGATTCCTCCCACGCGGTACAGTAACATGCACGAACGACAGTCGGTAACCCTCTGCATGCTTATTTCACTGTCAGTGCGCCATTGATGGCTTGGGCAAGGGCTATTCATACACAAACCATTTCTCTTCTCGCTAAAATTGATTTAATGACAACATCTGCTGGCCACAATCGATGGTGCAGAAAGCAGCGTGCATTATGAAGAAGAGAGAACAGATAATAGAGGATCACTATGTCATTTCCATCCCACTGACAACATCCTTGAAATTAAATCCATTCTAATAGAGCAGGAGGGGGGATCCGGGAGATGCATTCTGCAGAAAGTTCCATAATGAAACTCATCATTACAATCTGAATGGATGTTTTATTATTGCGGCGCTCCAGTGCGACTGTGTAAGAGCAGTTGTAAATTACAGGCATAATTTCATTTTGTGATTTGTGTGCAGATTCTGTTTATTTCCTGTACTGGTGTTTGTGGGTAACCCGCTAACTTGTTTTTGTTAACGGTGTTAGTGTTATGGTAAATTCAGCTCTCTGAATGCATATTCACTCTCGTTTTTCACCAAAACAAATAGGTGATTATTTCAGACAACATGAAATGGCATCTATTGGGAGTCAGTGTTGGGCAAACGTGTTGCTAGCTAAACTATCAACTACTCTAAAAGTAGGCTAAGCTAAAGGCTATCAGTTACGCTGCATGGTTACATGGTTAAAGTAGCTTGAAACAATGAATATACTTTATATATATATATATAGTATACTTAATATACTTATAAGTTTTTTTTGTTTGTTTTTGAAAGAAATATATTTTGCTCACTGTATCAAAAATGCAGTAAAAACAGTAGTATTCCGAAATATTACTACAATTTAAAGTCCTCCTGTGGTGAAAATCAGGTTTTTAATGTTGTTTATATGTCTATGTGGTGTTTTTAATGTGTTTTAAGACAAACCATGTGCAAATTCATAAGTCGACGCCATTGCTGAATATTTTCTCATAAAAACTGCATTTTGAACCAAAGACAGTCTCACTGGTGTCTTCACAAACTACCTTGTAACCAATCACATCAAAGTGTGATCATCAGCGAGTGGATCTCTGAACTGGTGCGAGTGAGTGGAGGCGGGGCTAATTTGCATATTTATAGAACCACGTATACTAAATGTGGCAAGGGTTTAGAGTTACATCCAAGCTATTTTAAGCATGAAGAGATTTTTTTTCAAGGAAATAATGTTTGAATATGCAATTTTGGTGATCAAAGATGAGTTTTAAAAAGGGATCCCCTTACAAAGGGCAGGCAGCAGAGAATCGTACACGGGGAACAGACAGGATCAGTAACAGACCGACAAACACAATGATAAACGCTCAGAATTGCCACAAGAGTAAACAAGACCTCACAAAGTATGTCAGGATGTGAGTGGCTTAAATAGTCCAGATAATGTGCTGCAGCTGGGTGTGGTGATTACTGATTGGTGAAGTGATGGCCAGGGAGGATTATGGGAAATGAAGTCCGGAAATGACTGGAACCGTGACAGTATTACTTTTATTACAATGTATTTTACTTTTTCTCAGCATTTTTTACTTTTTTTTTTTTTTTTCACTTTTGAATGGTCTGGTATATATACAGTATATTTACACAATTTAAAGTCTTTTTAATAAAATTATTCTTTTTTGTAGAAGTCAAGTGCAATCAATTGCTATGCTATTTGTAGTTTTTAAAAAATAATTACAAAGCATCCACATGATGAAAGTTATGGGGATTGCAAGGTCAGTTTTGCTTTCCCGATCCAAATACAAACCCATTGGCAAAATCAGACCCCAGCTCTCTTTAATATAGAATGAGCCTCAGTGTTTCAGAGCCTGCAGTCGAGTGTGTTTCTGATGTCATTTATCAGGCCTTCTGCGCTCGCTGCAACAGCTGGCTAATGTTTAATTAAACGTCTTGGTGGAATATAACACGGAATACTCTGCACTCTGTCAGCACTCAGCTCTCCGGCTTTCTCACATTGGCTCCTGTTGTCTGCCGTGCCTCGGTATGGGATAATGCGATCTTGCAGGATGCAGCGGCGAGGGTTCATTAGGGCCACGGCAGAGCACAGGTGCTGCACCGGAGAACGCTGGAAGATGACTGTAATGCTGGGATATAAGCTGACACCGGAGTCCTTTTGGATGCAGGCGTCTGCATGTGAGTGTGCGTGTGTGTTGATCTGGTCAGATTTTATTTTGTGGACACGGCCAGATCCTCTGGTTCTCACAGCTAGAGTTGGCAGTTTCTCTCCAGCACAGATGTTTGAGCTCTATATAGTCATCTTGTGCCTCTTTCTTTGACATACAGAATATTCTAGTACCATGTGGATAAGGTGGTATGACTGATCCACCCGGTGATTGTTTGGGAAGGGTCTGAATATTGAGGTGAAATGGCAGTGGAAATGGCAACCAGGACGCAGTAAACAATAATTCCCCACCAATGCAGCTGTACATGGGAGTAAATCATGTAAAGCCTCAGTTTTATGAGAGATCAACTTGAGTTGGTGCGCAAAGAATTTGACACATTCCCTACGGAGATAGAAAGATAGGGTGGGACATATTGAAATGCTTCTCCTTTTTCAGTCTTTAGTTTACAGAATCATGATTTTCTACTTGTTAATGTTAATTAGAGGCAGGTGGTATTATGCAGTGGTTCTCAACACGAGGGCCAGGACCCACTAGGGGGCAAACTGCAAGAGGGCCTCAATTAGATCAAATAATTTAAAATAATATGAAACAAGCTTTAAAATAAGCTAAAGTGAAAATCAAGATGTAAGCTGATATCATATTTCTTATTTTAATTAATTCCCTCAACTACTGTCATTTTTATTTTAGAACAAAACCCTGGATATACTGTATGAGGGAGTTTAACGTGTAAATTATAGACCTGAAAAAATCATGAAACATTTTATGATTTTTTTTCTAGTTATGTCAAGCTCTAAAATATTTTATCAGTTAGAAATTGCTATTTGTGAGTAAATAATAATTTTACAAAATGTTGCATAATTGCAAACAACTAACTACTTATGGAAAGTAATTTTCTATAATTGTTTTATTTAATGATTTTATATAATTTTTGTAAATAAAAAATTGTCATTACAGTATGAGAAATATCTTGGAGGACCTTATATCATATTGGACAATGTATTGACTGTATTATAGGAGGATCATTGTTTATTCAAGAGATCTTTGGTTGGACATAGATTAGACACGCCACAATTTAGCTCCATTTTCCTGTGCTAAATGTTCATTTTGTCCACTTTCTCTAATAGATATGTATAAAATGTCACAAAATCCCTGTTATGAAACATTAAACACAATTTATTGACTTCCTCCTGCTAAGATGTTTCCTTGACAGTTAGTATCTGTATTTTTGGCAAAACTGTTTTGATCGTTCTTCATGTTTCTTCTTTATTTTGACTTGTCATCTGATATATTTGCCATTATTTATCTTAAATTCGGTGAAATCTAGATGAAAGTGAAACCAGGTGCCGTTTCCTCTGCATACTAAAGAACAAATGCTTTTTCATAGTTGTATTTTGGCTATAGTTGCCAACCTCCACCTGAACTGCTGAGACACAACTTTCAAGAAGCAGCTAAGACGCACCTCTTCAACAAGCACTTAACCACTCCATAATATTAAACCAGTGTACTTGCACACACATTGGGTTTCCATGTTTTATGAGGACTTTCCATAAACATAATGATTTTTATACTGCAAACTGTATATTCTATCCTCTAAACCTACCCCTTAAACTTTCAGCATTTTTACATTTTCAAAAAACATAAGTCTGTATGATTTATATGTACATTTCCTCATGGGGACCAAAAAATCTTCTTTTTCTTCTCTGTATTTCTCTATTGCTTCTTAATCAGTCTAATAAACCTAGCATTGCTCTACTGAAAAACCGCTGGTCACCAGAATAATGTTTGCTGGTCCACCAGCTAGACCAGCATTAACCCAGCTCAGCGTAAACCAGCCTGGACCAACATGGAATTCATACTGGTTTATGCTGGATGATTTCAGCTGGGTGTATATTACGAATATTGTTGGCTATGTGACAAATTGCTTTTGTTCCTCTTATTGTAAGTCGCTTTGTAAATGCATCTGCTAAAAGCAGGAATGCGAATGTAAATTACTACAAAAGAGACTTTCTCTGGCTGGATTTGGCTTCATATATGCTGCATAAAAATAACCACGTCTGAGCATTCATATATGTGACCTTTATCGACTTCTTGCCGTCGGGTTTGGTTGACACCCGGTCTACTCCTCAGCCATCATACCACAGTAATTAGTGTAACAGAGTCATAGTTTCTTCTCAGAGCTGTGACAGTGTAAAAGGCATCTTCGTGCAGACTGTGAGGAACCTATAAAAGATGAGCTCTTAATGGTCTCAGGCTCGCTGTATCCCAGCAAAGCTGTGAAAATACCCCCATGAGAGCGCAGAATTAGTCTCTCAGTGGTGTTAGTGAAATTCTTGAATTATTTGTGAAAGTTTGATGAGCCGTGAGACTGCAGAGTTACTTTGGTCTCACCATTGATGGCTTGGGCCTGTTGTACTGTCAGCATGTGACGCATGCAAAAGAGTTTCAGCCTGTTGCATCATGTTGTTACTTAGGACATGCTGTTTTGATATGACACAAATGGACATTTGAAAGTTTCTTTTCTTTGTTTGTGTATGGATTTGTTATTTCTCATACACCTCAAGCAAACTCATGTATGTTTGGATTGGCTTTGACATTTTTGTGTTGACATGCTGTGCTATGCTGTTGATTACCATACAAAATTTCATTTTTCGTTTTGTAAAATATACATACAGTGGACGTCTATGAGGCATGAGTACTGTAAGTCACTCTGCCGAAATGTGTAGCTAGTATTTTTTTTTTTTTTTACTGAGTTACGAAAGTGGTAAGGTTGAGCGTCGATTAGGGTGATCAATAACTTGACACTCATTTTGATTGAATGATTTATTCAGTAAAAAAATACAATACACACCTACAGTACAGTTAGTCTTCAATGATGAGTGTCTTTCATTGCTGTATTGAAATACAGCAAGTTTGCTATTGGTTTTTGTATAACAGTTCAATAAACAAGAAGTTAATATTGAGTAACTCACTTTATTGACATAATATAGCCAGTTAAGGGCTATTCACACAGAACATGTGTTTGCTTTTAAAAATGTGAGATGCAGGGCAGTGGAATGGAAAACATGCATGGTCTAGAGATTTTTTAAAGTTCAGCATCTATCAAAAGATGCGAAGCATGAGCACAATGGTCAAAGACGTCAATCTAGTGCATGTTTACATAGAAAAACAATGAAAAAGCAGCACAGTGGAATACAAGAAGACTTTTTGGTAACACTTTATAATAACTCATGCTATGAAGTGTTAGTTAAGCATTAGTTAAGCATTAGTAAATAGTCAATTCATAATTTATAAAACATTAATAGACATTTGTTAGCATTTATAAAAACAGCTATAAATGCTTTGTTCTTGATTTATAAGAATAGTTAAATAATTGTATTTTCAAACTTTATTAATGATCAATTTATTATTTCTAAATTAAGTATTATATTATTCACAAACTAGTTATTTAGGAGTTGTCAGTGGTTCATAAGATCATTTAGGAAGTGTAAGTAAATGATTAATAAAATAATTAAATGTACATTTATGCATCTTATTATTTAGACATATAGTAATAGTTACTTAGTGTGCTAATAAATGCTTTACTAACACATATTCCTAGTGTCAAAACTACCAGTATTAACTTTAAAACGTTAGAGAACAGCAGTGCAGAAGATCACTGAACCTTTAAATCTCATTTATAAAAGCGTTACAAAGCATGAATAGTCCTCACTTTAGATGAGCTCACAAAAATAGTTAACTAAACACTTCTAAATGTTTTATAATATCCTGAATCAATCATGAATTACAGTAGGAATATTTGTTAATAAAGCATTTATTAACACACTAAGTAAATATTAATATTTATGTCTAAATAATAAAATGTATAAATGAATGTTTAAATAGTTTATTAATCATTTACTTACACTTCCTAAATGATCTTATGAACCACTGACAACTCCTAAATAACTGGTTTGTAAATAATGTAATACTTTTTAATACTATTTTATAAATGATAAACTGATCATTAATAAAGTATGAAAATACAATTATTAAACACATTATAGATATGATTACAAATCAAGAATAAAGCATTTATATCTGTATTTATAAACTGCTTACAAATGTCTATTAATGCTTTATAAATGATGAATTGACTGTTTACTAATGCTTAACTAAGGGTTCATAGTGTGCAGTTATTATAAAGTGTTACCAACTTTTTATATTTGTCCACTGCACTTCTCCAAGCAAACCGAGTGCAGTTCCTGAATGACTCAGTGATTTTGAATGAATCTGTGCATGAATTAAGGATTTAATGACTCAATCACTTCTTTTATTCCTGAATGAATAACGAGCCATTCAAACACAACACGTTTTTGCATTGAAAAATGCAAGAAGCAAGCAGTGTAACTTGCATGACGTGTTTTTAGAACGCGATGCCGTGCCCGAGATTCTGCAAAAGACGTGAGATGCGAGTGCAACGATCAAACATGTCCGTTTAGTACGTGTTATATAGGAAAACAAAGGAAAAGTAGTGCAGTAGAAGTGGAACAGTAGAAGTAGTGTGTTTGAACAAATCGCTACAAATGATTCATTGACTGTCACTTGTCGCCACCTACTGTCAATGATGTAGTTAGTTATTAAAAATCCCCACCACCCATGTCAGTACATTGCCTCATAGACTTGAGAGCTTTGAGAGTTCATTACTGTGCACACATTTTTGCTCATTTTACCAAACAAAGGAATGAGTTTAAAGCATATGGTGCACTAAATCTACTAAGTACACGAGAGAAGTGTCCATGCAAATATTTACTAGTAGCATGGTGGCCAAAATCACTGAAAAAAATCTCTGTAATGCTCCCAGTATGGAGGGTTCTATATTTACACACTGAAGCGTACCCTCCCTTGCGTTAATGGGGATGAAAAACCCTCTATGAAATGTAAATACAAGATTTCATTATGAGGATAGAGTTTGTTGTTTTCTCCTACTTTGCATTCTGTTGAGGTGCCACTTTACCAGGGTCCCATTGAGAGCGGTGACAGAGAAAGTTCGTTTCGTCTTCTTTTGCTTCCTCAGCCCATTCTGTCTTTTTTTTTTTTTTTTTTTTGCTCTTTTTTCCTCTCTTTCTCCCTCTTTTTTCCTCTCTTTCTTCATGAATATCTCACATTAGAGTGAGTGTGTGTGTGACAGATTATGCATCATGGGTTTTAATTGATCCCTCTGGGGTGGCTTCAGAGTGTTTTGGGGATTTAAGAACAGCAGAAGTTTGAACTCGACACTCTGATTCTCAGAGCCCTCGAACGCAGTGTACCTACCTCGCAATGCACTACATATTTACATCTCTCTGTTCTGTCAGAACAGTTAAATAATTCAGCTGAAAAAATGTCCAAATGTTAAGTGCCTGAACTTTGCAATGCAAGGTTGTGTAAAGTGTGTGTGTATATTTGTTTTTACTCCCCTTCGTTGACCTTCGTTCTTTTGATATTATTATCAAGTTATCACTTTTCTTTACCTTGAGATCTAGCCAGTAATGCATCTGAGGACAATAATGTAGGTTTCATAATTAGGTCATCCATCCATCCATCCATCCATCTGGTTGTCTTTTACAGGTCATTTTATTTGTCGAAAAAGCTAAAAATTGACTGTAGAGAAGTAAGTCTGATTGTTTTTTTTATACATACATTACATTTTCTAAATATACATACATTTCTGTAGCACTTTACTGGTGCAAATGTGACACTCAGCTATCCGTATATAGAAAAAAAAGACATATATTACCTTGTACTATTACTTTGTATAAAACCTTATTGATTCTTCCAAATTGTGAAGTAGGTGAGAGGGAAAAAAATCCCTAATATGGAGACTGAGAAATTGCTAGGCATGTTTGTTTTGTGAAATTGAGTTGATTATATAATCAACTCCTTTCCAAAGCTTGCAAGGCCTGTCACAGCTTTGGATCACAGACAACCAAAAATAAATACGTAAACAAATAATAACAAAATAAATGAATACACATAAATAAATCCATCTGTCAGAATCTGTTCCCCCACCTCCATGGTGAAAGATGTTATTATAGTGTCTTAAAATTTGTTGATTTAATTCATTTTGCATCATTTTTGTATGTAATGAAAGAATTCCTGGCACTGTTTTGACTAAGTCACAGTTCAGTCACAAAATATATATCATAAAAGATGTCTAATAAGGCTGTGACCTTATCCTTAGGTGTTTTATTTTGTATCTTTAGTTTGGAGATAATAATTACAGTGCGAACGCTAAGTGAATCAGGACTAAATGGATCATTTTCTTTTTTGATTCAGACCAAAGGAAACAAGAGAACTGAACTACAAGTGTGAACACAGACTATGAAATTACTATCACTACAACCTTTTTTTTTCTTCTTTTTTTGGGGTCTACTAGAATAGGTTTCCATTATTTTTCACATATTTTACATTGTTGCAGCATCTCTCTTACTAGTCTGTCAGTAACGCCCTGTTTACTTCTGGTCTCTATGAAACCCCTCCATTCCAAAAATCACAATGTGCTCTGATTGGTCAGCTGGACCAGTGTGTTTTGATTGGTCAACCTCTTTGAGCATGTTTCGGAAATGTTATCCATATTTTACGTGTTTTTTTTTTTCTTTTTCTGGAAACTCAATACTACAATAGAGGCGTTCCACTCCCTTTTGAGTGGAATTTGGGCTTTTTCAAGCTCAAACAGCACACACTAAAGAAAGATGAAAATGTAAAAAAGCATAATAAGTCCTTTCTAATGATAAACAGTTTGTCAAGATTAAATAAGAATGTCATAGTAATAGCGGGCATTGATGTTGTGCAGTTTAACAGGTTAAAAGTTGTTGATTCTGTCCGGGGATGGATCTTAACCAGAAAAATATTAGAACCTCCTTGTATAAGTAACATATTTCTTAGCGGCGCTATGATGAAACACTACCTTAAGCCGCGCACACACTTAACGACTTTAAGGCCGATTATGAATGTAAATTGATACTTATGACTGATCGCGCTCAAACGCGTCCAGTCAGAGCCAGTTGCGTTCAGTCTGCGATTACAGTCGGTGTTCAAATTCCATGTGTGAGTATATAAATCGGATCCAGTCGAAGGAAACAATCGATATGTGTGTTCAGTTCAGTCTTAGAATGTTTCAGCTAATCGTTAGGTGTGTCCCCGGCTTTAAGGAGAAACAAAGGTGTAACAGATTTCAACAGAACACTGGAACATACAGTTGTGTAAACTATACAATCTATAAATCTTATATATCACTGACCCAATTGTGCAATGTACATGAATAGATTTGAGTTGCTTTCTAATTTATGTTTGTCAGTTGACGTGTTACCGCTGTTCTACACGTGTTCTCACTTCTCTTCGTGATTTCTGGCTGAGAGATCACTTTGTGTTAAAGCCAATTTCAGGTTTGTTATGCGTGAGATAAGAATGTGTCAGCTGGTGATTGGCAGCATGCAGCTCTGAAAGACACTTGATGAGTGAGGTGTGTATGAAAGGAAGTGATCTGAACCTAATCAGCTGTCATGAACATGAGCCCATTCAAGGGCAAACACAACGCTGCAGTTTTACAGCTGTTCATCATGTTGTCTGGCTGTGACCCTCAGAGGAAATTTGTGTGAATATGAGAAGTAAAACTTTTCAGTCTGAGGTGGAAGAAACATAAATATTTTCTGTTAGAGCAATGTGTGATGTCGAATCATTTCTAATTGGTGCGATATGCATAATATAATATATAACGTGTGTTACTGTGAGTCATTCTGTGAAATGGATGCCTCTGTTTGGAAAACCCTCATGTTGTTCCAAACCTGTATGAGTTTCTTTTCTCTGTTGAACACAAAAGAAGATATTTTGAAGAATGTTGGTAATCAAACATTTGACGGTAGCCATTGGCTTCCATAGTAGGAAAAAAATACTATGGAAGTCAATGGCTACCGTCAACTGTATGGTTACCAACATTCTTTAAAATATCTTCTTTTGTGTTCAGCAGAAGAAATAAATTCATACAGGTTTGGAACTAAATGATGACAAAATTTTCATTTTTGGGTGAACTGTCCCTTTAATAGCAGATTTTTGTGTCCACATCAGATGTTATGGACACATACAGTATGGTGCACTTTTCATGGAATATACAATGTTAACTGAAAATTTAATCATGTCTATATATTGCTTTTAGGAAAGTATAAGGTTGTATTACTTTACATGGTCTTTGAGAAAGATATGAATAAGGGTGAGACCAGCAATGATCCAAGCCGTCCTCGTCATAAGAAGTGTACACCAAGCTAGACTCACTTTAGTTGATGTTCAAAATTTCAAAGCCTATTCTGTCATGTCTGGCTAGATACCAGTCCCTTATATATACAGTCTCCATATGTGTCCATGGATATTATATAAAAATGTGTGTATTTGGGGTGTCTGCAACCGAAAATCCAGTTAAAAGTGGCAAAAACATCCCATATTCAAGCCATCCCGGTGTGTTCACTCACATCCTTAGCCACCAGTGTCGGTAAATGTGATATGAAGTTTTCTCGTGCTGTATTCACTGGAGAGAGCACATATACTGATGTATTTCACGCTGAACAGCTATCGTAAATAACACTCTCTACCATAACTGACTGCATTTCTTTGGCAAATATTTCAGCTTAGCTTCATGTCATGCTAGTCTAGACATGCCAAATGCTACCTGCCAAGTTAAAACAAGTATAAAAAAGATTTATTTTTGCTTGTTTTGATGTTATTTAATCCACTAGGATAATTTAGTTAGCAGTTATTGTCCCTCATATATCATTATGGATAGAATAGTTAGCTAAAAATGAAAATTATCGCTTTCCCTTTGAATTGGTTTCCTACTTAGCATCTTAAGTAGCATCTTAGCATTTGAGCTGTGGGGATCCGAAAGGTTTTTCTCCTCTACTTTCTCTACTAGTTTTCTCTTCTTCAGATTGGGTTATATCATAAGTCTGGTTATCACGCTAAAATTCCTTAGAGAGAGGGGGAGAGAAAGCTGTATATTGTGGCAGTAATTCCACATTATGTGATCCACAGGCATAGCTACAGTGACACTGCTCTCCTGGTATTTTCTTTAATCCTCCCTCCCTCCATCCTTCTCTTTGAAAACTACAACAGAAAGAGAGAGAGAGAGAGAGAGAAAGAGAGAGAGAACGCAACAGGATGAAACGCTCTCTGCCATCTGCTTCTAAGGGCTAATAAAAGCAACATCGTCACACTGTTAAATTATGCCTTTTAATGATTTTGAATGTGCACTGATAGTAGTGGTGGATTCTCCTCAGGAACCTGATGAACGACTTATGCCCGACTCTGAGCCTTTGAGATGATGCAGAAAATAGCAGTAATACTTGATTTCAAATGTATTATTCACCCAAAAAGTATAGGTCTAGAATTTAGAAAATATTTATGTATATATAAGAAGCAACTGACGTGGAAATATTAAAAATTGAATCAATACCCGAGGTGGTGATCCAGTCATGATGCAGAGCGAACTCATTATTCTGCTTATTCCACAGTTATTCCACTAACCGTATCTTCTGTAAAATGCTCCTAATACTACTACATGGCCATTATGGGCGCACTTGTACCATCTACATGTATCTCAAATTAAGGCAAACATAAAAATAATATTGCTTTAAAACCTTATGATTTTACTAATGTATTAATATTATGAATATCATTGATTTAACTAGTTATTTAATATGTGAGTGAGTCTGTGTGGTAGCTTTAAAGTTTTTACTCAAATATGTGACCCCGGACCACAGAACATAAGGATCAATTTTTTGAAAGCTGCATAAATAAGCTTTCCTAGCTTTTCCTATAAGGGTAGGACAATTTTTGAAAATCTGGAATCTGAGGGTGCAAAAAAATCTAGTATTGAGAAAATCACCTTTAAATTTGTCCAAATGAAGTCCTTAGCAACGCATATCCACTCACAAAAGGTAGGAATTTTACAAAATATCTTCATGGAACATGATCTGTACTTAATATCCTAATGATTTTTGGCATAAAAGAAAAATCGATAATTTTCACGCATACAATGTATTGTTGGCTATTGCTACAAATATACTCGTGGGACTTAAGACTGGTTTTGTGGTTCAGGGTCACATAGTGCCAAGTCAAGAGCAGTCCATAAATAGATTAGATGATTTAATATCTTCAATACACATTTTAAAAACTACATTTTTCAGTTTTTTTTATGAATTATACGGTTTTAACCTGTTATACCTTCAACTTCACTAATCTTGCTTACTAACAGTGACAGTTTTAATATCCGACATTCATGTTAACTTAAAACCAACTATTTAGAAATAACATAAAGTCAACAAATCCACCAAAAATCACATTTAAACCTCAAGGTTGTTGTTACAAATATGAAATCAGCCAGAAAAAGAGCTACATTTAGTAGATTATATTAATGCAAGCCTGAAAAAATGTAAAGCAGGTTTGAAAAATAGCTTCTTTTTGCCTGTGTTAACCGAGCTTTTAGTGTTGCACCCATGAGGCCCATGGGGCATCAGCAGCGCATTTCAAACCGTTAAAAGACTTGTCAGTTAAGACAAGTGCAGGTTATTTTTCTTTCATTTCAGTACTTCATCTGGAAATTTGCCATTTCCCACCCTTCAGCGCTGTAGCAGACCCGAGCTATGTAGGAAATCTCACCCCATAAATGCCATTTCATACCACTGCATTCACTGAAGATGGATGGATGGATCCGTGGAGCGACATAACCCATGCAGGAGTGCAGAGGGCGGCCGACCGAGGGCCGCTTGTGGCGGCGTGCAGCTTTTGTGTGTCTGTCTCATTTTACAATACATCAGCAGTGCACGGCGTGTCATGGAGCCATTGGCGCCACCCATCCATCATGCCCCGTCACAAAACCATCAAACCTCAGGGATGAGGCCTCATCACAGGAGCCACATTAATCCCCAGCAGCCTGCTAACACCTAATGCAGGCCTAAGAGTGATAATAAAATCATAACAGTATATCAGAGGAGCCTCCTCCGCCCCAGGGACCCGCTGTGGGATTACAGATGTACCGACTGACATTATTTTCCCTCCCAGACCTTTTGGGATTCACTCGTGAATTAAATATTTGCACGTTTCACCCTCTTTTTTTGGTCTTCGCTTCGCACTTCTCCCTCATGCATACATGCAGTAGGAAAGTGTGAATAGTTTAGGGTCTGTGCTGGATGGCTCTGGGCTTGGAGTAGATCTGTTAAAATGTCCTTGAAAAGTTAAGAGATACTTGAGGTGTCTAGGGAGGTTGCGGGCCAGACTCAAACCTAAACCACCCATGTGTGCACCAAACCACAATATGTCTAGCATATATATATATATATATATATATATATATATATATATATATATATATATATATATATATATATATATATACACACACAGTGGGTACGGAAAGTATTCAGACCCCCTTAAATTTTTCCCTCTTTGTTATATTGCAGCCATTTGCTAAAATCATTTAAGTTCATTTTTTTCCTCATTAATGTACACACAGCACCCCATATTGACAGAAAAACACAGAATTGTTGACATTTTTGCAGATTTATTAAAAAAGAAAAACTGAAATATCACATGGTCCTAAGTATTCAGACCCTTTTCTCAGTATTTAGTAGAAGCACCCTTTTGATCTAATACAACCATGAGTCTTTTTTCTCTGCCATTCCTCCATGCAGATCCTCTCCAGTTCTGTCAGGTTGGATGGTAAACGTTGGTGGACAGCCATTTTTAGGTATCTTCAGAGATGTTCAATTGGGTTTAAGTCAGGGCTCTGGCTGGGCCATTCAAGAACAGTAACGGAGTTGTTGTGAAGCCACTCCTTCGTTATTTTAGCTGTGTACTTAGGGTCATTGTCTTGTTGGAAGGTAAACCTTCGGCCCAGTCTGAGGTCCTGAGCACTTGAGAGGGTTTTTGTCCAGGATATCCTTGTACTTGGCCGCATTCATCTTTCCCTCGATTGCAACCAGTCGTCCTGTCCCTGCAGCTGAAAAACACCCCCACAGCATGATGCTGCCACCACCATGCTTCACTGTTGGGACTGTATTGGACAGGTGATGAGCAGTGCCTGGTTTTCTCCACACATACCGCTTAGAATTAAGGCCAAAAAGTTCTATATTGGTCTCATCAGACCAGAGAATCTTATTTCTCACCATCTTGGAGTCCTTCAGGCGGGCTTTCATGTGTCTTGCACTGAGGAGAGGCTTTCGTCGGGCCACTCTGCCATAAAGCCCCGACTGGTGGAGGGCTGCAGTGATGGTTGACTTTCTACAACTTTCTCCCATCTCCCGACTGCGTCTCTGGAGCTCAGCCACAGTGATCTTTGGGTTCTTCTTTACCTCTCTCACCAAGGCTCTTCTCCTCCGATAGCTCAGTTTGGCCGGACGGCCAGCTCTAGGAAGGGTTATGGTCATTCCAAACATCTTCCATTTAAGGATTATGGAGGCCACTGTGCTCTTAGGAACCTTAAGTGCAGCAGAATTTTTTACCGTGTAACCTTGGTCAGATCTTTGCCTTGCCACAATTCTGTCTCTGAGCTCTTCAGGCAGTTCCTTTGACCTCATGATTCTCATTTGCTCTGACATGCACTGTGAGCTGTAAGGTCTTATATAGACAGGTGTGTGGCTTTCCTAATCAAGTCCAATCAGTATAATCAAACACTGCTGGACTCAAATGAAGGTGTAGAACCATCTCAAGGATGATCAGAAGAAATGGACAGCACCTGAGTTAAATATATGAGTGTCACAGCAAAGGGTCTGAATAGTTAGGACCATGTGATATTTCAGTTTTTCTTTTTTAATAAATCTGCAAAAATGTCAACAATTCTGTGTTTTTCTGTCAATATGGGGTGCTGTGTGTACATTAATGAGGCAAAAAAAATGAACTTAAATGATTTTAGCAAATGACTGCAATATAACAAAGAGTGAAAAATTTAAGGGGGTCTGAATACTTTCCGTACCCACTGTATATATAATATAAAGATCTGAATTAACTTATATTTCAGACATTTTTTGTTTGCCCACCATTTGCTTTCAAGAGATATTTCAACCAAAAGTGAAAATTGTCATCTATAACTACTAGTTTGACTTCCTCTGTGGAACATAAAAGAAGATATTTTGAAAAAAACAAAAAAATGTCTTTGTTTTTGTAGTTCTTCATATGAGAAAAGACAGTGGGGTCCAGTGTTTTTTGGACCCCATTCACTTTCATTGACAAAAAAAAAAAAAAGCAAAAAAAAAATCTTCTTTTGTTTTCAGCAGAAGAAAAAGTAATAGGGTTGGAATAACATCATTGTGAGTAAATGATGCCAGAATTTTAATTTTTGGGCATACATGAACTCCACAACATTGTTCAAAACCTCATGATCCATGAGGAAAGAGGTACTTTTTCATATGGTATTATATAACCAATTTTTCATCTTTTACAAATGACAAAAATATTGACTTGAACAGGGAAAGATAAAAAAGTACCCAAGAAGGATAGATAAATAATGAACACGGTGGATCTTTGAGAGTGAATGATCACAGGAGCAGCACTGAGCCAAAGCAGCCCCCGAGGGCAAACATTATATTATTATCCTGAGTCACCAAGGATCATGGGTATCACTCGCATAATCTTCACGAGTATCTCTTTTCTCTGTGGTCGCATGCAGAAAAAGATTATTTTTAGGGGATGCTGATCCAAATGAATATCCCTCGCCTGCAGCTTTCCATCGCTGCCCCTGGCGACAGGATTATGGGCTGTCACCTACGGAGAAAGAGAGCGAACGTGGCCCCATTCAGCACTCGCCGTTCACGTGTGCTGTTTTAGCACAGAGAAAAGATGAGCTGTGCAGTCTCATCTTCCAAAATGGCATTACCCCCTCTCTTTAATCCCTCAAATGGACCTGCGGGCAGTCGATTTGCAGCCACCCGGCTGTGAAGAGAAGTAATGATGGCTTATTGACCTGTTTGCTATTTGAGCAACAAGGCCAGCAGCAAACGCAAGAGTTCCTATTTCTCACGTGTCACGCCATCTACGGCGGCCCCCAGAGCCTGTTAAAGACTCACATAAATTTCAATAAAAGTTGATTCTTTTTAGACCTGTGTGTCTAAGGTGGTCATTACATTAGGAAAGATTACTGGCCATTTTCTCTACATCTCTCAGCCTTTAGCAGTCTCTAATTAAATGGCACCTCGATGGTTTCATTCTTCATGCTTACAGAGTATTGACTTTGAGGGTAGTGATGTGTAATTTAGGGCTAGAGTGTTAAATTTACAGATGGTGATTAAGTAGGTTTCAAAAGAAGAGGTGAAGAAAAAAAGTTATGGAAATGCACACCAGATGTAAATTATATGTATATAGCACCGTGTTATGTAGAGTTCAGACAGGACCACTTTGGCAAGTTACTTGAGTTTATTGAACACAATTTATCTTTGGCAGTATGGTTCCTTATGGGGGTTCTTGCTCCAAAATTAATTGAACATGCAGACTTTAACATTAACCCCCCGGAACCATCAGCTTGGAAATACATAGACAATTAAGACACTTAGTAATGTCTTTAAAAGCGAACATTGGTAATCATGTAGTTTGGTTATGAGGATGAGTGTCTCTCAGCAGTGAGGTCCATGACAGCCAGGACTTGAAAGCCTTAGTAATCTAAAACAAAAGAAGACGACAACCAGAAGGTGCACAGTAATATGCTCATGCTTATAATGGGGAGGAAGGGAGGGTTGTGAGCAGTTTGAGCATACTTACCGAGCAGTAATGCCACATATATGTCCCGTGTCTAATAGGAGAATGGTAGTGATTGGAGCGATTTGACAGCCGACCGCGTCAGCTGGTCGCAGCACTATGCCTACGTGGCCTGACTGAACTAACGCTGTTCTCGATTTCACTAAACTATTCAAAGCTATTCTTGTATTTACATAAAAATATAATGTGATAAAACATTCTCACAAGGAACCATCACTCTAGTGTTGTTATCTGACCATTTTTAGCTTATTTTTGGAGTGCTATGTAAAGTTTTGGTATATCTTCAAATGTTATCGTTTTTATTGTTTCACCATCCATCCAACCAACTGTCCGTCTGTCCATCCACCCATCCAACCAACCAACCAACCAACCGATTTTATAGAAAATCCTACAATTCCCCCCCCCCCCCCCTTTTTTTTCCTAGTTGAAAATTTTAATCTCAAATTTTAAATACCAGATTTTCACCTCCTCTGTATAAATATCAACATTATATCAGCTATTGTCACCTTGCACCTTATCAAAAACACAGTATTCACAGTGATATTTTGAATTACACATTGATGGTGCATAGTTAAATATACAGTGACGTTTCCTTGTAATACTGGGCTGGATATGAAGTGAAGATGTTTTGGAAATTCTACAGAAATGCATTGGCATGTATTTATGTCAGTTGCATTAAGTCACTTAATGCTGGCAAGCCATTTTGAGTAACTTGAGTGGGAGCAGAAGGAGACGACGTGCAGTTAGAGAGGCTGAGAAAGAGAGATAGAGCAAGTTTCTGATTAATATGTTATCCAGAGCCACCGTAGTATCTCTTTCTCTCTCTCCGTCTGTTTCAGCTTCTCTTTTTCTAATGCTGTTTATCTATCATGGGTGCCCTGGGGAGGGCAAAGGGGGTCAGAAAATTCTGTGTTACTTCCTCCCGACCATCATTTCTGCTTATGGGGCTGTCACAGCCAAACATATCCCCCACCGTCACACTGCTGTCAGCTGACTTGGGGGCGGGGGGCATGCGGGCACAGGCTGAGATCCATATCCATCTGCACCGCAATGTATGAATGTCCCCCTATGGGATTAATGATGACATTTACCTTCGTTTTGACTGCTCAGTGCAGTCTCTATAGTTTTCCTTAGTATGCTTGTTTCCCTTCAACCCTTTAGAGATTGGAATTTCATCCTCAAAGCTCATAAAAAGGACGGCTTATATATACTGCCCATCACCGTTGTTCGTCCTGAGTGCCGGTGAAGTGGATTGCATGGGCGGATATTGCCTCGCCCCGATTTGCTTTATTTAAGACAGCCAATGAAGGTCAAAGACAGTCCAATAAGCTGTGTGCCTCTCATCCATTTCACATCTGGTTGCGATAGGGAAGTTTAGGTGTATTCGCTGGCTGTAAGAGGTGTTTGAAACTGAAGAGGGAGCAGCAGCAAATTGGCCAATTTGTAATGAGCGAGAAAGCCCTGGGCTAGAATAAATCAGGAGGTGAGCCACCCCACACATGACTCAGACTGCAGAGATTCAGAGAATAGAAACCCTGTCATTTATAGACTGAGTTCAAGACTGTACTTTTGCTTAAGAGTGTTTAATGTGCATTTAAGAGAAGGATCTGTGGGAGAATACAAGTACATTGTGTTAATGTGCATTATTGTACTTACTGCAGACAATTACTTTGTATTGACGATTCCTCTTTGAGATAATCACATACCTTACTGACTAATAACATATAAAAGGACTTTAACAAATTAATCAGAAACTAGATTTATACATTTTTCTGAGAAAAATTAGTCTTTTCAAATCTTACCACCTTATGCTTGGGTGGGAGTTTGCCATGGCATTGCTAAGTCTGTTCTAAGGTAGATGTTCTTAGTGTTTTTATTTTGTTGCTATGCAGTTGTTAGGGTGTTCTGAATGATTAGACGATTTTATGTGATTTTAGCGCAGTGGTGTGCAATTGCTAGGGTTCTGAAAGGTTTTCAGCATGTTGCTATGCAGTTGTTATTGTTGTATTGCTTGTTGCTATGCAGGTACTATGGTGTTTTGAGTCTTTTATTGTATGGCTATTCAGTTGCTTTTGTGTTATGACTCATTTTAGCATGTTGCTATGTAGTTTCTATGGTGTTCTGAGAGATTTTAGCATGTTGTTAGAGTGTTCTGAGTGTTTTTACTATGTATGAAGTTGCTATGGTGTTTTAAGTGTTTTTAAGGATGTGGCTATGCTGTTGCAAGGGTGCTCTGAGTGATTTAGCACGTTGCTATAGAGTTGCTAGGGTATTTTTTAGTGTTTTTACTGCATTACTATACACTTTCTAGGGTGTTTTAGCATGTTGCAAGGATATTCTGAGTGTTTTACTATGCTATTATGCAACTGCTGTGGTGCTCTGAGTGTTTTTAGCATGTTGCTAAAGTTTTCTGGATGTTTTTACTATGTTGCTAACTTGCTGTGCAGTTGCTACAGTATTTTGAGTGTTTTTATTTTTACTATCTTGCCATGCAGTTGCTGTGATGTTCTGAGTGGTTTAGGCATGTTGCATTGAACTTGCTAAGGTGTTTTGAGTGGTTTTAGTGATATGTTAATATTACCTATGCACAATTTGAAGCATCAATGGTGCGGGACAAGTTACATACCCACTTAATTTGATCAAGCCCCTAACCTTAAAGGGTTAGTTCACCCAAAAAATGAAAATAATGTCATTTATTACTCACCCTCATGTCGTTCTACACCCCTAAGACCTTCGTTCATCTTCGGAACACAAATTAAGATATTTTGATTAAATCCGATGGCTCAGTGAGGCCTGCATTCACAGCAATGGTACTTCTTCTCTCAAGATCCATAAAGGTACTAAAAACATATTTGATAGTAAAAATAAAAACATGTGATAGTAAAAATAAAAACATTCAAAATACTGTAGCAACTGCATAGCAAGTTAGCAACATAGTAAAAACACCCAGAAAACTTTAGCAACATGCTAAAAACACTCAGAGCACCACAACAGCTGCATAATAGCATAGTAAAACACTCAGAATATAATTGCAACATGCTAAAACACCCTAGAAAGTGTATAGCAATGCAGTAAAAACACTAAAAAATACCAAAAAATAAAAAACATGTGAAGTGGTTCTACCTTAATATTATAAAGTGATGAGAATACTTTTTGTGAGCCAAAAAACAAAATAACGACTTTAACAATATAGCGATGGGCCGATTTCAAAACACTGCTTCAAAGATTTACGAATCGAATTAGTGATTCGGATCTCATATCAAACGGCTAAACTGCTGAAATCATGTGACTTTGCCGCTCCAAATCACTGATTCGATTTGTCGATTTTTGTTCCGAAGATGAACAAAGGTCTTACGGGTGTAGAACGACATGAGGGTGAGTAATAAATGACATTATTTTCATTTTTGGGTGAACTACCCCTTTAAGTACGTGCAATAGTAGTGATGCTAGTGCACAGTGAAATCTGAATATATTTGCACTATTTCATAATGCATGAATTCCTTTTTTTTCCCCTCAGGATCAAAGGCTGCTCTGACGCTACAGTATGTATTTATCTGTTAATGTTGGATGATGTTATCAAGCTATTTAGGACTGTTTACAGGAACACTCCAGTTTAAATCCATGCCCTAGTTTGGAGTGCTATGTGTATAATTGGGTTCCTCGCATGAATAAGATAACTGACAAGTATGTTAATTGCCACCTCTCCTCCCTAAGGCAGGAAGTTATTGAGGCCTCAGTCCCAGCAGACTGCCATAAGAACCTGGCCGATATGTTCTTCACCTTCTCGCAAGGTGACTTGCCCTCAAGGTCACAGCCGGTGAGAGGAAATCTGAAATCACCTTGACTGTTTGCCATTTTGTGTGACGGTTTTATCATGCCGCAAGTTAATTCTAGGGTTTTCTGGCTGTGGAGGATGTGGTCAAGTGCTGTTGCCGCTTAAGACAATCGGAGTCCTTGAGTCCTCACAGTGCACTTGACTCGTGTGGTCTCCTGCTTTGTAAGTGATGAGGTGGCAGCGGTTTAAAAGGCATTGATTAAACAGCTTGTCACTGAATGGCCTAGCTATCACTCACCTAATGTCTGAGAGTGCGCATGGACTCACTCTACACATCTCTTTTTGATTTGAGATGAGGTCAAAATGTGTTTCTGTCCTTGCCTGACTTTCTTTTACCATTCGATTTTACACACACACACGGATGTGTCATCATCTTGGTAATGTTCCCTGGTACTGCTGGGTAAATTACTTACAAATTGTAATCTGTTACCTATTCCAAATAACATGACAAAAAATTGCAGTTATAATGTAATCCATTACATTACTCATTTAAGGTATTGTAATCCGACTTCTTTTTGATTACTTTTAGATTACTTTTGACCTAACTTGTTTATCACATTGATTTGCATAGGATAATCATATTGATATAAAAAATACAAAGAGAAAGAAAATATATTCAATTCTTTGTAATCAATATGAAGTGCATTAAAGGCACAATATGTAAGTGCCTTTATGTAATATGTAAAAATTTCCAAAAACCACTAGGCCAGATTTATATATTTTGTTCAGTTGAGTACTTACAATATCCTAAATGTTTCCAACTATTTATAAATCGTGAGAAAATAGCAAATTTAACCAAGGATACGGGACGTGTCCGGGAGTCACCTGTCAGTGGCGTCATATCCATGTTACCCTCGGTTTCTGGTTTTATTTTGTAGAAACCATGGAAACGCCAAAGACGCTTTAATATAATTACATGTTTCATTAGACAAGGGAACAACTGTTTAGATACATTTATAGACAGAAAATGAATTATTGTTATATAGCTCAACATGTTTAGTCTTATTGTTTCAATCTAGTTTTCCATGAATACATTAATGCATTTGGGAGATGCTCTTTTACCCAAAGTGACACAAAGTATGGCCACACTTACCATAGTTGAGTGAATTTTCACGGGAGAAATCCAGTAATTTGAATAGGAATTCATGCGATCGGGAATTTTGATTGTCGAAAGATTTCACCATGCAGATTTCAAGGTGAAGTGTCTCCCTCACTAGTGCCATCTAGTGGAGTTACACAGATCATTTTTGTTGGCAGATGGACCCGCCCTAAACTCACACCATTGATTGGCACATTTAATTGTTTACACTTTTTTTAATAAAATAAACTTACAAATAGTTAAGTGCATGTTAAACAGTGATTTAACTGGAAAAATACATAATTTCCCTAGTATTTGCCTTTGAATTCAAGTGCACAATTTGCTCCGTCATGTGGTGCCTTGAGCGAAGGCTTTGGTCTGTATTACTGGCCTGTCTTACCTTTAATGCCGCTTGAAAGCCTGACTTTGATCAATTCAAAGCCTCTTCATCATAAATTCAGACAGGTAGTCAACTATTCGTATGACTGAAAAGCGAACAGCCGCCGCGTACCTCTGTCGTCGTGACTGTGAGGAATCCCTCTTACTAATGAGAGACTTACAGAGAAAATCCAGTGAGAAATTAATGCTTTATGACAAATATTTTTAGAAGTGATTAAATCCTTCTGGCAATGAGTGAGCCAGGCTGCTTATTGACTCAAGGCAACAGATAGATTTATGGCAGGTTTCTAGATTTGCCATAAGTCCAGAAGTGATGTGTAATTCACTGTTCTGGTCTTCACCTTGGATTGACTTTGTTTTGCAGATTTATTGCTTTGGAATTGCCCTGGCCTGCACTTTTTTTTAATTGAACATCATCTGACCCAGCTCACTAAGAGAAGCAGCAAGGAAAAAGAAAAATATGAAGTAGGTCAAGGATGTGGGAAAGAGAGCGCTTTTAGCATACTGAGTGTGCAGTTATTTTTCTTTTTTCATTTTATCCTCAGTGCTGTGGTGGTGGTGATGATGATGGAGAGTGAAGAGCCAGTTGATCATTATTTCAAAGATTATCCTTTTAGCACTGCCTGAAGCAGAGTTGAAAAGTAAAATGTACTTTTATTTTGAAAGAAATAGTTTACCCAGACATATTTTATTCATGCTCATTTCATTCCACATATGCTGTTTTCTCTGTGGAACATGTAGTAAATAAGAGTTATATAGATTTTTTTTTTTTTTTTTTACATAACATTTGTTGTGGAGAAACTCTTGAAAATACATGAAATTTGATGTTCTTGACAACTAGCCTACACAATTAGATTTTTTTGGTGAACTTTAAAACATTATATATTTACAGTACAATGCTTTGCGAAAGTATTCAAACCCCTTCATTTTTTCCCAACATTTTCTGTTGCTGCCTTATGTTAAACTATATATTACCTTTTTCAAATCAATCTACATTCTATACACCATAATGACAAAGCCAAAAAAAATAAATCTGTGAGAAATTTGCAAATGTATTAAAAAGGAAAAACTGAAATAAGTATATTGCATAAGTATTTAAACCCTTAACTCAGTATTTAAAGCACATTTACAGCCTCTAGTCTTTTTGGGTATATGACAAGCTTTGTACATCTGCATTTGCCGATTTCCTGCCCTTCTTCTCCTCAGATCCTCTCAAGCTCTGTCAGGTTAGCATGGGACCGTTGGTGGACAGCCATTTTCAGGTTTCTCCAGAGATGTTCGATTGGGTTCAAGCCCAGACTCTGGCTGGGCCATTCGAGGACATTCAAAGAGTTGTCCATAAGCCACTCTTGCATTGTCTTAGCTATGTGCTCAGGGTCATTGTCCTGTTGGAAGGTGAACCTTCTGCCCAGTCTGAGGTTCTGAATGCTCTGAACTAGGTTTTCATTAAGGCTCTAATATCTCTATGTTATGCTGCGTTGAGCTTTCCTTCTGCCCAGTCCTTGCCGTAGGTATGATGGTGCTACCACCACACTTTACTGTTGGGATGGTACAGTATTGTGCAGGTGATGAGCAGTGCCTGGTTTCTTCTCTACATGATACTTGGAACTGAAGTTCATCAGACCAGAGAATATTGTTTCTCACAGTCTGAAAGAGTCCTTTAGGTTCTTCTTTGCAAATTCCAAGTGGGGTTTCATGTGTCTTCACTGAGGAGAGGTTTGAGTCTGGACTCTCTGCCATAAAGCCCGGATCAGTGTTTTGCACTGATGTTTGTCCTTCTGTAAGTTTCTCCCACCTCATATATATGATCACCCTACTAGAGTGACCATCAGGTTTTTGGTCACCACTCTAACCAAGGCCCTTCTCCATCTATGTCTCAGTTTGGCCAGGAGGCCAGCTCCTGGGTGAGGCTACATGCTCCTGTGAACCCTCAATTCAATCCTGTCACTGAGCTCTACAGGCAGTTCCTTTGACCTCATGGCTTGGTTTTTGCTCTGATATGCATTTTCAGCTGTTAGACCTTTTATTGAGAGGTGTGTGCCTTTCCAAATCATAACCATTCAATTGAATTTACTATAGGCTAACTCCACTCAAAGTGTAGTAACATCTACATATGATATTGTAATGCTCCTGTAAATACACCCTATTGAATTCCAAGGTTTTCTGTATTATGACATAGTAAAAAATCATCTGGTCCTTGGCAGGTCTTAAAATTTGTAAAATAAAACCTCAGATGAGCAACAACACATGACATATCACACCGTGTCATTATTTATTTAACAAAAACTAGACCAAAATGGAAAAGCCATGGGTGACAAACTAAGGACACCCTATGATTCAGTTGCTTGTAGATCTGCTTTTAGCAGCAATAACTTTAATCATTTTCTGTATGAATTTCATCAGTCTTTCACATTGTTCTGGGGGAATTTTGGCCATGTTGCTTCAGTATATTGAGGTTTGTGGGCAGTTGTGTATGCACAGCTCTTGCCACAGCATTTCAGTCGGGATGAGGTCTGGACTTGACTGGGCAATTGGAACAACTTTTTTTTTTCAGCCATTCTGTTGTAGATTTGTTGGTAATTCAGATCATTGTCCAGTTGCATGACCCAATTTTGGCCAAACTTTAGCTAGCTGTCAGACTGATGGCCTCACATTTAACACTAGAATAATTTGGTATACAGAGGAGGTTGACTCAAAGACTTCAAGATGCCCAGGTCCTGTGGCTGCAAAACAAGCCCAAAATCATCACCCCTCCACCAGCATGCTTGACATTTGGTATGAGGTGTTTGTGCTGATATACTGTGTTTGGTTTTCACCAAACTTTCCTCTGTGCATTATGGCCAGACATCTCCACTTTGGTCTTGTCTGTCCAAAAGACATTGTTCCAGAAATCTTGTGGTTTGTTCATATACAACTTTGAAAACCTGTAAGGCATTCTGCCATGTGCTTTTATAGAGCAGAGGCTTTCTCTTGGCAACCCTTCCAAACATGCCATACTTGTCCCGTTTTTTCTAATTGTACTACCATGAATTTTATGAACATGCCTGAGGTGTAGTTCTTGGACTGTCTGCAAATTCTCTAACCAATACACGTTCTGATCTTGGGGTGAATTTGCTGGGATGTCCACTCCTGGGAAAATTGGCAACAGTCTTGAATGTTTTCCACTTGTGAATAATATTCCAAAACTTCTGCTTTTATAGAGGTGATCACCCCTGCTGATGATCAATTAATCAAAGACATTTGATTAGCAGCATCTGACGGCTACTTATATCCTCACTATTCCTAAGGAAACAGTAAGTGTGTCCTTAGTTTGTCACCCATCCATTTTGGCCTAGTTTTTGTTAAATAAATAATGTCGCTTTGTGATATGTCATGTGTTGTTGTTCATCTAAGGTTATATTCTCCAAATTTTAAGACCTGCCAAGGACCAGATGATTTTTATTATTTCCTAATACAGAAAACCATGGAATTCAATAGGGTGTCCTAACTTTTTCACATGACTGTGTATATGCATGTGTGCAAATTAATTTGCTGAGGCTGCTTTGTAGACTCCATATTGAGTTTTTTTGTGCTGTTTATTTCTGTATGTCAGTTTCTGCAATGGGTTTGCATTTTTGCAAGCAAAACCCTGCAAGCCTTTTGTACTATGTAACGTATGTACACAAAACATGTTCTATTTATTTTCCAGGGAGCAGGGTGAAAAATAACATTTTTCCAGTGTGCAGTTTATGACAGCCTTACAAATGCTGTGCTTTTCAATGCAAATGCAAAACTCTGTAGCGGCTGGTCTGAGGAGGCCAGGCTAATGGCAGAGTGTATTGTAAAGTTGTCATCTGTCGTCACACATTTTCCTCCCGTCGGGCTCTGTTCTTTGATGTGAGTTGAGACAGTAATGTGTGTTTGGGAGAGAATGGCTGCCGCTCTCGCTGAATAGTGGAGTTGACAGCACTCAGCTGCAATTGGACATGCAGTGCAAAGCGGGTCTCTCTCCACAGCATCAGATCGCTCGCTCGCTCTCTCTATCTCTCTCTCAGTCTCTCTATCTCATCCTAGCAGCTTGAGCTCTGTGCTGTATGGATTCTCCATGTAAAGCCACCGCTCGCCTCTCTTCCTTCTGGTCGGACTTCACAGAAGGACACACGCCGCAGGGCAGCTGGCGACCGCGCGGATGATCCACAGAATCTCTGACAGAATTGATATGACATCAAACGTGTCTGGCAGATGTGCACAATGGTGGATTTCGGTGCTAACGAATGCAGCGAACACAGATTAATTGTGCGCTACGGCCTATTCAGTAGGAGTGAATGTGAGAAATGTTATCTATTCTGTGAGATGATAGGGAAGGTTAATTGATGCACTGTAGCAACGAACCTTTTTATAGAGAACTAATTACACATCCACATGCTGGCTTGATGTTGATGAAAATAACCAATTAAGCAAAACATGTAAAATATCTCGCAACCAGCTATGTATAATCCATAGCAAGTTTTACCTTTTAGAGGTTGCCTTCAAAAACATTTAGAGGCTAAAATTAATCTTTTTTTAAGCACTTTTTTGCTTTATTTTTTGTTATTTTACAAACCCAAAAAAGTTGGGACACTGTACAAATTGTGAATAAAAAAGGAATGCAATAATTTACAAATCTCATAAACTTATATTTTATTCACAAAAGAATATAGATAACATATCAAATGTTGAAAGTGAGACATTTTGAAATGTCATGCCAAATATTGGCTCATTTTGGATTTCATGAGAGCTACACATTCCAAAAAAGTTGGGTAGCAATAAGAGGCCGGAAAAGTTAAATGTACATATAAGGAACAGCTGGAGGACCAATTTGCAACTTATTAGGTCAATTGGCAACATGATTGGGTATAAAAAGAGCCTCTCAGAGTGGCAGTGTCTCTCAGAAGTCAAGATGGGCAGAGGATAACCAATTCCCCCAATGCTGTGGCAAAAAATAGTGGAGCAATATCAGAAAGGAGTTTCTCAGAGAAAAATTGCAAAGAGTTTGAAGTTATCATCATCTACAGTGCATAATATCATCCAAAGATTCAGAGAATCTGGAACAATCTCTGTGGAAAACCATACTGGATGCCCGTGATCTTCGGGCCCTTAGACGGCACTGCATCACATACAGGAATGCTACTGTAATGGAAATCACAACATGGGCTCAGGAATGCTTCCAGAAGCATTGTCGGTGAACACAATCCACCGTGCCATTCGCCGTTGCCGGCTAAAACTCTATAGGTCAAAAAAGAAGTCATATCTAAACATGATCCAGAAGCGCAGGCGTTTTCTCTGGGCCAAGGCTCATTTAAAATGGACTGTGGCAAAGTGGAAAACTGTTCTGTGGTCAGACGAATCAAAATTTGAAGTTCTTTTTGGAAAACTGGGACGCCATGTCATCCGAACTAAAGAGGACAAGGACAACCCAAGTTGTTATCAGCGCTCAGTTCAGAAGCCTGCATCTCTGATGGTATGGGGTTGCATGAGTGCGTGTGGCATGGGCACCATCAATGCTGAAAGGTATATCCAAGTTCTAGAACAACATATGCTCCCATCCAGACGTTGTCTCTTTCACGGAAGACCTTGCATTTTTCAACATGACAATGCCAGACCACATACTGCATCATTACATTACAACATCATGGCTGCATAGAAGAAGGATCCGGGTACTGAAATGGCCAGCCTGCAGTCCAGATCTTTCACCCATAGAAAACATTTGGCGCATCATAAAGAGGAAGATGCGACAAAGAAGACCTAAGACAGTTGAGCAACTAGAAGCCTGTATTAGACAAGAATGGGACAACATTCCTATTCCTAAACTTGAGCAACTTGTCTCCTCAGTCCCCAGACATTTGCAGACTGTTATAAAAAGAAGAGGGGATGCCACACAGTGGTAAACATGGCCTTGTTCCAACTTTTTTGAGATGTGTTGATGCCATGAAATTTAAAATCAACTTAGTTTTCCCTTCAAATTATACATTTTCGCAGTTTAAATATTTGATATGTCATCTATGTTGTATTCTGAATAAAATATTGAAATTTGAAACTTCCACATCATTGCATTCTGTTTTTATTCACAATTTGTAAAGTGTCACAACTTTTTTGGAATCGGGTTTGTGTATACGGTTTCAACAAAAATGAAAATTCCTCCATCTACATTTAAAAATATTTATACAACTTTGTGTTTGACCTGCTCCATCATTTTAAGATTAAAACACATTTTGACTTCTATGCACTAGATGAAAAAGGAAAGTCTGCTTTCTAATGGTATAATTATGATGTTCCTATTATGATTATCTGCATTTGTTAATTATGTTTATGCTCTAAACCATTGTCAAGATATAATCATTTGAATGGTGGATGTCATAAACCAATGAATGATAATGTTCTGTTAACATACCATTTAATATTATTATTAGATTCTGATTGGTTGTCAATGTTTTTATCGTTCATCAGCTGAAAAAAAAAAAAAACGTTCTGAAAGTGATTGTAGCTATACACTCTAAAAAATGCTGGGTTAAAAACAACCCAAGTTGGGTTGAAAATAGACAAACCCAGTAATTGGGTTGTTTTAACCCCGCTGTTGGGTTAAATGTTTGTCCATCCTGCTGGGTAGTTTTATTTAACTTTATAAACTATTGTTTAAAAATGATTTCATTGTCTGATTTTTAGTTTCCAACCTATTTTGGGTTCATTTTAAGCTAGCCATATAGTAATTTTTGAAAAATAGTTGGGTTAAATAAAACTGCCCAAGCAAACATTTAACCCAACAGCTGGGTTTGTCCATTTTCAACCCAACTTGGGTTGTTTTTAACAGCCCATTTTTTAGAATGTATAATTCCCTGTATCATTAGCATTATAGTTGTTGTGTCGACTTCCCTATAATCATTGAATTAAAACTGTATTTTTATAGTTGGGGTGCGTCCTTGGGGTGAACAGTCCAGTATTTGGTACGATGGCTTTGTGCGACAAACACAATGAAATGTTAGTCGCTGTTAAACATCAGTTTAGATCGAATGGGAGAAAGAGAGAGAGGACTCCAAATGGAGGTCCAGAGGTGAGCTGGTAAAGTGGGGAGCTTTCACTGGCTTCAGTTCATCTCACCTTTGAGAGATTGTCCTTTTGCCCCTCTTTCCACTTGAGCAGTGAAAGGCTTCAAATGCCTCCCACACATCTTTACTGTGTCCAGCTGAAAGCGGGCGAAAGGGTCAGGTGGAGAATAACACACTGTGATTTCAGTAGGTTTTTGAGTACTATGAGAGAGGTAGAGTGTCTAAAGGCATCTGTGAGACACTTGGACATGGGATTTGTAACATGTTTTGTCAGGTCAAGTCGACTTTCATAATATGACATATATGACACATTCTGAGTAAAAGACAGTATTCGGTGGGAAATATAATTGTGTTGATGCAGTTATTGACAGCCGATTGCTGTATGTCATGTTAGTCAGATAGTCACAGACTCGTGCAGTGAAGAAAACGTCTCTTGTGTGAAAGTGCTTTGACTTGGGTGGAAATGACTGCAGAGTTGCGCTTTGCAGCTTGAAAATCTGTTATTCAGATCTTGAATAAATCATACGCGGAAAGCGAGAAATGCGACAATCCTAAAACGCTGCCATTATAATCATTGAAGCTGTCAGTACTGCACATTTACACAAGTTCACACCACTGCTTATACATCTCAACAGGAGCTCACTGACTGTCCGCGTATAGTTCTGCACTCCCATTATAATCAACAATGCTACACTTCACAATAAATCTTATTTATCTTCTCTGTGCTTTGTTGATTATAAAGGGAGTGTTTTAGTTTGTCAGATCACTCGCTTGCAGTGTTATATTGAGTGTTGCACTATATACGTCTAACAAAGAACTCCAAATTACTGCCAATGCTTTTGAGTGTCTGTCTGGTGATGTTTCTTCAGCACTCAATTTCCACCACGAACAGAAGTGATGCATAAAACACGCATCTGTGGTTCAGACTGCTTGAAACTGGTTGTCATTATGACAGGTTGTCATTACTGATTGGCCTAAAGTTTTTGCACACATACACACTCAAATACACAAACCTGAAATAGACTAAACACACATTTTCAGTAGGAAAGGTGTCATTTAAGCGGCCCCTAAAGTAATAATTAACAATTTTTACAATGGAAGTGATTCAATCAAAAAACAACTGTAGCTCAATAATAATTTCCCTGTTGTCACTGTGAAGCTGCTTTGAAACAATATGTATTGTGAAAAGCGCTATATAAATGAAGATGACTTGAGTTGACTTAAAGTCTATGTCTGTGATTGGTAACAATGCTTAGCTGCTGCAAAAAGACAACATGTTCATGATTTGTTAATCATGGAAACTATATAATCTCAGATGTTTATAATATTAATTGCACAACTGTAATATTTTTGTTTTAGTGTTTTAAGCAGTGTTTATTTGTTTGTCATATACAAATTGATAGCACTCTATTTTCCATATCTCATCTGGTCTTTAATTTCATTGAGAATGTTTGAAAACACTTTAGGTTAGTTAAATACACGTGCAAAACGTTATGGAACCACACATAGGCAGCAATGTCATTGCACCTTCTGAGGTCCAGAAAGGTATTAAATACATCGCTAAAATAGTCCATGTGACTAAAGTGTTTCAACCTCAATGTTTTGTGTGCAAAAACAAAACAAAAAAAATGACTATTTAACAATTTCTCATTCTGTTATGCTGATCATGTAGTGAACGCAGTGCAGCGCTTCTGGTTTCTACATCAGAACGGCGACTCAGTATTGGCCGGCTCCTGTGTCAGCATCACACGCATGCGTTGTGCTGCTCACGTGAACAGCGTCAGCCAATAATGAGTCGGCGTTCGGACATAAGTGCTGCACTGCATTCACTACGTGATTAGCGTAGGAGACCTACAGGGGAGAGAAGAAATTGTTGAATAAAATCAATATTTTTGTTTTGTTTTTGCGCACAAAATGTGGCTTCATAACATTAAGATTGAACCACTGTAGTCACATGGACTATTTTAATGATGTCTTTACTACCTCTCTGGACCTCAAAAGGTGCAATGACATTGCTGCCTATGTGTGGTTCAGAAACCCTTGGATTTCATCAAAAATATCTTAAAGGTACCGTAGAATGGAAAATTGAATTTACCTTGGCATAGTTGAATAACAAGAGTTCAGTACATGGAAATGACATACAGTGAGTCTCAAACTCCATTGTTTCCTCCTTCTTATGTAAATTTGATTTGTTTAAAAGACCTCCGAAGAACAGGCGAATCTCAACATAACACCGACTGTTACGTAACAGTCGGGATCATTAATATGTACACCTCTAATATTTGCATATACCAGCTCATGTTCAAGGCATTAGACAAGGGCAGCCAGTATTAACGTCTGGATCTGTGCACAGCTGAATCATCAGACTAGGTAAGCAAGCAAGGACAATGGCAGATGGAGCAATAATAACTGACATGATCCATGATATCATGATATTTTTAGTGATATTTGTAAACTGTCCTTCTAAATGTTTCGTTAGCATGTTGCTAATGTACTGTTAAATGTGGTTAAAGTTACCATTGTTTCTTACTGTATTCACGGAGACAAGAGCCATCGCTATTTTCATTTTTAAACACTTGCAGTCTGTATAATTCATAAATGCAACTTCATTCTTTATAAATCTCTCCAACAGTGTGTAATGTTAGCTTTAGCCATGGAGCACAGCCTCAAACTCATTCAGAATCAAATGTAAACATCCAAATAAATTCTCTACTTATGCGATTAGACATGCTGCATGACGAACACTTTGTAAAGATCCATTTTGAGGGTTATATTAGCTGTGTGAACTTCGTTTCTGCTGTTTAAGGCAGTCGCGAGCTCGGGGGCGGGGAGCACGAGAATTTAAAGGGGCCACAGCCTGAATCGGCGCATATTTAATGATGCTCCAAAATAGGCAGTTTAAAAAAATGAATAAAAAAAAAAAATCTATGGGGTATTTTGAAACTTCACAGACACATTCAGGGGACACCTTAGACTTATATTACATCTTTTGAAAACGCGTTCTACGGCACCTTTAATATGTATTCCAAAGATGAAGAAAGGTTTTACGGGTTTGGAACGACAGAAATTTCATTTTTGGGTGAACTATCCCTTTAAAGACAAGAGAGGTAAACAAGAATGTGGATTTAAACAGACAGGGAGCAGCTTGTCTGACAGCTTTGTGTGATACTGTGTGTGTGAAACAGAGAGACATTATGTGTGACAGTGCTTGTATCTGTGACACTGTGTGTCTGTCTGTATGTGTGTGTGTGTGTGTGCGTGTGTGTGACTAGAAGCCCGAATACCTTCAAAGCCTAATGAGGCTGTAGATCATCACAGCGTCTCCAGTTCGATCAATCCACAGGCGGGTCCGATGTTCTGTGGGTCTGAACCTGCTCTTATCAGCCAAACGCACTGGAGCACGACCGCACAGTCCAACCCCTCGGTTCAATACCGAGCCCAAATACTCTTTATTTTCTGGCAGATAAAGGTGCGGCTGGAGCATGAAATTTTGAGCCCTTTTCCCATTATTGAAGGTGTAATTTTGTCGTTACACATATTAGATCTTCATGGCCGGTGAGCTTCGATAGTCAGCACATTGGCTGTAAATAAAGCTGCCTTGATGAGTTTCACTAATTGCTGATTTAGATTTATCGATTAGTTCCAGAGCTCATTTGCCTCTTAATTTGCTCATTGAATGTATTTTGTATTTGTTCTCAAGTATGCAACACAACAAAAGCAAGTGGTTCATTTTAATTTAAAATTAAAGGAATAGTTCGCCAAAAAACTGATGACTTAACTGATGGTCATCATGTGACTGATTGCAATTTTGCAGATCTATCTATTGTGTTACTCCAGATAATTTGTTATGTAGTGCAAAATTTGCATGTAGTTTTATGGTACTTTAATGTAGGGATGCACAATATATTGGTACCTAGTCAGTTATCAGCCAATATTTGAGTTTCTTTTTTTAGTATTTTTTAGTTACTTTATCGGTATTGGCCATGACTGTATTTTTAATTGTGCATGCTATATTTTTCTGTTTTTAGATTTAGATTATATTTGCCATTATCTAATGCTCACTTGATATTAAAAAACACGGTAGCACTTTATTTTACAGTACGTGTACTTTCCTGGTACATATAGTAATTATGTTGTACATACAGGTAAAAGAGTGGTAACACAAGGTACTTACCTGACATGTATGTACATGGGAACTAATAAGAAACACTGCTGTACTTTCCAATGGTACATACACGGTAACTACTTTGTACCTATAGACAAGTGTCGGGTAATAACAGGTGCTTACTTATAGTGTCCGTATATGGTAACTAACAGACACATTACTGTACTTACTAATAGTACGTACATGGTAAATATTTTGTACTTACAGACAAGTGTGGGTAATAACAGGCACTTATTTATGGTAACTTGTAAGACACATTACTGTACTTACTAATTGTTTAAAATGCTTAAGCTTATTATTGCAAAGGTTAAAGAGCTGGTAATTCCTATGTAATGTTTATGTACAAGGGTTCACTTTATTTTACAGTCCTATTTCCATGTACTTATTATGAACGTACTAGTGACTATACCAGTTAATTACCAGTATACCAGTTAATGTGTAAGTTACACCTGGTAAGAGCATACGTAGCTTTCAAAGACACAAAAACGTACATTTTTGTAAATGAAAATGATAATTTTATTAAAAATATAACATCAAAACGATATTTTGAGCTGCTAATCCTACACCTACCTTTAAAGTAACCCATAAACATTATTAAAACCCCGTACTGTTTTAAATAAAAGAATGACAGACAAACAAGCGTAATCACAACAATTAATTTATTGCGAAAATGTTGTACCAAAAGTAGTTCAAATGATGATGAATTGCAGTCGCAGTCCTCTCTGGCGGTAAATAATAGTTTTTTTCAGAGCAGAATATGATGAATCCGTGAAGGCGCGCACTCATTCAAATGTCAATCCACCGAAACACGGCATGTCGCAATCTGTGACGAAGCAGGTGAGAGCCAATGAGCGTTTGATATCAGTGCCGTAAACCATGTCGTAACGCTTCTCGAGGGTGGCGCTACTTTCAAATTTAAATTATAACGAGCGCGAGCTTTGACTGAGACGTCGCTGCTGAGAACGAAGATGAAGATTGATGGATAAAGGGCTGAATTTGGATCTGTTCCTTACAAACATATGGATTCTAAAGATATGGAGTACAGCAAACAAATAAAATGGGTGTGATTTGTGAATATATGTTGTGTTTTGATGTATCTTATGGTTGTATTGTCAGTCGCTGCATAGGAGAAAACATCTTCTGTCTCTCACAGCAAACAAACTAAATATTACAAGTCACGAACGGAAATGTTATTTCATATTAAGTAGATGAGTAAACTGTATTCAAAAAATGTGACTGAAAACATGTATTGATATGACAATTGAATACATACAGCAGATTTAAAACATTAATCCCATTATTTTATTACAGGGGAATTCATTTACATTCAAACTTTACGTTACATGATTTATTATTGCTGTTAATACGTAATGTATGTTTTTGTGTGTATGAAAACGTACGTGTGGTTAAACCACATTTTATGTAAAAATACACATGTATTCTCATGAGATCACGGTAATTCCTATGTAAGGTTTATGTACAAGGGCTCACTTTATTTTACAGTCCTATTTCCATGTACTTATTATGAAGGTACTAGTGAATATACCAGTTAGTTAATGTGTAAGTTACACCTGGTAAGAGCTGGTAGTTCCTATGTAATGTTTATGTACAAGGATGCACTTTATTTTACAGTCCTATTTCCATGTACTTATTATGAACGTACTAGTGAATATACCAGTTAGTTAATGCGTAAATTACACATTACTTAGGGTGAGGTATAAGCATGGTACAAGATACTTCTTGAGTACTGGATGATATACTTTTGCGGTTCAACTTGCCTAATCTTTACAGGACAATAATTCACTTAATAGGGATATTTTGATGACATACATACAGATCAGTAACACTACTGTACTTGGTATACTCAGTTGTCATGTGTCAAAAGCCTTGCTTAAAGGACTACTTGATAAGTATTAACACTATGAAGTGCTGTATAGTTACTGCAGTGTATCATTTTGGTAAGCACATTTGTTTCACAGTAGTCAAGTAAGTGTCTGTTATTTGGGTCCACACTTGTCCGTGAGTACAACATAGTTACCATGTATATACCACTAGTAAGTACAGTAATGTGTCTTACTAGTTACCACACATAAGTGCCTGGTATTACCCACACTTGTCTGTAAGTACAAAATATTCACCATGTACGTACTTTTAGTAAGTACAGTAATGTGTCTGTTAGTTACCATATACGGACACTATAAGTAAGCACCTGTTATTACCCGACACTTGTCTATAGGTACAAAGTAGTTACCATGTATGTACCATTGGAAAGTACAGCAGTGTTTCTTATTAGTTCCCATGTACATACATGTCAGGTAAGTACCTTGTGTTACCACTCTTTTACCTGTATGTACAACATAATTACTATATATGTACCAGGAAAGTACACGTACTGTAAAATAAAGTGCTACCAAAAAGACTAATAATTTAATAATAAGTAATCTTTAGCAGATTTGACAATGAATATCCATTTTTTACTTCCTGTACATTATAATGATGTGATTCATTCACATTTAGCATTTAAAATGATTGATTTTAGTTTTTGCTGTTTTATGTTTTATTCAGTTCTGCCATAACATGAAAATAATCAGCTTATCAGTATCAGCCAGAATGTTTACAGAAAAAAATGATCACAAACATTTTGGGTGAACTACTCCTTTCATTCCTTACCATTCCGCTCCCTAATGATAAGCCCCTGAACAATTGTTCTCTGCTCAAATGGTGTCTTAAATCTGACCATATTCACCCAAAACAAAAAACAGAACAAAGAAAAAGATCCATGTTTTTGTGCTTTTTTTTTTTTTTTTTTCGCTTAGGAAAAACAGACAAGATGAAAAGTTTCACTCACAGTAACAGTCAACTTTGTGAATACCAGTCTCCTTTATCCATCTGCCTAGAAAAACACTCTTTTCTTCCTGAAGAAAATACTTTATGTTGGCATTGTTAATTGGTGGCACTGACAATTTCAGATCTTTTTCATTTTCTGACTAAAAAGTCTTTTCTTGCAGTATGTTCACTCACCAGATGTGCCACCAGTCCAAGGTTAACCTCTCCACAATGTGCCTCCACAATGTCCTTGGACAAATAATATCAGCATCAGTTATTCTGTGCAGGGATGGGCTGCTGACTTTACCATCCCCGATGGAGGAATTAGGTTTAATTATCATGCCTCTTGTTTTAATGGAAATATGCTAAACAAATATAAAACACATTCAAGTAAATGAATGGCAATCTAAAGAGTCACTTTTTTTAAACACATTTTTTGTGTGGGGGCAAAAATGTCCCCACACAGATGGGAATATCCTTGTCCTTGTGGGGACTTTTTTTTTTTTTGTCCCCATGAGGAAACAGCTTATAAATCATACTAAGTGATGTTTTTTTTGACAGTTTTCTGTGATGGGTAAGTTTAGGGGTATTTAGGGAATAGGATATATAGTTTGTACAGAATAAAATAATTATGTCTATGGAACATGAGACAATGAGAAATGATTCTGTTGAAGATTTAATCATAAACTCTGAAGAGTGTGTGATTGGAATGGCTTTTCAGAAAGATCAACTGTCCATACATATTGGTGTGTATGTGTGCTGTGTTATGCTTTGACAGTAAAAACCCACAATTTAATCTATAATATTCTAGAGTTAACAGAAAATTGTAAATTGCTAATTTTAAAGTGTTTCCCTTTTAGCGTTTACAGTGATTCAGTTCAGTTAGAAGAATACCATAGGAGTTAAACTATAGTCAGGTTATACATATTGTAGCAATCAGAGATTTATTTATCAGGCACAAAACAATAAGGATTCAATTGGGATGATATGCTGGTTCACCCAAAAATTACAATTCTGTCACCATTTACTCATGTCATTCCAAACCTGTATTACTTTCTTTCTTCTGCAAAACTCAAAAGAAGATATTTAAATGTTGGTAAGGAAACAGTTTGGTATGGAGCCCCTAAAGGGACATGGTGATGAGAAAAAATGTGAGATGGGAGGAAAAAATATATTTCAATGCTTTTGCATTCTCTCACAAAAGTTTTGCGTCCCCCCTGATAAACTTTGAATTCGCTCACAAAGAACTCAAAAGTTTTGCTAGCAAGCACCAAGTTTCTGAGGGGAAAGCAAAAAATTGTGCAAAAGCATTGACATAACTTTTCCTCCAATCTCATATTGTTTTCCATCACCATGTCCCTTTAAGGGATCCATAGTTTGACCATTAACCATTAAAAAAAAATAAATAAATAAAACAGACGTTTCAATATCTTCTTTTTTCTTCTAATGGAGAAAGAAATTCATACAGGTTTAAAATGACATTGAGTGAACTTTACCTTTAAATTTATTTTATTTTTTTTAAGTAATATTGAAGTATTAAAAAACTAATATTCAAAGAAAATGAAGAATTTTTATTTGATTGGTGAATTGGTTATTTAATCAGCAAATTGTTTATTTAAATGCACAAATTGATGCACTAAAATTAATCAGACTTTCCAGTGATGCATATGAAAGAGGGTATTGAATATTGTTTCAGTTCATTTGGCTGTAAAGCTGTGATGTTAAATGACACAGAACTCACTGGAAAAGTATCTAATTACTGGAAAAGCTTCATGGCAGCAGAGCTACTGAACAAATTAGCCACTTTTAGTTATACCCAAACACTGAGAATAATAATAGAAAACTGCACCACCAAACATGCCACAGCAGGAAATTACAACAGCAATGAAGCCAATGAAACTCTCAATAACGAGATTGGGTGTAAAAGCATGGCAAGATGTCAGTGAGTTCAATAACTAAGCAAAACGTTAGAGTATATCGAAACATTGTGTTATGTGTATCGCACTAATTAGATAAAGCAAGGAAATTGTGCCATTATGAGGCTGATAGAGAAGCACATTGGAATGGATTTCTCACTCAATTATTTTGTGGCTGCATTTACAAATGCAATGAATTAAAAACTAATTGCATCACAGAAAGATTGTATAAATATATATTGTGAAATGAATTTATTAATCATGTGCAATAGAGGAAATTGTATCTGCTAAGGATATCTGAATTAAAATCAACTTAATTTACCGCAGTTGCTGATGAATGAGACACTGATTGCCGATATTCCTTAGATTCAGGATTCTGAGGTCATATGTGTTTTGCACATATCATACTCTAAAGTGTTTTGTTGATTTAATGATATGTTTTTAAAACAAACATAATTGCAGTACAAGTTGATGAATTTGCTTAGCTTTGAAAGTGTTACAGCAATATTGGACAGGGTTTAAATCTGCTCCTGACTCGGGTATTTGACTCCGGTCTATTCTAATGAAACTCCATAGCAGCTATTATTTAAATTCCAATTAATTTGTTTAGCACTTTTCACAATACCCAATGTTCCGAATCAGACTTAAACAGTGAATAGTGCCCAGTGAACAAGCCAAGGGTGATATTAGCTAGGAAAATCTCCCTGAGATGGTTAGAATGAGAAGGAAGACACCTTGGGAAAAACTGTGTAAAACTGGGGAATAGTCTCCTGGGTTCCCTTAGAGTAGTTTCAGCAGAGTCTGAATTGAAATCTAAGCTAAAAACATATATTTTTGTTTCCTCTCTCCATCACATTACGGTCTATACTGCATTTTCCTATGTTTGTGATGTTTATTTTAGTATGGTTTATACAGCACAGTGGTCAACTACTGTTGTTTTTAATGATTTAGAAATAAAATATGATTGATTTAAGTTGGTTGGTTGGTTGGTTGGTTGGTTGGTTGGTTGGACAGTTGGACAATTGGTTGGTTGGTTGGTCGGTTGGTTGGTTGGTTGGTTGGTTGGTTGGACAGTTGGACAATTGGTTGGTTGGTTGGTTGGTTGGTTGGTTGGTTGGTTGGTTGGTTGGTTGGTTATTTGGTCGGATGGACATTTGGTTGGAAGGTTGGTTGTTTAGTTGTTGGATGGATGGATGGATGGATGGATGGATGGATGGTTGGTTGGTTATTTGGTTGGATGGATGGATGGTTGGTTGGTTGGTTGGTTGGTTGGTTGGTTGGTTGGTTGGTTGGTTGGTTGGTTGGTTGGTTGGTTGGTTGGTTGGTTGGTTGGTTCGATGTTTGGTTGGACAGTTGGTTGGTTGGTTGGACAGTTGGTTGGAAGGTTGGTTGTTTGGATGGATGGATGGATGGATGGATGGATGGATGGATGGATGGATGGATGGATGGATGGATGGATGGATGGATGGATGGATGGATGGATGGATGGATGGTTGGACGGTTCGTTGGTTGGTTGGACGGTTCGTTGGTTGGACGGTTCGTTGGTTGGTTGGTTGGTTGGTTAGACGGTTGGTTGGTTGGTTGGACGTTTGGTTGGTTGGTTGTTTGGTTGGCTGGTTGGTTGGTTGGTTGGTTGGACAGTTGGACAGTTGGTTGGTTGGACAGTTGGTTGGACAGTTGGTTGGATGGTTGGTTGGTTATTTGGTTGGATGGACAGTTGGTTGGTTGGTTGGTTGGTTGGTTGGAAGGTTGGTTGTATGGTTGGTTGGTTGGTTGGTTGGACGGTTGGTTGGTTGGTTTGGACTTTTGGTTGGTTTGAATGGTTGATTAGATGGACAGTTAGATGGTCGGTTGGGTGGTTGATTGGTTTGACGAACCATGCATGGGAAGCCAAAATTAAACAAATATATTTAAGCATATCATTGATAAGTGTAACGGGTATAAATTAGAACAGCCACATTTTAGGCAGTAAGTGCATCACATTATGTTTTTATCAACTTACAGGTTAATAAGTTTATTATAGCTAAGTGGCAGCTCAGTTTTTTCTGTGATTTGGCCAAAATCTCATGTTACAAAGATAAAGTGCTGTACTTAAGCTGTTTAAGACAGCATTGGCTATGACTTGATCACACTCTTCTTCATTCCTCAAAAACATCAAACATTAGCCTTTATATATGTATTTCTTGAGAAAATTAAATGTTGTACTTATTCAAACAAACAGTTCTATTTTGCACTTGTTTGCACTGCAAACGAATAGAGACATTCCAAAATGTGTCCAAAATGGCACTTCTTTCAAAATTGAGGTTTTACTGACACTTTGAGGATTCAATGGAATTACGAGGTTTAGTTATAAGTTCTTTTTAATACTTTTCATTTGTTAAATATTTGCATATCCCACAGACAGACATAAAGGGTGATCGATAGTAATGATTTATGGGTGAAAAAAGACGAAAAAAATGCAGATACAAGGTTTTACACCTAACAGTGACGATACACAGCCACATGCTTGTTTTTGAAGCACACACACTGCCTAGCATACTTATAAGGAGTGTTGCAGTATGCCAGTATTGACAATAACCATGATATTTTAAAAAGTAAAATGTTTAAAAGATTTCTGCTTTTCCAAATGTTTTCTTCAGATGCTTCACTGATTAATACGTCTCTTAGATGAATGTTGAATCATCTTCAAACAACAAAAATGGTTCTAGTTTGTAATGAACGATTTCTTCCTATACACAATGAATGAGGTCACCCAATATATTATAAGACTAATGTCTTAATTAGCATAATCTGTTACTCTGTTAGATTAGATTAAAAATGATTCACTGTAATTTTTTATTTTACCATCACATTGATAAAAAAAACAAACAAACAAAAAAACAATAGCCTTAGTCCAATAAATACACACAACAGGCCAGGAGACGCTTTATTATCTAGAAAGTCACAGTTCCGGTTATGGAAATAGAAACCTTTACTGAAGACAAGAGATAAGAATATTTCAAATTAGCTGCTTATTATGTGCAAAATTATAATAAGAAAGGTCATTTAATTTCGATAGTACGTTGGCAATCAGAAATGTCCTCATAAGGGACGAGCAGAGGCTGAAGGGGAGGCGATATGCAATATATCTAAATGAATCATGCGCTGTTTGATCCGCGGCTGATATTAGATTTTCCCTCTCTCTTATTATTGGTCCTCCCTGAATTGGCCGAGTGATATAAACACTGATGACAGCTTTAGTGCCACCGACTCTGTGCATTTACGCCTGACCTCGATGTGCTGTTGCTCAGGGAATACGAGAAGTGTCTAGCTGATAAAGCCACCTGCAATATTTAGATTTTTTTTTTTTTTTTTTGATGCAGCCACAGAAACTGAGCCATAATATACTTTCTGGGCCACGTCTGAGAGAGAGTGGCAGTGTTAGAAGTAGTCTGCTTCACAGACCCCTGCACTGGAAAAAATAAAGCAAAAATAGGATGATGAAAGAGAACCTGGTGGCGCTGCAGTGACATATCTCTGTTTATAATGTCCGCCCTTGAAGGTAGGGAGGCAGATATGGAAAGCCAACGGAGAAGGGTGAGAGAAAGTAAGGTTGTACGCTGGTAAATCAAAGAGGGAGAGGGGAATTGTGGGTTATCGAAACAAGTAGTTTCCAGCCACAAGTAATTCACCCCACAGATGATGACTTTCATAGCTCCGGACCTGTATTCGATCCTGTGGGGATCGGTAAATCTGTCAGAGAGCGAGTAAACTCCATTCCCCCCTGTAATCTCATTTGCCTTTGATGACAGCGGTGCATCACATGATGCCGGCGGTTTGGCAGCGGCAAAGTCGATCCTGGCAGCCGAACCCACCGACCACACATCAGCTGCTGATACAGCCACAAAAAAAATCCCATTATCCATTCCAGAAATCCATTATCTGCTAATGTTTTTTTTTTTTTTTTTTTTATGTGTTATCTAGGAGTGTTTTAAGGGCCTGATGGAGTCCTTATCTTTATTTTGCTCTGAATTTGCAAATATAAATAAATAAATAAATGTTGGTAATTACATGCTGCACTGGAGGTTTCTCGACTAATCGGTTAATGTATTTACATATCCATGGCTTTTGTGAAAAAAGGAATGTGAATTTTTGTTTGTGTGGCTGCCTTCAGAATTGCTTTAAAGGGACAGTACACTAAAAAAAAAAAAAACACAAAAAAAGATAGTATAATTTTTTATTTTTTATATATTATATAACATTTTTAAGAAGAATAATTTGTAACTTTTTTTGTCTATACAATGAGGTGTTATTTTACTAAGACTCATATAGGCTACTATTATATTTTATGAATTATGTTTTAATTAAAGTTTTAGTGATTTTTTTTGTGTGTTTTGTGGCTTTAGTTTTGTTTTGAATTTGTCTGCATAGTTTTTTTTTTTTTTTTTATATCTCAGTAATTTTAGCATTTCAATGTACTAAACTTAAATGAGAAGTTTACGTTTTTTATATTTTATTTTATTTCAGTTAATGTTTATTTTGTTTCAAGTAATGAAAATAAAGTTTTAGTTAACGATAATAACCCCAATGTTGTTTTGGACCCCATTGTCTTTCATTGTGTCAGAGTTGTTATGGTTAACTAAAACTTAATAACTAAAACTTTCATTATATGGATTTTTTTTTTCTTTTTTTTTATCTTCTTTTGTGTTCCACAGAAGAAAGTTGTACAAGTTTGGAACAACATTCATTTTTGGGTGAACTGTCCTTTTAATAGTTCAATTCAAATCCTGGCTGCCGTGTGCAACAGTGACTGAGTCCTTTTGGCCAAATAAAGGGCTTAAACATAGACATCTTCATGGGAAATTCTTTTTATTTATTTCTTCAAAGGAAGAGTTGACATTTTGAGCGAATCAGGGGATTGTTAGAAATAGCATAATTGGATCCTTGGGCTTCAATTTATAACCGTACATCCAATTGCAGCTTTAGGAAAAGTTGAGTGTCTCTCCAGGTAATATTCTAAAATTTATTACCAAGTGTCACTTTGTTTCACTTTCATCACACAGCAAAACCGTTCTGTTCATTTTAAAGGTTTTGAATGCCATACACCTCAAACAAATGTGTATTGAAAAGAAAAGGCATAATTAGGGTTGGTATTTGTGAAGAAAGCACAAATGTGTTGGGTTGCTAATTTGTTGGGAGGCATATCTAATATGACAAGTCTATTTAAGTAGCTGCTGTGAATTCAATAGGAACATCTCATTACAGTCTAGCATGCTCTTCCCCACTGAGGAGGATCACCATGGCGATTAGACAGGGAGAGCGAGAGCGAGCAAGCACATCATGTTTTGCATTATTGAGAGACGTTGTCTACACAGCAATTTAATGTACTTGAGATCTCCTTTAAGTCTTTAAATTACTTTTATTGTCATTTTAGAACATTGCTCAGATTGAGTCAACAAACAGACAAGCCTGTAACAAGGTCAACTCAAAACAAATGTGCTGCTTCATAATATGTACCATAACTTTTTAAATATTTTGAATTTTGTATCATTTTGAATATCATTTGGTTTACATAAAACATGTTTAGGTTGTAATACCCATATCATTATACACATTTGTGTCCTCATAAACAACGTATACAAGAACACACACAATTAATACTTAAGCAATAATTAATCAAATTGGTCAAAATTGACAGTAAAAACTTAAAGCTGCAGTCCGCCATTTTTCCTCTTTGTCGCCATCTCTGTTTGAAACCTGCAATTGCAGTCATATGCGGAATAGTTATCTGTACGTGCGTTGTGCCTCGGCATAGCTCCTCAGCGCGAATTAATCTAATGCTTGCTGTCAATCTGAACAAGTAAGTAACATTTTTGCCACTTTTGTTCTAACCAACTGAGGAAAAAAGAATTAGGCCTACAATAAATCGTGCTGCCAATGATGATTAAATCTAACGATCGCTTAGCTTGGATCACGTCAAACCGTGCAAATTATTATTACTCTTATACTTTGTTCTCAAATCATTAATGTTAACAACATGAGCATTGCGTGACTGTGTATTTAGTGTGTATTAGCGTTACCTGTAGATTTCAATTTCTGTAGCCACTTCACAGTCCAAAGTCTTTTGCTTTTTGACTGTGAGTGATTCTCCAGTTATCACTGCTGATTGTCATTTGGATCTTTCTGGATTACAATCCACCATCAAAATGATAAGTTTAATTATTTCAGCTGCTGTGAGAACAGGCTATAAATGATCCGCTACAAGCAGCATCCTCACATGATAAAACCGACTAGCCTGGACGGGACTCTTCCTTTATGTTTACGGACGTGACGTAATGACGCACAGACGAACGGCTGCATGCTCGAATTTCCCGTGGAAATCCACCAGGTCGCTCTTATTATAAAACATTATTACAAGCTTACCGTTATGAATCGAGATAAGATAATGAGATAGTTTTGAACACTGGCTGGTTATGTACTTGCTCAAAAAATGATTTTGGATAATTTTTAACCAAAAAAAGTTACGTACTGCAGCTTTAAATTGTTACAAAAAATTCTATTTCAAATAAATGCTGTCCTGTCATGACAGCTCTCAGAGTGTTTGGCATGGTAATGGATAAGACAATGTTGATATGTTTGTTCTTGGCAGAATATATCTGCTATGCTGTTGCTGCTGGTTGCTGCTGCTGCAGAGCAAGTACGGGACTTGCTACTGCCAATACACACACGACACGCTGCTGTGAGCAAGACAGACATGCTGCTGCTGTACAATATAGCGTATGAATTACCCATAGCAGATCTATACAAGTAGGGGCTGGGGAAGGTGGAGGGTTTCTGAAAGAACGCTACAACTGCTACAGCAAATGCTGACCAAGTATTTGAAGGTTGAGAACCAAGCTTATTGGCTACTGATACAGCAGGAACCAATCAGCTGTGCCCTATAGAGAATGATGTGATTGCAAGCAGATTGAGTTATGAACATATCAGCCTGTGCCATCTAGAGTTTCATGACAGAACTTTATATTTCTTTCTATTCATCAAATTCCTGATCAAAAAATTCTGGGGAATCACGGTTTCTACAAAATATTAAGCAGGACAACTGTTTTCAACATTGATAATAATAAGATATGTTTCTTGAACATCAAATTAGTAATTGAACTGAACATTGATTCTTGGTTCTTATGACCAGGGATGATATTTTGGGACCATATTTGATTTAAGAGCTACATAATTATTTTGTGTGAAATATTAGAATTTGATGAATAGAAATATAAATATAAAGTTATGTCATAAAACTCTAGATGGCACAAGCTGATATGTCCTTAACTCAATCTGCTTGCAATCACATCATTCTCTATGGCACAACTTCCTACTGTATTGGTAGCCAATGAGCTCGCTGCTCAACCTTTTTGGATCAAAAAAAAAAAAAAAAAAATCAGCTGTGCGGCCATTCTGGATTGCAGTAGAATAGGATGCAGCAGAAGAATAGGATGCAGTAGAAGAAAGTTCAACACTCATTCAGCGATTAAAAACAAAACAAAAAACTTGCATTATTTATTTATGTTTAGAACATATACAGTAGAAAACACATGGAGTCATATGGAGCATTTGAATAATTTTAAAGTTATTTTGTTCTTTTTGAAACTTGATATGTTGTTGTATAGACAAGAGTTGCATAAAAAATAACAGTATATAGGGAAAGGTGTGAGGGTGAGTAAATAATGACATTTTGATTTTCAGTTTTGAGAAAACTCCTGTAACATTCATTTTTATATGCATTTCCGTTTCTGATTGTATAATATCTCACACATATTGAGTGACATAACATTTAGTCAAATGCAGTAGAGACTCCTCAAAATGCTCTCACCTCTGCAGACTTTAAATGACAAGACCCCACAGTAACCAGGTAACCAATTTTAACCTGTCAGTTAAACATGTATGAAGAGCGATTGGCTAATCTGTGCTCGTAAATTAAATATGGCTCCACGGAAAGCCAGATGGCTCCGTGGTGTAGAGTTATTCGTGGTAATTTAGTCTCTGAATTTAAACCAGTCAACGGAAAATGAGAAGTGTCTTGATTCGCAAAATTCTTCAAGGGGTTTGTGTTTGTGAGAGGTGTTGACACAAGATAAGAGTAATTGCTGCAAATGTCTGTGCTGTGTGTAATGAGCGCTATCTCTCTTAAACGTCAATACTTGAGAGATGACTTTCAAGAATAAATACTCTTTCCCAGCCTCTGTTTCAAGCAGAACCGCAGCTTTGAAGTATTTTGGAATCCATCCCTGCCAACCGGTTTGCAATACACCTTTTAGAATGTTATGCAAATGGAATGCTGTGTTTCATAAGACCACCACAGATGAAAGCGGCCAAAAGCCAGTTTGATGTATAAAACATGAATTACTTTTGAAGGTTTCACAGGTGTACAATAGCAGCACATCCTCTATCATTGAGCAAGGCAAACATTTATGCGTTGGTTGCAGACCTGATCTGATATCACCCTTTGATGTGCAATGTCCATTTTTAAGTAAAAGTATTTAAAAATATTGTTTAATGAATTTTTGGTGAATTATTAATATATTTATCAAAGGGATAAATCCCAGGGATTTTTATTTTATTTTATTTATTTATTTATTTATTTATTTATTTATTTATTTATTTATTTTACCCTTTATTATTATTATTATTATTATGGAATTCCTCTGTGGAAGGAGTAAAAAAAAGCACTTTTATTTTCTACCGCATTTTTTTTTTCTGCAAGTCTGCTCCTCTTCAAAGTGTAGGTAAATTATCATGCTACACTTATAATTCCCATTAATCTGAGTTTATTTTTCATAATAGCCACTAGGAAACTTTCACTGCCTCTTAGATATTTTATTTTATTTTAAATTTTTATTTAATATTTATTTATTTATTTATTTATTTATTTTATTTTTATTTTCAGAAGGAAGAAGGATGTGCTTTTATTTTCTATTACACCCAAGTAATTTTCTGCAAATCTGCACCTCTTCAAAGTGTACTGTAGGTAAATTATCATACGAATGCTTCTCCACGCCTATAATTCCCATTAATCTGATTTTATTTTTCATAATAGCCACTAGTAAACTTCCCCCCTGCCTCTTAGACATTATTAAAGATCTTGTGATACACACAATTCCCTTATCAGCGTTTCACAACAGGATTTGACTGGAGCATGAACCAGTTCAAAACATTTCAGGCGGATTTGTTTTAATGAACCCAACCTCTGTTCATGAACGAGAGATTCAGAGAGCTGCTAGCTGGTTTCTTTGAATTCTCATATTATTACAATAATTATATCCGTCACTGCTTACTTGTGCTGCAGTCGTGTACTTTTCTCAGGCTGTAAAAATAAATATGCCAGCACATTCTGTGAGGTAAACACTTATGTCTTACTCTCCAATCCATGCAATAAACGTACTTGTCCTTGAAAGCACCCCCTTAATGGCTGTATGTTACTGCACCATCATAAAATCTTACAATGCTGCATTGATGTGGTTTTATACTATAACAGTATACTTGTTCGACTGATGTGAATTGAAACCCCAGAGCTGTATGACACCTCAGGGTATCGCGTCCTTTATTAGGATTTTGTTTTGTTTTGTTTTGTTTTGTTTTGTTTTGTTTTGTTTTGTTTTGTTTTGTTTTGTTGGTTTTTTTTTTGGGGGGGGGGCAGGGCATTATATATGCACATGATCCTATACTGTAATTACTATGCATTGATTGTAAACAGTTTGTCAGGCAAAGTTCATCTGTGTCTGTCAAAATCTTGTTGCTTTCATGCCTGATTTTCTGGTGGGAATTTGAAAATCAGACAGAGATATAAGAGAATGGGTGGAGTTTAGTTATAGTAACCTGATTTTATCATACAGTACATCTAGATTGAGTTGGCTGGATGAGTACCAAAGCTGATGATACAGTATATTATCAGGGGACCTGATCTTAATGAAAGTATTTCTATAATTGTGTCAATTCAGTCCCACATATGTAATGAAATCAAACTTCATTTGATGTGGCACACTTGGAATGACACACATTCATACAAATCATATTATAGTAAAAATAAAAATATAATTCATATGTATGTATGTATGTATGTATGTATATGTATACACAGTGATGGGAATAACGGCGTTATAATTAAACGGTGTTACTAACGCCGTTACTTTTTTCAGTAACGAGTAATCAAACGAATTACTTTTTCTCCCGTTACCGTTACTGGCAAAAAAATGCCGCGTAACTATAATTGAGCTCACTGAAGCGGTTTTCATCCGAGTAGGCTCTCTCTCAGCCATAGGACCTGCAAAGTTTTTTCTCTGGTGTGTGCTGCGGTTAGCCATACACAAATATAATTTTAAAGTGATAATAATAAACGATGCTCTGTGTGTATGTGTCTGTGAGCATGCGAGCGGAACGCGAGCTCAAGCCAGAATACCCTTTGTGACATGCAGGATACCTATATGTGAAATAAGTTTTTCTAGTCAACTAGTAGTTATTAATTTAAGCCGTTAGTTGACTAATCACATTTATATTAATTTAATTTCTTAAATACTGGAGCTAATAAACCATAATAATGAGCGTTTATGTAATATAGGCTATATAGAACTCAAGCGCACGCAGAAAGCTTGCCATAAAAACACGGCTAAAGTAATAATTATGAATGTGACCAAAACAGCAAGGAGACATCTTAATTGTTTATTAATAAAGTAATGTTTTCTTAATCATTGTCGGCTGCGAAGATGAAGTTGACATTGCTGACTCTCATCATCTCCGCATATACTGGACACGCCTAGAGAGAGAGTGCACATTTCTTTCGGTTTAGTCTACATAATCAGAGTAGCCTATTTCTTTTCGTTTTTAGATATTTCAAGCTTTCTGTAGAAATATTTCTCATGCCTGCGAGGCAAGCAGCCTATACGCTGAGTTTCGGTTAATTTAGCCTGTAAGACGCGCTCCAGTTCACGCGCCAGTGATCGCGTCCGCGCCTGCCATGATTATATTGTCTGCTATATTTGCTTCTTATTTATTAAATCCAGCAATTGGTTGATGAAACATTGATTAAAATTAAGATACAATTTTTACAAAACGAAATTCACTTTAAAGAAAGGCTTTCTACAAAACATAACTTAATGAAGTGTTTAAAATCATGTCAGACCCACTCCATGCCTCCCGATATATTGCGCATCTTATGATGCATCTTACTCATGCTGTTCACTTTTCATAATCAAGTAAATGAATTTAAAACATAACATAGGACTATTTAAGCATAAATATGAAACTACATTTTCTTTAATGGCTACCAACACGTATTAGAGTACAGAGAAATTTCATAAGCAAGAGTGGATCATGAGTCACGAGTCGAATACAGAATAACTTATTCTTAGACTTAAATTTAATATTGGGGGAATTCAAGTTATTCGACATATTTAAAAAAAAAAAGAAAAAAAAAAAAGTAACGCAATAGTTACTTTCCCTGGTAATTACTTACTTTTAAAATGATGTAACTCAGTTACTAACGCCATTACTATTTGTGAGAAGTAATTAACTAATTACTTTTTTAAAGTAACGTGTCCAACACTGTGTATACATATGTATGCTTGGACATGCATTTATTTATTTATTTTTTATCAGCATATAATGACATTTATTCTTTTCTCTCTTTTTTCTTTCTTTTTTTGGCATTCCTAATATAGAAATAAACCTCAACAACAATAAAAATAAAAACTTTAGTTTCTCTTCCTTTGGAGACTTGGGAGCTTCGCAATGACACTCCAATATAGAACAAGTTAGAAGAAAATGCTGTTAAACAGCAAGGCAGAGACAGAAAACCATTACTAGTGTAAGACAAAGAGGAGCTCAAGCGACATCAATCTCTGTATTGGAAAATAATGGTCACTTCCACCCCAAAGAGTCGAATTGCTCTCAGCTACCAGCTTTTTTTCCCCCCTCTCTCTCACTATCTCAGCTCAGATTCTTCAGTTCCGCTGTATAGAGATCTGACCGATCACTCATCCCAACGTGTCACTATGTGTTAGATGAAGAAAGCTACTGATTTAGTGCCTGAATGTGTACGTGTGCAAACACACACTTGCGCAGAGGTGTACCACATTCCAGTTGCAAGCCACTTGGAGCTCTCACTTAAGCCATAAACACTGTTTTTGCAGATACGTGAGGACACATATTATCTCTGTCAAAGCAGCATTTCAACTTGATTATTGTTTTTCAGCAGTACTCTTAACCCAGGCAATCATGGCTAGGTGTTTTGAATGCTGAAGTGGTTTGCGTTTAGCAGGCTAAAGCAAAACACTGAAAATCACAAAAGGCCCTCTATGATATATAACTGAGCTTTCATAGTGACACGATATTACATAGCCAGCAGCGTTGCACCAAATCAGCTGGGAGCCCACAAACTGGGAATTGAGCTGTCGTCCCACAAATGTTATTGAAGTGCCGTGCCAATGCACTAAAGTCAACATTGCCAGCAGGGCAGAGTTTAGTAGAGCTTATGATGTCTTAGTGAGTGAGATTTCACAGATTCAGTTTATAAAGACATCCTAACTTATAGTGGCAAAATTTTCCTGTTGCGAAAACCTTCGGTGGTGATTTTTTTTTTTTAATCTATAAAAATGTATCATGGTTTCTACAAAAATATTAAGTAGCACAACTGTTTTTAATATTGATAACAGAAAGAAATGTTTCTTGAGCAAATGATTTGTGAAGGATCATGTGACACTGAAAACTGGAGTAAAGATACTGAAAATTCAGCTTTGCATCACAGGAATAAATTATATTTTAAAAGATATTCACATAGAAAATGGTTCTTTTACAGTAAAAATATTTCACAATATTACTGCTTTTACTGTATTTTAAATAATCATATTTAATAATGAATATTTTATAGTTTATGAAATATTATAATAGTATGTTCACTATGCAAGGACATATAAAAAAAAAAAGTTTATTTGAATAAATGCTGTTCTTTTGAACTTTCTATTTTTCAAAGAATCCTGAAAAAAAGCATCACAGTTTCCACAAAATATTAAGCAGCACAACTGTTTCCAACATTTATAATAATAATAACTATTTCTAGAGCACCAAATCATCATACTGTATTAGAATAATTTTGGAAGAATAGTGTGATCATGTCATCTAGAGAATTCCTATCGAAACGTATAGGGAACACAAAAAGCAAAATCTTTAAAGTTGTAACAAAGACAGAAAAAGCAAAGCACACATTTAAATTTGCATCATGATCTAAATATCAAAAACATGAGGGCTGTACCTATAAAAATCACTATTAAAAAAAAGCAAAATGCCAAGCACAGATATTTCACTGTATGACAGCAGCCACAAATAGTTTCTAGAGCTTTTATTTTGAGATGAGGAGAACAGCAGAAACAGCAGCTGTCAAATTTAAAGTTCAAACATTTAATTTAGCCCAATGTGGCACTGATGTAAAAATAGATCTATAGTTTTTCTATTTGAAGTAGATTTCTATTGGTCAGACACAGATGCAGGTGCAATATATAAATGCTTACATGAAAATTATACTCCTAATAAGTTATGGTTTAATTTAACGATATAGTGGAGTTCAAAAGTCTGAGAAAAAAAATAAAATCTGGAATATCTGATTTAAACATGAGGGAAAACATGGGGACAATTATTTAATCGTTGTGCCCGAGCACTGATAATGTGAGGACCCTATTGGAATTGCTCCGTTTATGTAATTTGTAATGGAAAATTACAATTCATAAGTATTTTATGATTTGAACTAGTTCCGAAAGTATTCGTGATGATGTTTTACCAAGTTAATATTACACTTTGTGCCCAGCCGATACATATTAATTACACACACACATAATAGATAAAGTTACATCCTGATGATCTTTCTGATGTTCTGCAATGGGACCTCATTATCACAAACTTAAATCTTAAAGGAAGAAGGAGACCATCTGGAGCCCAGAACCAGCCAAGGAGTCCATAAGATACATACTAATCTGTCTGTCTGTCTGTCTGTCTATACTTAAGAACATAAAATCCATCCATCGATCCATCGGCTAATTTATTCAGCCAGCCAATCAGCCAAATGATAATTAATTAAAACAAATAAAACAAAATAAATAACCTTTAGGTGAGTTGCGTATACATAATTTGGTGAAAGGCGATACATGACAGTTCATGCTTTTGCTTCATGAATTGAACACTGCAGAAAAATGAGTCATCCACAAATACCCTGTATATGAGGGCTTCACTGTATGGTCTGTTATAACACACTGCTTTACTTAGTACTTATATGAGAGGAAAATATATTTTATAAAAGAAGTGTCATTTGCATGGATGCCTTCATTTCTGCTCAGAAACCCACTAGTTCTACTCTGCATACAATTCTTTAGGCCACTGTCCTCCTGAGTGATCTGAGAGTGAGAGTGACACTGAGAGTGATCTGTGAGGACACATTGGCACATTTGGCAGATATTTGGCAGAGGTTGTAACATGTTGTGTTTCTTGAACATGTTGTGTTGCTCCTCTAAAAAATGCTCTGGGCCTTTTTGTTCCATGGGAGGTAAGGCTTGTTATCAAATAAGCACCTTTGTGTGAATTTATTATTTATGATAGCAAGGCTGATGGTAGAAGTTGGTAGTGGCTGGTGTATGAGAACATTTATGAAATACATACTGGATTTTGAGCATTCCAAAAAATGATTTATATTTTAGAAAATGAAGTTGCATGATTGTTATAAGTAAAAAAAAGGGGGGGTTCAGTTAAAATGTTGTGGCAGAAATATATATATATATTCATTCAAGTTCTATTAATCCATTCCAGCTAATAAGACAAAAAAAACAACAAACAGATGAAGCGGCACACAGATTGCCGCTTCAGACAGCATACCAGTGCCGCATTGAATTCTCTTTCATGCCTGAACGAGCTAAAACACACAAAATGATGTAAAAATGCCAGTTTTGTCGAGTATCCTCGTAAGCACAGTCTTAAATCTGTGAGAAAATAGAATGTGTCGGATCCGCGTCATGCTCGTGATGTCTTAAAATGACAGCGGCCTAATAAACTTGCTGCTGTCTGTGTCATTAAAGGGTTAGTTCACCCAGTAATTAAATCATTAATTATTCACCCTCATGCCGTTCCACACACGTAAGACCTCCGTTAATCTTCGGAACACAAATTAAGATATTTTTGTTGAAATCCGATGGCTCAGTGAGGCCTGCATAGGGAGCAATGACATTTCCTCTCTCAAGATCCATTAATGTACTAAAAACATATTTAAATCAGTTCATGTGAGTACAGTGGTTCAATATTAATATTATAAAGCGACAAGAATATTTTTGGTGCGCCAAAAAAAAAAAAAAAAAAAAACGACTTATGTAGTGATGGCCGATTTCAAAACACTGCTTCAGGATGCTTCGGAGCATAATGAATCAGCGTGTCCAATCAGCGGTTCGGAGCGCCAAAGTCACATGATTTCAGCAGTTTGGCAGTTTGACACGTGATCCGAATCATGATTCGACACAAAAGATTCATTATGCTCCGAAGCTTCCTGAAGCAGTGTTTTGAAATCGGCCATCACTAAATAAGTTGTTATTTTGATTTTTTTGGCGCACCAAAAACATTCTCGTCACTTTATAATACTAATATTGAACCACTGTACTCACATGAACTGATTTAAATATGTTTTTAGTACCTTTATGGATCTTGAGAGAGGAAATGTTATTGCTGGCTATGCAGGCCTCACTGAGTTATCGGATTTCAACTAAAATATCTTAAAGGTCCCGTTTTTTGTGGTTTTTTGAAGCTTTGATTGTGTTTATAGTGTGCAATATAACATGTGTTCATGTTTCGTGTGTAAAAAAACACAGTATTTTTCACATAATTTACTTATCTGTATACCGCTGTTTCCACTGTCATAAAAACGGGCTGATGACTTCCTTGTTCTATGAAGTCCCTCCTTCAGAAATACGTAACGAGTTCTGATTGTGCCAACGGTTCCTGTGTTGTGATTCGACAGCAGCTTAGCGCTCCTTGCCCGGAAAGGTCACGCCTCTTACCATAACGTGGAGATGCACGCGCTCAGTGTTATTGTAAACATGTCTTTAATTTTACCCTATCAATTTGAGCCGGAATCAGACCCGGTGATTGGACTGCGGGATGAAAATGACAGCGTTTCGACGACATGGCGACAAACACACTCTACAAACGCAACTCTTGTGTATTCCTGTGGGCGGAGGTTAGTCAAAAAACTGTTTTAGTGACGTCATTAAAGAAGGAAGTAGAGGGATGTAGTCCAAACTGGCCGTTCGATGTAGGCGACTTCTGTTAAATAAAATATCTCGCTTGGCATTGAACTTTGAGCTTTAAAATTTTACAGATTTTATTTATACTCTAACAACAACATTACACACTAACTAAAGTTTGAAACATGGGATCACGAAGAACGGGACCTTTAATTTGTGTTCTGAAGATTAACGAAGGTCTTACAGGTGTGGAACGGCATGAGGGTGAGTAATAAATGACAGGATTTTCATTTTTGGGTGAACTAACCCTTTAAACAAATATTTAAAATATACTGTCTTTATGTTGTTTCTATACATTATTTGAGATTCAATGTGAAAGTATTACAATATAAAATATAAATAAAAACTTGAATGCCAGGTGCGATTAATTGTAATTAATTATAGAAAAATGTGCTATTAATTAGTTATTTTTTTAAATCAATTGACAACACGTGTGTGTGTGTGTGTGTGTGTGTGTGTGTGTGTATATATATATATATATATGCATGTATGTATGTATACACATACACATATATTATGTGGGTATGTCATAAATGAGAAGTTTGGATTTTCGAAACAATCTATATTAAAATATAATGTGTGTGTGTGTGTTTGTGACGCTCTTGATTTTGTACTTGTCATTTTCTCTGTCTAGACATCATTTCCTTCAGTTCTCAAAATATGGGTAATTTGGTTTGTGATTTGTACAAGAAAGCTCAATTTTCTCTCTCTCGAGTGCTCCTTCAACGCTTGTGTTGAATGGTAGAGGCTGGAACTACAAGGCAATCAATGAATGTCGCTCAAGCATTGCATTACTGCGTACAATAGCTTCTGATTTGTGCGCTCTTTTTTTGCGCTGTACTGTATGGCCAGTGAGAGGACGCGTTTGCCGCTGCTGCTATGACAACAGCGCGCGCTTTTTCCAACTTTTGAGTGATTCACAGCCCACATTCGCGGTTATCCAGTAGGATCTGAAAGAAAACCAAGCAACGGTCCCACTAGAGGAAGTGGTTCCTTTCTTTTCTTTTTTTTTTTTTTTTTTTAGAAGACTGTGTACACTCATACTGTACTGCACTGAGGAACCACAAACACTCTCCATATCTATTCAGGCACAGCTGGAGTGACATTTTGGCACGTTCACTCGCTCTCAGCTCTCACTTCTTAAAGTTTGAGGCAGCGTGTCAGTGAGGGAAAAAATATGGATTTTCAGTGCGGATATTAAAGGCAATAGGATTTAAGAAACTAGAACGATTGAGGTCACCACTAAAGTGTACATTTCATTCATACGTTATTTTATTTTACCCCCATTTCCATGGCGACGGCACGGAGCGGTCATCGATAAGCGCTCTGTACTAAGTACGCGAGGGATTTTGTTGTCTACCTGGGGAGGAAATCTGGATTAACAGATGAACTGTAATGGCTAACTAACGCGTTTCTCTTTTGGACTACTGTGAACGGATTTACACTAAGAAAACTCCGCAGATGAAGATGGTTGCGTGTGGAGGCTGCGCGGCGTCCTGGAGGAGGTGTGTGGTGGTGATGAGTCTCAGACTGCTGTTCCTTCTCCCCGCAGGTCTGCCTGTCCGCAGTCAAGGAGAATCCCAATCCGATAACAAACAGATGGACAATATCACCATCAGACAAGGAGAGACGCTCTTCCTCAGGTAGGCGGTGATGGTTTTGCATTTATCATGCTGTCATGTTTCTGTGTCCTGCGGGCATCTGCACTGTCAAATGTTTTGCATGTCACTTCATGACGTTTGTCACCTGATTTTTATCGATTTATATGTATTTGAAAGAAAGAAATGTGGCTCGTTTGGCTTAGTTAGCTTCAAAATTAGTTATAATGTTATTGTGCTTGAAGTTTTGGTGCACAAACTCTTGACTGTTTCTACCCACTATAACGTTACTTGAAAAGTTAAGTTTAAGTGCTGGCACTAAATCTTTAATGAAATTCAATACCTGCAGTTCATTGGAGTCACTTTGAATTTAATTACTGATGAAGAAAATTAAGTTCAAACTTGGCAATCTCAGAAAATTACAAATTACATTTGTGGCAAATTAAATGGATGGGAAAAAAGTTTAATTCCATAATAAGGTGAATATTTTTATCGTTCACAGAGCAATATCAGAAAATATAACCTAATAAATTATCTTCTGAAGCAGCCATGAGTCAGAAGTATGCACCAAAGTGTCAGTGGTGTAGGAAAAGTGGATATTAGCTATTTTATACTGTTTTCAAATTGAGGCCCAATAGTTGCCAAGTACTTTGCACTGTGTTAGTCTATTAAAACTTCTAAAGCCATTATTTATTATATACAGCAGCTAATTATTTTAAGCAGTTTGTGTGTGCTTTACTTTTATTAACCAACTTATTGTGTTGTGTGTGTACTTAACCATAGTTTGTGGATAAAATTGTCCCCCAAACTGAGGTAAATGTGACAAAACCTCCCTTTGGGTATGTCCTTAATTGGAAAAAATATACATAGCTAAGAAAATGTGTGTGTGTGTCAGGTTTTGCCTATATTGGGGGGAACAAATGTCCCCACAGGGACTGTAAAACCTGAATTCAGCTGCATTGTGGAGAACAGCTAACATTTTAATGAGAAAACAACTTAATGAACATGGTAAACAATGAAAATGTACAAATTCAGAACATTTTAAGTGAGGGTTTGGTTTAAAGTTAGAGACCGGGGAGTGTTGTAACATGGGGTCAGTTGTAACACTGTCGTCAGAAAAGAGCTATGGTGATGCCATCAATATCATACACTCCCATCACCTTTTTGAGCTTACAGGAGGAGTAGCATGTGACTAGCAACATTGTAGATTTTATGACCAAAAAACTGATTTTCAGGAAGGAAAGGAATTTTTTTTTTTATCAAGATTATTTTTTGCCTAACTACCATTGTATTATAGTATTATTCAACATGTTCTCCAACCAATACGCCTATATAGGTCGTTTGTCACTTCCCTGAAATACGACCCATAGGAGCGTTTACTAAAGTTGCGCCCCTATCGACAGCAGGACTCTTTCATTTTAATTCATGAAATACGACCCGTAGGAGCGTTTGCTAAAGTTACGCCCCTATAGACAACAGGACACTTTCATTTTAATGCATTGTTCCCTTTTATCTGCTTCTTATTTCGGGTTTCGCATAGCTCAATTGGCAGAGCATTGCAATAACAATATGCAATCATGTGATCATGCGATCGTGGGTTCGATCCCAAGGAACGCATGTGCTAATAAAGTGTATATGCACTATTAATGACTAAGGGTAGGTTTAGGGTTGGGGTAGGTGTGGTTGTTAATAAAAAAATGAGTTTTGCTAAATGGAAATAGGACAAATGGTGTAAAGTCCACACAGTTGCATTTAAATGAAAAAGCATTTTAATTGATAACGACAGTCAATGTCATTTCATGACGACAGACGTAACACAACAGGGCGCATGACTTTAAACATAAATATAGGTCGTAATAAGGTGCTTGAAAAACAACCTATTGGGTCGGTTTTTTTGGAGGATAGTCTCGAATTATTTGACTTACATAACCTAAAATAGTTGTTTCTCTTGTGTAATTTGATGCTTTGCATTCATGCTAACTTCTAACCTACACGCTAAAACATGGCTGTTTGGGGTGGGGATAGTTGTAACTGTTCATTAAAAATGTTACAACCAACCCCTTATAAGGATTCCAATTAGTCCAGTTATCAATCACATCCTCCAAGTCAAAGTCACATGAGTTTTTTGATGCGCATCTAGAGATTTATGTGGTAAATGTGTTTTCATTGTAGTTTATACCAGCCTGGTGTCATTGTTAATACGTATAGGTATAAATACGTAACTTTTAAAGACACAAAACATACATTTTTGTGCATTTAGAAAGGTGCTGAAACGTACAATATTGATGTATTTGTAGTACTAAAATGTAATGATATGTTTTTTAAAGGGATAGTTCACCCAAAAATGAAAATTTGATGTTTATCTGCTTACCCCCAGCGCATCCAAGATGTAGGTGACTTTGTTTCTTCAGTAGAACACAAATGGTGATTTTTAACTCCAACCGTTGCCGTCTGTCAGTCAAATAATGCAAATGGATGGGAACTTCTACTATAAGAGTAAATAAAACTTGCATAGACAAGTCCAAATTAAACCCTGCGGCTTGTGACGACATATTGATGTCCTAAGACACGAAACGATCGGTTTGTGTGATAAACCGAACAGTATATCATTTTTTAACTCTAATACACCACTATGTCTAAACATACTCTCATGAGATCACGTTGTTTTTATGTCTTCTTATCAGATAAAAACTGCCTCAATTGAATGCGTACAGTTTTTACACACATGTTTAGAATTTATGCGCATCTTGGCATTTACATCCAGGATTTTTTTTTTTCCACAAAATTCACATAAAAATACGTGAATGGCACACACACGGTAGTTGTTCTTGTGCTAAATTTAAAGTCCTAAATGAAATACAATATAAGTTTTTTTTGTTGCTTTAAATTTTTAATTTTATTCAGTAGTAATTATTCTTTGTTCTTCAATAAACTTCATAAATTAGACTACATAAATTAGATAGTGTGGATCTTATTTCAGCAAATCACATCTCATTGTTATTCCTAGCTAATGTTACAACTCACCCCAGTAGTGGGGTAGGTTGTAACAATGGAACTCTCTGTATTCGACATTAGCTCACAAAGTTTTATTTGTAGTAGACAAGTGGCTATCGTCTATCAAAGTTTGAGAGATCTAGCACAAACAACCAGATGCTCAAACAAAAAGTGTTACTATCATCCCAGTCTCCCCCTATTATCATTTGTACAGAATAAAAACAATAGAAGTCAATGGAAAGTCCCTACAATGAAAAAAAGAAACAAAAAACAAATGGTACTGTTTGAGTTTGGGTGCTTGTATGGCTAGGCTAGGCTAGTTATTTTGGTCACTAATGTTTTCGATCTTCATATGTCTTAATGGAGGGATATGCACAGTATCCTTTAGGATTTTCTCATGACTAACAGGATTACACATACTTTAATAAAGCTTAACCTCTGTGCAGAGATAAAAAAAAATGGAGATCACTGATTGACAATATTTATATACAAAGTGTCTGGCTGTTTTTAAACAGTATTAAACATTTAGCCATGTAGTCAACAGTGTATACAATTGGAGAGATGCATTTGAGGCATGGCAATAATAATCTCTGTTGCATACAGTGCAGACCTGCGTTACCAAACAGATTCAAGCATGCTTTGTTTGTTGTTGTCGTCTTGTTTATATAGTAGTTGCATATTTACAGTGTTTTAGGCCAGTAGACAAAATCAAGTCCCACCCTAAATTTTTTCTTGTTTGAGAAACCATTTCACTCAGTATATCACAATGAGGAAGAAAACTATAACTATATAACTTCCATTTTATGGTGACTTTAAATAAATTTGCAGGCCATGATTTTAGCGAAAAACTATTAAAACTTGAAGGGCAGTATTGAGGTCTGGTATTTTGAGATTGCTGCTCTAGAAAGAAAGTAGAAATTTCAAAAAGCCCCATTGTTATGTTTGCTACGCCCCAAAGCTGATGTTGTGATTGGTCAAGACATGGGCTGCATGAATGAATGATATTTATTTGACAACAAAGCACTAAAACATCTGACATTACACAAATTTTTAATGAATTCAGCTCATTTTTTCAGTGAGCTGAAACTAATTCTGGGTATTTAAAGTAATATTTGATAAAAAATATTGCAGTTGATACATCTAGCTTCCTGTTTTTGAGTGTTAAATCAAATTTGTCCACATATAAATTGGCTTATTTAAAATTTTGCCAAAGCTATAAACCTTGTACGAACTGTGCAGCAGTTTCACTGATACGTTGCCAGTCATTGTGACAGCTACACAGTTTACAGTTATTGGTGTCATCATACCCGGCTGCGCGGCGCCAAGGTGATGTTTTCAGTCATATTTTCCCTTCAGGTAAACATTAGCAGAAAACTAACTCTGGCAGTTCAAAATTAATCTTAGGCCAAAAACATAACAAGGTTATTACATTAAAAATAAGATTCATTGCGTAAGTCCTCAATTGCGTGGGCTAAATTAAAGCCCTCTTACGGAAATATATGACAAAAATTGAGGGAGTTTGAGGGCAGTGAGTGGGTGTTGAAGTGCCGCACTGTCTGGAGAGGATTATGGAATATGACAATTTATTTGCTGGAAGACGAAGAGGAGAATGGTTTTGGTTTAAAAGGTGAAATTGACGAGCTAAAGAAATACAAAAAGAAAAAGCACAATTAACAGTTAAATCAAACAGATGCTCTTTAACAAATGTGCAAACGAGAGAAAGTGGTCACAAGAAGAAATTACAGTTCAGAGATGACAGGTCAATAAGGTTTTAGGATGGTTTAAGCAATTAAAAGATGACAAGTTAATGAGGAATATAACAGAAGAAGCCATTGTGTTCACTAGCGGTGTGAGTCTTACAAGGCTAGCTTTAGTGACTAAAGCAGTTTTCCCTTGAGATTTGTGATTGCCATGTTTGAAAATCTGTTAGGAAAGGGACTAGGAAGACAATATATTTTCTGACAAATGCCTGTTTTGTTTTTTGCAAAAAATAAATGAACTGTATCATATGAAAACAACTACCTAGGGTATAAACCAACAATCGAAACACAAGCTAAACATGCTGAACTTAATGCATTTCCACATGCTGCTTCCTAGCTCTATCTCTCTGGTCGCAGTTGCCAACCTTTTCTCACTTTGCTATTTTAAAACTAAGAACTGTAGATACATCTATAGCCAACATCTAGAACCCAGATTGATAAGGTAAGTGGATTTTATCAAAGAATTAGACTTAACCCATTGACCTTTACAATCACACACATGATTAGGACGTTCAGTCACGTGATCAACTGCTATATTGAAATCTAATTCTCTGAGCCAGAGATGGACTCACCCAACGCTTGTCAGTTGTACAGTGTTTTCAACATAATGAGCATGTTTACATACACACACCAGTATGCTGATGATAACCCACAAAAATTAGCTCAAGGAAATAACCCGTTGTCTCGGTTTACATGCAAACTAATAAAAACTCTGAGAATTCCATTCCACTGATTAAATAAACAAGCAATATTTTTTGACTGTGCCACTTCTACTTCAGATGCAGGAGATCTAATTTCTTGGGTCAAGAAAGAATCTGAGTTTGCGATATATACATTTCCTTCTCCCCTACAGTGAAATGCTCGCTCTGTTTAGATGTGCTTAAATCCGCAGTATAAGGATGCTTTCTTGTTACATATCACACATGTTTCACTTCAGTAAGCTGACAGAACTCAGGTTGATATGTTTACATGCTGGAATCGGGGTAAAGGGCAAATCTAGCTGTGTCGATTGGTTTATGCTTTACTCTGATGAAAGAAAATGGGTTAACATGTTTACCATATGCATAATTTAGCATAATTGGGTTGAACATGTATGCAAACACATTCAATGTTTATTCTAGACTTCAGCAATTAAATACACCAAAGTACCAGCAAAAAAAAAAAGTTTGTAACATGATCATCACTAACATGATCATTATAAAGGTGTTTAACCCTCTGGAGTCTGAGGCTGATTTGGGGCCTGGAGAAGTTTTGACATGCCCTGACATTTGTGCTTTTTTCAGTTGTTCATAAACATATTAATGGAAAAAGTGTCATTACACTGTATTCAGCACAAACTAGGCTACAATAATATGTGAGGAACATGTTTGTGTTTTTGACATTTATGCGTGGTTATTGAAAAAATAAAAAACTTAAGTCACTGAAATAAGGCCAAACAAAGTATAGTAAATCTGTGTTTACAATACTTTAGGGTATTGGAGGTTGTAAACTAGAGTTTTTGCTTCAAAATTATGTAAAAATTATGCTGCCTACTCCTTCATATAAAACAATATATTGATTTAGTTTTTGTAAGACACTTTTTGCCAAGAAACACAGTATGCGTGGAGACGTGAATCACCACTGAATAATGGGCCATTCTCACCTGAGAAGACAAAAGAATTGCATAGTAATGAGCTGAAATGACTTGCATATTAATGAGGCATTTCAGTCAGGTAGGCTGTGAAAAAAACCTTCTGTGATGTCTCAAGCTCATCATGATATATGAAACATACAGAAAAATATTATTACAATATAAAGTAATGGTTTTATATTATACTTTAAAATAGAATGTATTTCTGTGATGCAAAGAGTCTGAATATAGGCTTTTAGTTTAAAAGCATGCACATTTGGAGAAATATTGGATTCTCATATGCTTATGTCAATTTTCTATACAGAGGAGTTATATTTATTTAATATTCATTGTCATTACTATGAGCGCTGGTGTTTTCAATTCATCCTTGAAGTCGGAGGGCGCTCTCTGTGCATTTTTAGTCCACAAATTCATCTAAAAGAAGAGGAGGCTATTCCATGAATGGAGATTCCAATTCATACTGCAGCCGGAGGGCGCTAAAGAAACAAAAACTCATCTAAAATTCATCTATAGAAGAAAAGAAAACAGGAACTAACTGCATGTCTTCTAGAGCTCCCTAACCATCACTTTTACATCCAGATAAACACTTTTCAAGACAATAAATACACGATTGAGACGATGAATGCATGTATTGCCTCTGAATTTGCGTCTGAATAGCGCTGGCTCCGTGGGCGTGGCCGCATTAGCAGATAATGAGCTGAATCACGGACTTCTGACATGGCTCTCTTTTCATACCGATTACATAAACACAGAAGGTTTGTTTTTGATTTGACTTACATGATTTAAAACCTGACATCTTAACGTTTTTTTAGACATAAGTTTAATTTTTCTGTGATTAGTATTCACTAAGTTACAGTTCATTTTCTGAGAACTATCAGATTGGACTTCGTTCAGAGGGAGAGGAGAAATCACGCATCATGTTAGTTTTCTTTATTTTACAAAAATCACAACATTGTGTTTTTACTCTGAGTGTATACAAATAAAAGAAGACATTCTATAGTTTCAATTGATATATTACTTATGTCTCTATGACAAAAAATGACGGAGTATTTTAAGTCTGTTTTGCTGCAATGTGAAAAAAAACCTGCAAAACGCGCCGGCGCGTTTTCAGACCTCAGAGTGTTAACTGACAAAATATGTTTACATACTCGTATTTGAGAATCAGAATATCCGATTTTTCAATATATTGGTAAAAATAATAGTGGTAAATAATGGTTTTGAAATAATAGGGAAAATGAAAGAAAACGATACACCAGTCATACAGCAATGTGAGACATTAAAAATAATGGTCGCCTTAAAAAAACTCGGGGGCTCAGCTAGAATTAAACTTACATGTGAAAGGGTTAATTAATCCCGGCCCTTGGTGTTTTAATGTAATCACCTGGTTCTGTCGTTTTAGAGTGTATTGGACGGAGGCAGCACTCACTTTTTCACTTGCTATGGCTGAAAGGCTTGTGATTTATTGGCGTGCTGCTTGTATAGCTTGTTAATACCACCGAGAGCTGGTACGCTGGCCTTGTGCTACTTGTTGAAGCTCTGAGCAGCCAATTTCCTCTCTCCCAGCATTTTCACTCTCAACATGGAACAAATAACTTCTGAGATTTTCCTCAGCATTTTAGTAGGCGGTTAAATAGCATGAAAACATTCATATCACCATCTCATGGTGGTTACCGGAGAACACTGCTCTCATGTTTGCAGGAGGAGTGCTCCTGACTGAGTCTTCTGTGATAAAATCTTTCAGCCACTTGTCTGTCTGTTGTTGTTGACACCTGATATATCTGCTGTCGTTATCACCAGCCTCCCAAATGCTGGTGGATAGAAGCAAATCCCTGCAATTTCCGAAGAGCCCACCAGGTTTAACCTGCATATCAATCCAATATTCTCTCTCTCTCTCTGTGTATGTGTGGAACAGTGAGTATTAGGGCTGCATTATTTGGTTAAACAATCATATTCTGATTATTTTGACAAATGATGTAAATGCAATTTGAACTATGATATGATAAATATTTATAACAATATTTTGCTATCGTTTGAGGGTATTTATACTTGATCGCTTTTTGTTTTTACTGATTAGATAACAATCCATCCATGAAACATTTAAATGCCCTTCATGAAGCTTTTTTGAAATGCAGTATAACTCTGTTAGCAGTGTTCAGCTCGTTACTCAAAAAATGTAATTTATAACTTTCAAAAATAATATTATTACTTATTACTCACTAACAACAGTAATTCGTTACATTACTAGTTATATTACTTTTCCATTACACCCACAAAATTGGCAATTGCCTATTTTTTCCTCAAAATTATGGAAAAAAATTCATGTAAGGTTGTAAGAAAATGTTTTGTTTTGTTTTGTTTTCTAGAACGAATTTTGGCAAAAGTAATAGATGGGTATATGTCGGGATCAAAAAGGGATGTGGGTGGGCAAGTCATGTAATGCCAGAGTAATGTAATGCCACAACTTACATTTGGTGTTCTTATCACCTTTTCTCCCAACAAGTCAAAGTAATGGCAATATTTCCAGCTGCTGAATGTAAGCTTTTCCATATTCCAAACTAGCTTGCGGCAATGGTGACGTCACATGCATGTAAATGGAATGCAGTTGTTTATTTGGATAGCAATCCAGGTGCAAGTTCAGAGAAAAAAAGTTTAAAAATTAAATTTGACATAAATACAATATTGCTAGTTACTTTTTACAAATAGAAAGCCACAACAGGATGAAACATTATGTGTATCAGAGAAACACAGAGCCATGGTGCTTCATTCATGAATAAATCAGTGTTCTTGAATGAATCAGTTCAGTGAATTATTCAGTGACTCATTCATAAAGACAGTTACTGGTTTCGTTCCTGAATGAAGCAGCGTGTTTGAATGAATCATTTGAATGAATGATGACTCAGTCACTTGTCACCACCGCGTTAAAAAAAATCTCCCATCACCACTGCACAGAAACTTATATTTTCATGAGATAATGTAAATATCTACTTCATGTTATTCTTTCAGTTCATGTTTCAATAAACACTTTTATTGCATCACATTTCCAACGCAGAGATAATGTTGTACTTGTAATAGGCCCCTATATACTATAATTACTTCTTCACAATGTTATTAAGAACTTTTCAGATCCCGAATAAAGGCTGTAACACAGTTTTGTATGGACTTAAGTGTAACATATCATCCGTCATAAAAAATCTTTTGAACTTTGTTCAACAGCATAACTTTACTTCCTGCCTCTACTTTCCCCCACAAATCTCAGCTTTGATATCTAGCTATCACATATCCTGATTCTTGCAGAAAGCTCAGAGTTCTCTTGTATTAACTGAACCGTATTGAACAATCAGATATATTTCGAATATCTGCAGCAGAGACTGAGAAGAGAATAAACGGGAGAGGTTTGAATGGACTGCGGCTTTGGAAAAAAAAATAAGCTTCTTGCTGATAAGATTGAGAGAGCGCTAATTTGATTTCACAGCGAGCTGCTCAACATTATCTGTCTAATTCCACTTTCCTTTACCTTACACCAACATTCTCTTGTCTCTCATTAAAGCCTAATCATTTGAGCCACCATCACAGGGCCAGACAGGAGCACGGGGTGCTGTCATAATGAATGACCATCCAGACAATTCAGAGACCCTGGATTAATCAGTGTTTTGATATTTCAGAATTAATTTGCAATGCCAAAATGGAACTCTACTGTAGTTTGATTTATTTTTTTGGCTGAAAGGAGCTTCCGTTAACCCCCGGTAAGGGGATGAAAGACTAGACGCATCTGTTAGCCAGTGCATTAGCGACAGCTGTTTGTCACTTTTTTTTTTGGTTTGAGCCACCATCAGGGCATAATGACATTGTGGCAGCTCTTTGGCCTGGCTACACACCAAATGGTCCAACACCTTGCTGTCTTTCAGACCATTTCCTTTCACCAGACTCATTAACCTTAGAGAGGACAGAGAACGAGAGAAGGAGAAACAAAAACAAGGCAAAAAACACTGTGGATGTAATCACACTTGGCCTCGGTTTTTCCTGTTTTTATCTGGAACCTAAAATTACAAAAATTCTCCCCTCGAACATCTTTTTTTTTTTTTTTGCTCTGGCTTTCTCTCAATATATGTGGCCCAGATGATTCATTTCCTAACCTCGAAAATGGTATTGTGATTTTGGAAAAATTGCATGTTTTCGATATCCATTACTTCCCTTTGAGGGTAGAGATGGGCCGCTTGTGCAGTCAAAAAGTGCCAAATTATGCAACCTCAAAATTACAAACTCTGACAGAAAAATGAAACAGTCCATTCGCATTTGCTCGGGATTGAGCTCGCCCTAGTTTTTTGTAAAGCTTTTTTGTTGTTGTTTTTCAGCAAATAGTAGATGTTGAAAAGCATGCATCAGTTCTCAGTCCAGAAAACACTAGATAATGCTGCTGAACAGAAATGCTAGAATTTGTGCTTTTGAGTACAAACCTTTTTCTTTTTTTTGTATCTACTTAAATCTGTAGGCCATAAATTCATAGTTGTTTATCTCATTTTATGGAACTAGAATTCCTAATTGCATTTTTCTTAGCTTATTGACCCCACAAGTATGAGGGTATTCAGCAAGTGATCACTTCTGCAATTTGCTGTCTCATTTGCTGTTAATAACTTGTATATATTGTCATTATATTGACCGTTGGCCTGTTGGACTGTTGCTTGGTCACTGACAAGCCTCTATTGACCAACCGCTACTTAGAAGTATAACGAATGTATGCTGCTGTATTAGGTCACTTCATGATATCAGGGGGTTCCAAAATGTGGTCCTGAGCCCTCCAGTGGGTGGTACAGGGTCTGTGGAAAAGTCTAGAGAAAAAAATATTGTGAAGAATAAAAAAAAAAGTTAACATTTACCAAATTTGACATTCAGTAAGATTCTTTAATTTTGCTCTAGTATTTTTCTCTTCAGGTTCATACACCTTAAACTACTTTAAAGGGGTCATGAACTGCGTTGTTTAATTGTTTTAGAATGTTTCCTGGGGTGCACTTATAATGTTAGTATGCTTTTTATATCCAAAATTGTCATAATTTATAAATAAAATTCATTTTTCCTACCCTGATTTTAGCCCTCTGGTTTGAACGCTCTGTTTTAAGGGGCGTGTCTGCTGTGAGACTTCATTGTAAACACCCTCTGCTGTGATTGGCTAACATCTTTCCATTTGGAATAGCCAAGTATTACTCTCTTTAACACGTTTTTACTATTACAGCTCTCAAGGTTAACTAATCGTGAAAAGTGTTGCATTACATTTAGATCTATGGCATTATATTTAGATCGTGGCATGAAAGGTTGCAGAGATGAACACTGTGTAGCCGAACACCTGTGTAGACATGTTGAGCACTTGAAAGCAGTGATCTCGTCATTGCAACTCTTTTTCTGTACACTAACAAATGCTTTCATCTTCACAAGCAGTGCAAACACGATATAACTAAGAGATTCGTTGAATAAAATAGGAGTTTTGCACATCAGTCACTGATAAACTTGTACTGTTTGATTGACAGCTCCAACGATTGCAAAGAGAGCTTTCACCATTAAATAACAGATTATTTTCATCCTACTAAGAGAAACAACGCAAGTTGACGTTTAGTCACGGTTTTGATTTACTGACACACAGACAAAGAACATCTGACTGTACATGAATCATTAGTTATCAGATCAGGCATTAGAATTAACGCAGTTACTTACATGTTGTTGCGTTACTGTCGAGTCCAGGCACTGCACAATATTTTGTTATCCTCAACGGCATGTTTATTGCTTGGTAGCCGATTTGGTTTAACACCACGTAGGCATATTCTATTGCATGTCATGCACGATTCGGTGGGCGGGGCTAAACAGGCAGTGATGAAGTAGACATTGATGATCTTCTGCAGAGGCGGTGCTTGCTGCCCTTTGACGTCATAGATCCCCACTTTGAAAATCCTGGGTCTGGTGTCAATAAAAGCTTTCATTGGACTAACAAGGAAGTTTTCAGCTCTAAACTTACAGGATATTCTTATAGTATGATGACCTCTTATGTCAAAAGCTCAAGGAAAATTTGATTTCTCAGTTCATCACCCCTTTAATAGTGGGTATATATATATATATATATAAAAAATATATGCTGTCAACTTAAGTTTACATGTAAAAATGAAATACAAAGTTAAAATTTACTGAATTTGATGTCATATTAAAAAAAAATATATATATATATATCTTAATTTTTTATCACTAGTTTTATGATTCTCTTTAGGTTTAGTGTCACATTAAGCTTATATTTTCCAGATAATATTTTAATCACTTATTTTGCATTCAGTTCATTGACAATATTAAAGCTACTTATTTTAAAATACACTGTGTAACTTTTGGCCCTCTAATGGTTAAAACAAAACTGCATGCATTTTGCGGAAGAACATTGTTTTGGTTGTGCTTCAGCTTTTTGTGACTGTGTGGATGAATATGGTTTTGTGGCACCTGTGAGCACAGAAATCCAGACATTATGTCATCTGAGCATGTAAGTGCAATATTTTATGCTGTTGTTTTGACTAATTGGAAACACTGATATTTTTAAATTAATGAGGTTACAAAAGGTGTTATCATAACTATTGCCTGTCTGATATGGTCAAGCTGACTAGCTGAAGATGTTACTATAATAGACATGGAACTTCCTTGAAAATAATTTCCAGCACAGCGTTACAACAACCATAATGAAATAGAGGAACAATAGATAATGCTTTACAATGAACTCTATTAGAGAGTTACACATAGCAATTTAATTGTTCAGTAAAATAACTTAACTGTTGAGTAATAAAAACGGCATCTTTGCATCGCTTTTATAACTTTTCAAATCCTTCAGTTCTCGCCATCTCCGAAAAGCTCAGTTTTATTATGAGCTCTGTCACATTCTTTTTTTTTTTCTCTATCAGACTCTCCTCTGTTATGCATTTTTTTTAAACGGGTAATTCCCCGAAGGTTCGATATTTTAGCGTGCTCCATATCAACTTTTCTCGCTCGTTGTGACAACTATGCATGCATGCATCAAAGCAGCCTGAGCAACTTTTTGAGTGACGTATATATGAATGCAATTTCCCACGAAAGCCTAAAATATCTAGGTCTAAAATATAAACAATTATGACAGGCTTACCATATTGAATCAGGGTAAAGCAAAAACATGTTTTGGAAGAAGAATTTATGTATTAACTACTTTGAATTTTGTTAATTTTGAAAAAAAAATTACATAGTGTCTACTTTTAACCTTTATATTATCACACTTAATATTTTTCTCACATAGTTTAAATTGGTTTATGTAGATTCAAAATATATATCTGCGTAAATTTTTAGTAAGGGGCTCATCGTATTTGTAGTTCCTTTGGGGGAAACCCCCTGACATATAAGTCCTAATGATAAAAAATCACTTTTGCTCAAGATTGGATTCTGGTCATTTATTTCATCCTCTATTTTATTCAACAGAAAGAATAAAACACACACCGGCTCTTTTAAAGAGCATTTCAAATCATGAACTTTACTGTAATAATTATAAATCCTTGGCCAACATCAGACAGCATTACCCAGCACAGGTTGCCAACACTTCACTTCATTCTTATTCTTAAAATGCATCTCGGCAAAAAAACACACTCCTAAGAGTTGATATTTTGCCCACACACACCTATTAGAAATTCCTGAATGCTGTTTGCAGTTTATTTTATCACCTAGGCCCAGAACTAAGCGGTTGATACCTGCATCCCCAGAGCTCGTGCTAGTGGGAGAGAGATGTAGGACTCAGCTTTTCAGCATGTCACTTTTTTCTTGGCGGATTGCGTCAGCATGGCAAGTGGTTCAGGGCTGGCTAGCGCAGGTGTGTGGTGCTGAGTGCCTGTGGTGTGGCGTTGCTCCGAGCGTCTGGACCGCAGCCAAAGACTTTAGAGGTGGGAGACCAGTTTCACTGAATTAGGCGCTTAAAGGTCTAAACTCCGCCTCCGCAGAGCAAGGTTAACAAAATCAAGAGTGCGTGTGCATAAACACACACAAAACACATCTAAACATGTGCAGTATGATCACGTAAACATGCAAATGAAGGAAAGGAAATGTATGGTCCCCAGTAACAAGGACTAAAGGGATTTCTCTCACCGAGCATTTGATTGCATGCTACACTGTATATAAAAACTGAGAGGAAGGAGAAGGGGAGTAAATTGCCTCTCTGTTGTTTTTTACAGCTCAGGACAGAGTTCATTCGTCATTAGAGAAAGCATATGTTTTTTTTTGTTCAGGTTTCTGATTGAATAGCCAATCATTCACTCCCTTACTTGTCTATTACATGCATAATCAATGTTATGTATAGATATAGACCATCATCATTTGCTTCCCTTCATTTGGTTGAATAAAAAGGCTCCTGAGGCCCGGGTATTTTTAGTCCTTTGACGGGACTGGGTCTGTTGCGCAAAGTGAAGCAATTTGCAAGAAGAATTTCCATCTCTTGTATATTTCTCTCGGGAGGGCCTATCATTAAAGCAGCAAGATGTTCACAATCTGTCTTAAGCGAGGAAGAGGGTATTTAATGCGTATTATGTCACCCTGACTTGCACTTTCCTTTGCACCAAAATTATTGAGGGACATTTTTTTTCCCCTTTAGGTCATGCAAAAACCCTATTCTGTAAAAAAAAAAAAAAATATTGAGAAATTACCTACTCTGGGGATCCTCTGAGAAATCTAGTCTTGTCCAGAGAGGAGTATCAGTGATCAGTCAATCAATTTGACTTTCAATGAATGCTGTAACTAAAGCTAAATTTCTTGCTCTACTGCCTTCATTATGGATTGTAACTTTTTATGGATTTAGAGGAGTATGATCCTCTCCTTAATATCTTGCCTTAATGTATATGCACACATCCAGAGTCTTTTGTTAATAATTGTAAATCAGACATTACTTAGATTTATCTTGTTTGTACAGTGAAAAAATACTATATATATATATATATATATATATATATATATATATAGGCTGTCAATAGATATAATATTTTTTTTAAAAAAATCAAGAAATCAAGATAAGTATGCAGTTGAAGGATTAGTCCACTTTTAAATAAAATTTTCCTCATAATTTACTCACCCCCATGTCATCCAAGATGTCCATGTCTTTCTTTCTTCGGTCGAAAAGAAATTAAGGTTTTTGATGAAAACATTCCAGGATTATTCTCCTTATAGTGGACTTCAATGGCCTCCAGAAGGTTGAAGGTCAAAATAACAGTTTTATTGCAGCTACAAAGGGCTTTAAACGATACCAGACAAGGAATAAGGGTCTTATCTAGTGAAACGAGTCAGTTTTGAAAAAAATACAACTGTATATGCTTTATAAACATATATTATTGCACGTGTTTCCGCTTTCCGCATTCTTCAAAACGCTTACACTGTATGTCCTACGCCTTCCCTATTCAACTTACAGAATGAACGCAGCACCAGTTTCGTTTTTTCGTTTTTATTTAAAAGTGGACTAATCCTGGACTAATCGATTTAATTGCATACTAGTCGTGAAATTAAGCATATATCATTTATCTTGTTTAACGTGCTTTGCCATCATTTGTTATATCCAGCAAAGAAAAACTATCAGATTGAAGGGTGATTCTGTATTTTGTGCAAACTTTTTCATATAGCCCTAATAAATATATGAATATATATATATATGAGCTGCACGATTAATCGCAAATAAACCGCACACTATTTGGCAAAGGCTGTGATTATTTTATGCGCAGCTTGTCAGAGCTGTACGGCTTTGTGATCAGAAGTAAATGCTTCTCCATCTGAAAGCTAGAGGGCACTCTCACTCAGAAACTGCAAATATGCCCTACCACAGAAGTAGATAACGCGCGTCATTCCAGGAAATCCCATACTATCGCTGTAACTGAATAAACAGAAGACTGAAATGCTTTGATTGAATGCTTTGAAAAGATGTTAATAAATGCTTCTCATGTCTGGAAAGATGTTTTGATGTGTGTTGCATTTTCAAATGTACATTATAAGCGACTCAAACTCGCAGTTCTTTCAGCTGAATTAGCATTTGGAGCCATACTTCATTGACAAGCTGCACATAAAAAATTAATCACAGCCAAATCATTTAAGCGCAATTTCAGTGTTATTTTTCTAATGGTGCGATTAATTGTGCAGCCCTAATATATGTGTGTGTGTTTGTGTATATATATAAATATATTAGTGTGTAGTTTAACTGGTTTCTGATAATTAAAAAAAAAAACATTTTCGTTGCCTTTTAGCATTTCTTTAGTTAAATGCTAAAATTAAATAGCCCTACAGTGTGAAAAATTGATTTTTTCAAGTACATCTAATCAGTGTAGTCTTTCAATTAATATGATGTCATAATATTGCATGTGTAATAATTATAAAAATGCTGTTTAAAATAGTTTTGGATGAAAAATATAATACACTGCAAAGGAAAGCTGTCACTTCATTAAAATGTCTAGTCTGCTATCTAGATATGATGCAAATGTGATGTCTTCAGTTTGTCATGTTTTATATGCATCAGCTCTTTTTATGTCCCCAAAAATGCTTAGAAATAGTTACATCATATACATTTTATATTGAAAACAGAGCTCATGTTGGAGCCATGGTCTAGAAGTTAGCTCACTGAGCTTTAGTGCTTAAAGGGGCAGTGCAAGTTCAAATCCTCCCCTTAATGTTCTCTGTTCCCATTCCTGTTCTCTCTCTCCTTATCATTTCCTGCATTCTCCCTATTCCTCTCTCAATATGGAGTGGCACACAGCCAAAAATAAAGAAGAAAAAAGCAACGAAAATAGATCTGTTAAGGAACACCAGACTTTGTAGTTTCTTGGCGTGAGCTTCTGAGCTGCTATAATTAATTCTGAGTCACTGAACATGTAGAATGATAGACTATCGATTTTGTGTTAATGGTGAGATTGTACATCAGCCCTGAGAAGGACTGATCTTCTGTGTCCCGTCAGTCAGTCTCTTTACCCCTCGCAGTAGCTGCAATTCTGCTCTGTTCACCCATCCAGCGCTTTAAACGAGAGTTATGACAGGCTGCTGTGACCTTCTTTAACTTTCAAGCCACTGCTGTCTTTTGACAAGAGAGACTGGTGAGAGAGAAAAAAAAAAGGTTTTCTTATTTTTTGCTGCTGCAGATCCAAAAATCACAAAGCCTACTGAATCAAGAATGTTCCAAAGACTGTTTTAAAGCACTATTTTTTGACGCCATGCACGACTTTCTTATACCTTAGAGTAGAACTCCACGCTGTATTTAAACAGAACCCCATAGCTTTTCTCAACAAATTGGAGCTTCACACTTTCAAGTCTCCTGGAAACAGAAGAGTGGGAGTTCACACAACTTAGAATCAATCTTGAATTTCCACATCATAGAAGCCCTCAGGGTTAGCGAGACAAAACTCTCTGTCTACGCCGCAATGCTGAGGTGAAGCTCTCCGTGCTCTTTTAATCAGCAAAGACTCCAGGAGAGAGACCTCACATGCCTCCCCCCCTGCATTTTCATCATGCACTAATAATGCAGTAATCAAAAAACCGAAGGAACTTCGCATGCAGCCATTCGTTCCTGAATGCGTCTCTGAGTAACATAACCTAACATTAACATTATAATGATCCTAGCCAATCAGAGTGTTTATACTAAGCTGCATATCAACTGCTGATTTCTCTTTGTATGTTTTGTAATTGAATTTTTTAACATCATAAAACAAGGCTGTTTTTGGATTTTACAAATAGCGGTGCATATTTATAATGTGTAATATGCAGTGGAAATGGAGTGTACATGAAACAATTCAAAATGTGAGTATCTTAGTGTACACTAAAAGACTACCTGTAGTACATCATGTACAAAAATCAAATATACATTATAAAGTGTACACTAGGTAGTGCATACTAACTGGCCAGTGAATGTGTTTATTTGTGGTGTAGGTAGCAATGCACAAACAATGGTATGTATAGAGAACTAGACACAATACAGTAGCTAATTTACAATAATTGCACACAAAAAAGTGTTATTTAGTAAGTTTGTGATCAGTAAGATCTTTTATTTTTATTTTTATTCTTTAAAAATACTTTTATTGACCAAGTGACAGTAAAGACATTTATAATGTTACATAAAATTTCTATTTCAAAAAAATGCTTTTCATTTGAACTTTCTATCCATCAAAGAATCCTGAAAAAAATTGTATATCATGGTGTTCACAAAAAACTGTGTTTTCAACATTGATAATAATAAGAACAGTTTATTGAGCACCAAATCAGCATATTAGAATGATTTCTTAAGGGTCATGTGACACTGAAGACAGGATTAATGATGCTGGAAATCCATCTTTGCTATCACAGGAATGAATTACATTTTAAAATATATTGAAAGTGAAAACAGCTATTTTAAAGATCAAATACATTTTTGATCAAATGAATGCAGCCTTTTTGTGCATATAAGATACTTCTTTCAAAAACATTTAAAAAATAGGTAACACTTTACAATAAGGTTCATTAGTTAAACATTAGTTAATGTATTAACTAACATGAACTAACCATGATAGTTAATACATTTGTTACTGTATTAACTAATCTTCGTTAACGTTAGTTAATGATAATACAGTTGTTCATTTTTTGTTCATGATAGTTCACAGTGCATTAACTGTGAACAAGATTTTAATAATGTATTAGTAAATATTGAAATTAACATTAACAAAGATTAATAAATGCTGTAGACGTGCAGCTCATTATTAGTTCATGTTAACTAATGTAGTTAACTAATGTTAACTAATGAACCTTATTGTAAAGTGTTACCAAAAAATCTTACAGATTCCAAACTTTTTTGGGGGGAAAAAAGTCTGCGATACTAAAGTAATATGATCTACATTTTTTTAATTATCAGAAACATTTAATATGAAATTTAGATTTAACCTTTTCAGTCTCAGCAGTGCTAAAGCATTATTAGCAGGTTTTGCTGGTTAGTCTGTCTGCTTTGCTGGTTAGACATTTACATCTGTCTAATAGTGTTATGACAAATGATGATTTCAGAAATCGTGTTTACATAGCAGAGGAAACGCTAGCGGAGCCTCCTCCGCAGGATTCATAATAATGAATGTAATTCTGAGCTTCAACGACAGCGGCACTTCATAAACATCACAATAAATCTCTTCTTTACCTCTAACATGTTGGCTTATGAATACCATGTTTTATTGGTTTTGTCAGTAAAGATTCCACTAGTGTAAAATGCAATAGCTAACAGGGCTGAGATGTGCTATCTGACTAGCATCAGTGGTTAAGATTTTGTTCTGAACTGGTCTAGTCATTTTATATATTTTTTATTGTGTTGAATATGATTTAGAAGAAGCTTGAAGGGTTCGTTGAGATTTTATAGTGAATATTATGCTATGGTTTCTGTATTCATTGAGTGTAGGTGAGGATTCTTGAGTTCTCAGGCCTTTTCATAATTCAAAGGCAATTTCAGCTCAACCGAATATGATTTGTAGTACTCAAACCCTTTTGAAGTTTTGCTGTTATACCTCTAGGCCTCAGTAGTGATGTATAATTATATATCAACAGGTGTTTGAGGATTTATGTTAGTTGCTGAAATAGTTTTGAAATATCGTTATTGTTGTCTGCGAAGACAACACACGCCCCAGTAACATATTGATCAGAGATTGTTTTGTAGTCTGTGCACATTTGAATTTGAGCATGTCTGCTAACACATGATGTGGGACACTAGATCACTGGGTCCAGTGTTATATGGATGACCTACTTATAGTGCTGAAATCCAATTAGCCCTCACTACTAATCTAGACTAAGTCCTGTATGGACACCACAGATCTGCAGTGTAAAATGTGTCAGGCTGGCTGAGCAAATTCAAAGTCCAGGACTGTGATGGAAACGAGAACTCTGCCTGATTTAATTAAAGTCAAAACATGATGAAAGGGACGGGTAAATTACCCATCAGTTTTAAATATTGCACACGGGTGAGCTGCCTCTTGACCCATAAGACATTATGACACACTCATAAAGCTAAAATAGACATAAAGAATGACATTAATTTAGCTGAGGAAGAGCATGCATAACTTTGTAATGATATCTGACAGAAAGCCCATGATAGCTCAGCTACTAAATTAGTAAACATATTGGACATATATAAATATTCATTCTCACTTACTGACCTACTTTATTTATTTATTTATTTATTTTTTATTGCACTTCTGCATTTTTTATTTTATGATGTTATGGATGATATATTTTATATATTTATTTGTAATGTAATATTCATTATCATAATAAAAATACATACATATAATAGATAATAAAATATTAAATGTAGAATAACAAAGTATTATTATTACTTTATATACATTTATTATGATTTATGTATGATATATATTTATTAATTCATTTATAATATATTATGCATTATCATAATCAAAAATTATGATTATTATTTCTTTACACTTCTATATTACATTTAGATTGTATGTTTAATATATGTATTTATATTATAATTTATTATCATCATAAAATAATAAATATAGTATTATTATTGTTGTTGTTGTTGTTGTTTTACTTACTTTTACATTTATTTTATATGTATACAGGGCTCTATGCTTACATTTCTTTTTAGGAGCACAGTCAAAAATTTAGAAGCATCTTCTGATCAATTAAAGAAATTAACCTTCCCAGGTGATATTTGATTCTTTCAAATTACTTGCAATTTTTTTTTTTTTTTTTTTTTTTAACCTTTGTAAGGGCATTTATTTCTAACCTTATTAAACGTAATCTTTTATGTCACATTCATACATTTATATTTATAAATTGAGTTATAATAATAAGACACAACCAGGAAGAATAAGTTACCAATCAAATGAAATCAGTATCAACAAAATTCATCTTTGCACTGCAGAGGTGGCATAGAAGAAAAAAAGGTGGCATTTAGGTATATTTACAGACTGTTTAATAAGACTCAGAAGTGGCATGAATGCATTTAAATTCATTATAACAATGCTATGAGATTAATGTTTTAAATAGACGGTTTTAAATATAGAAATATTAAATTATTTAAATAACTGAAATAATATGTTAAAATTAGGGATGCACCAATGTAAGTTTTTGGGGCCGATACGATACCGATTTTAACAAACAATTATTGGCCGCTACCAATACCAATTTTTATCACTTCCTCTCTTATTTGAAATTTTGTCATCAAAATAGATAGTAAAGTTCAAAAACACCTGCATTAAAATATACTAGTAGGTTTAATGCTGCATCATCAAATAATTTTTAATGAACATGGATTGGATCCATTTAACATTCAGCAGGCCTACCTAAAGACAACAGAACAAAGATACATATGAAATAAACAGTGTTTTTTAGGTAGGTTTAATAGTTTTCAGGTACGGAAATAAAGTAAACAAATGTAAAATAGCACAGCATATTCTTCACTGTATACAATTTTATACATATTAATCCTTCTCTATTGTAACAGACTTTATTGTGATTAATCTTAATCTAATTTGTGTTTTTATACATTTTAATATTTTTAGGGAAGTTTAAATATGTATGAGATCTCCTTTACAAAGGCAGGACTCTTATTTTGATGGGTGTTCTAGTCTACCACCTGACAAGGAGAGCAAGCAGTTATTCAGAGTTATTTTGCAGATTTAAAGTTTGTCAGTTTATTAAGCACCCCCCGAAAAGGCATAAGATCTGTATGTATTTGTTAACTGTTAGTTTTAATAAGTGTTTTGAGTAATTCGCTGTATGTTGATGATAATAAAATGGAGAGTTTAATGCGCACTTCTTGTGCTCTGTAATGTTTAGCTTTTGTGGTGATTTGTTTGGAGTGAAAATGGACGCAATAAACTTAATAAAACATCATAAAGTTTTGGTCATCATTCGGATGGGGTCCGCTACACTTATGAAAGTTACAAAAGTTATTTAGTCAAGAATAGTGTGTGATCTTTTGTTATTTGATTAACTTTAAAGCGCAGACAGCAGCGCTAGGATTACACAACAGTCATTATAAAGCGCAGTGCCTTCACGCAGTTAATTTATAAACCATTGGTTTGTTGTATCGGCCTTGTTCCTGCTACAGCCGATATGCCGATGGTTGTAAATTGAGCTCAAATCGGCCGATAAATATCGGCACCCAGTACATCGGTGCATCTCTATTAAAATTGAAACTAAAACCGTTAGTATGGGGCAGCAAATCACTGTCACTGAATCATTCATTCAGTTGATTTGTTCAAACGGCTGATTCATTCAGGAACGAAGCAAGCGACTGTCTTTATGAATGGGTCATTGAATCATTGACTCACTAGATTTGCGCAGAAAACGCAGAAAACGCAAATTTTCATAAACGAAACACCTGGATTTGATCGGAGATGCACAGCAATTCAGCTTTTTGTTTGAAACTATTTTCATTGACGAAATAGAGCAAAATCTGACAATACTGTTCCTAAAATGTAAGTCACTTAATATTAACTTGATGTTTATTGAACTGTTGTATAAAATCAGTATTACATTTGCAAACTCCCTTTATAATCATTAAAAAGCTGTCACTCGTCTCAGTTCATCACAATCTCACAAACTTCCCTTACAATCAGTTAAGCTGTCTGCACTGCACAATGAATATCTTATTTACAACGTGTCTGTACTTTGTTATAATGAGAGGATATGTGAGCTTGCATAACTCAGCACTGAACAAACTCCAGTGTTTTGAGCGGTGAGTGGATTTTAATTTCTAACTTAAATGCTTCTGATTGGCCATTGTGTCTCAAGAAATCAACAGATATGTCTGTGATTGGCTACATTTCTCAACGCTGCAAAAGCACATTCTCTCATCATGCTCTCCAGAGTGTTTGCAAAATTTGTTTGGCAAATATGCTGTTATTAGTTTCCACTGAGCGTGCACCCTCTATCACCCCCATAGAACCGGGCCTGATCGGGTCAGTCGCACTGGTGCTGCTAAATACTTTTTCACAGTCGCACGCAGTAATTTTCAGTTGCAAATGCGACTGAAATGGTCACACTCTAGAGCCCTTGTATAATATTTTATATATTATAATTCATTAGCATAATGAGTTAACTGCAGAAATGACTCTTTACATTACTCTAAACAGTGGTATACCTCCACACAACACTGTTGCATCACCCTTGTGGCTTTCCTGCTAGCTTTTCACTACCATAACATTGCGTTCAAACAGCTCCACAGCTGATTAACAAATAGACATTTTTGTTTGTACATCTGTTAGGTTTTTTTCATGCGCTTAATTGGAAGTGCTGAGGGCATCAGTTCAAACAGAGCATCACAATGGCAGGCCCAGGATTTAGCCAAGTCCCTGGTGCCCTTTCTGTCACTGTTGATTGTACGCTGGTTAATGGGGGAAATCCGTGCTGTAACACTGGCCAGTTTGTGGATTGGTTCATCAGCTGTTCGGCCTGTCATTGTAAGACAAATAAGAAGCACTTAAATGGCATTGCTCCTATTACAGTCACTTAACCACTGGGAATAAATGGCTGTACATTTCATTTTGCTTTTCTGCCAGTTCCAGCGGTTCTCTCTCTTCATCAGGGAGGTTTGCTTTTGTCCATGACTGGAGGCACTTAGTGCCAGTTCAACTGGAGCTTTATGTGTGGGTCTAAGATCAAACCCTGTTATATGCACCATCTCAGCACTCACTTGAGAGCTGGAAACACATAAGATGTTCTATATTTACCCTACATGACACAGTATAATCTCATCGTGTATGTCGGCATATGCGTCCGTGCCAGGAAAGAAATCATCTAAGGCAAAAAAGGGCTCCCGCTGGTGTTGATTGTTTGTTTCCCTCTGTATGAATTTGTGATACATGTGCTCTTGCATCTGATGTTGCTGTCTGAAAAGCTCTCCCACGCTGTCGCATGATGCCCAACAAAAGCGTGTTCATAGGCTGCCGCTTCTCTGATATCGCTGGATCACACATCAATGGGATCTTTACTCTAAAGCTTTGCTTTACAATCATAATGCTCTTTTTCACTCAGACTATACCTCAATTTAAATCCACTTTACAAAGCTTACAAAGTAGACACTGTTAAAGGTACAGGTTGTAGGACCTGCCACTAGAGGGTGCACTACCAAAACAATAACAATCGCGTGGTTTGATGACGCTAAGAAGGTGCGTGGAATGATGGGATTTGTTGTCTTCTACCCAACCGCTGACGGCCATCAATCAGACGGAAAGATAAATCATGGATTTAACGGATGAGGGAAAGTTTTATAAATGTTGTGTTTGATGTCATAGTTTTATTATATTGAATTAGACCCGAGTAATGGAAGGTTTACAACAAAATTTTTAGTCATAGATGTTAGAATATTTGTCCAATTCGATGGTGTGATAACACAGCACAGTTTCACAGCATAATACATATTGCGTCATGCTATATTGCAATACAATACAGCAAATATAGTTTGACAGTAAATTATCAAATTAATTGATTACTGTTTAGTCAGATGATATGAAAATGATTACCACTTGTTCAACAAATATATACACTTGTGTACATTCAAACATAATAATTGGGCATACATAGCAAACGCGAGTTCAACGATTTGCGCGAGTAGATTACATACAAAGTCAATGCAAAGACGCGATCAGACTATGGATCAGACGCGTCCTCGCGCGGGTCTAGAGACGCGATGCCCCGCGTTTGGCGTGTATGCCCCATAATACTAATCGTGTTGATTGTTATAATGGCATACGTTTTCTGTAAAGATACGAATCAAAACAACTCACCTGTCGAGTAAAACACAAGCAAGATCGGCATCTCTTTCTAGGTGAAGTTTGTTGTGAATCTCTCTCCATCTAGAAAATGCAACACCGATATTGATCCTCGCTCTTTCTCTCCTCTTGTCCCAAACTCTTCTTGGGTCGTTTGGTTGGCCCGTACGCTTACATTTACGGGAGCTGTCCTTGTCGACAGAACCAGCGGCAGATGGTAAACAGTAATTATGTTCCATAAATAAGTAACACAATCCGCCATAAAACGTGCAAGAAGTAAATAAGGAACTGCTTGAAGCAAGCTAGTGGTTTGCCGGACGCTAGACACTACTTCCGCATTTGTCCACGACACTGTTGTCATGTGGTTTCTACGTCAGTAAAGGCGGTAACAAAGGGTAACTGACGTCATTGACAGGCGACTGCACTGCCCCGTGTCACTGTTTAGAATGGGAATTTTCTCATGATTTACAAGTAGTTGAAAACATTAGAGATATTGTTAGTAATCAGCTGGACAAAATATATAACACTAGCCTAGTGGTTTTTGGATATTTTACTGCGAATATCTTACAAATTGTACTTTTAAACATTTTGCTATTGCCATAGTACAAAAAAGAAGTATGCATTTCTAAGCTGATAACAAAAGCGATAATTTTACTTTATATTTAAAAAATCACTTTACAAAATAAGTCGTTTAAAGACCCCATTAAATCTTGATGTTAGGGTTTGTTTGTTGATTTAATTAATAATTTATTTAAAATTAGTCTTTCACATCTTTTAAATGGACCAAAAATATCTCCCAATGCATATTGTAACTTACAGAAGATCCTGATTTTAATGGATCTGGAACACATAATAACATGGTGTGTTGATCATGACCAATAATAATAATAAAAACAATAAGAATATAAATAAATAAATAAATATTATTGTTATTATTATTTATACTACGGGGCTGTTGAATTCTTGAATCTGATTGGTTGACGGATGTTCTAAGGTGTGCAATTCACGAGTTCACTCTTACAAATTAGTCAGATAAATAAATAGTATGCGTATTTGGCGTGCTGTCCGAGGAGAGGCCTCCGAGCTCTGTATTTGGCCCGAACCCAGAGTACTCCCCCCGTATTCTGGTTAGGAAGATAACCAGGCGAATGTGAGATTTGGTTAGGAAGATAACCAGGTGAGCGTGAGATTTGGTTAGGAAGATAAATGGGTGAGTATGAGGAGATGGGGTATGCTGAGAAACTGTCGAGGAACATGGGTGAGTCGACTGCGTATTTATAATGTCCTCCACTTATGCTGATTGGTTAGACATGTTGATTACTGATTGCTGACAGCTGGTTGGAATGACGTGATGATTGGAAGGATCATTTGAAAGCGCTCCTTCCGAATTTTGTTAATAAAACAACATTTATTTTCAGGGAAACACACGGCTAAAGTAGTTCCAGGCAGGTCTTGACAACATTGCAGCTCCATATCACTTCACCAAATGATTTCAGTTATTTCATTTATAAGGTCCTTACAGCTTACAACAGCAAAAGAACCAAAAACCCACATAGACACTGACTAAGCAAATAAATATAGTAAACAGCAGGATAAATACGACAAATAGTTTTTGCCACAAAATACGCCCTGAAAGGTCATACTCTCTTTCTCCTGCTCTCTCTCTCAAAACACACACACACAGTACGGACACACACTCGCACAGAAACGTGTTGTCCACGCTGCTCTGATGAATTAATCAGTAAAATAGTTTAGCAACTTAAAAGCTACATGACACGTCTCACTAGCGAGGTAATAACAGTGCGGTTCTTGAGGTAGATAAACTTACATTTTCGCTATTAGTAGAGACACTGCTGCCGAACACTGTTGAGAGATGCACAGACTCAGGTAGACTAATTCACATATACTTCTCTTTGTCTCTCTCTCTCGCTCTCTCTCTTAACTGTAATAACTGTATTAGTCTGCTATCAAGGCTCAAGCCTCTGTTACTAGCTCTAAAATGATGTTTTGGAATTAGCAACAGAGGCTTGAGATGAGATGCATAAGAAATTAGTCCCACACACAAAAGTGTTTTAAGAAAACACAAAAAACCTGACAAATGTCTTGAAATGCAACATCTGAACAGTGTCTTGAGGTGTGGTAACCGTAGTATAAGCGGAATAATTGACTCTGGGCTGTTGAATTATTAGAAAATAATGCACACTCGAGGTGTAACGCTTAACATAGCGCATTATCTCAGGTATGTTTTATCGTCAATTATTCCTTACTTAATTTTCCCAGTTATCACAAATATCAGCAATCAATACTAAAAATAATAATGAAAATTATGAAAATAAACAAAATTAATAATTATTATTATTATTGTTGTTGTTATTTACATACACGTATATTGTTTACACACACACACACACACACACACACACACACACACACACACACACACACACACACACACACACACACACACACACACACACACACACACTCATATACAGTTGTAAGAAAAAATATGTGAACCACTTGCAGAATCTGTGAAAATGTGAAAAATTTTAACAAAATAAGAGAGATCATACAAAATGCATGTTATTTTTTGTTTAGTACTGTCCTGAGTAAGATATTTTTCATAAAAGATGTTTACATATAGTCCACAAGAAAAAAAAAAAGCTGAATTTGTTCAAATGGCCCCATTCAAAATTATGTGAACCATTGGTTCTTAATACTGTGTGTAGTTACCTGGATGATCTATGACTGTTTTTTTGTTTTGTGATGGTTCATGAGTCCCTTGTTTAAACTGAGCTCTGTTCTTCAGAAAAATCCTCCAGGTCCTGCAGATTCTTCAGTTTTTAAGCATTTTTTGCATATTTGAACCCTTTCCAGCAGTGAGTGCTCAGAACAAACAAGGAATTCATGAACAACCATCACAAAACAAAAAAAAACAGTCATAGATCATCCAAGTAACCACACACAGTATTAAGAATCAATGGTTTACATACTTTTGAATGGGGCCATTTGAATAAATTAATCTTTCTTACTATCTTAATATTATCTTAATATCTTACTCAGGACAGTACTAAACAAAAAATAACATGCATTTTGTATGATCTCTCTTATTTTGTAAAAAAAAAAAAAAAAATATATATATATATATATATATATATATATATATGCAGTGTTGGGGAAAGTTACTTTTAAAAGTAATGCATTACAATATTGCGTTACTCCCTAAAAAAGTAACTAATTGCGTTACTTCGTTACTTTTTATGAAAAGTAATGCGTTACTTTACTTTTGCGTTACTTTTTCTCACCAGGGCTGGGCTTGCTTGTTTGTTTGTTTTTTAATAACAACAAAAACATTCTATTTTTGGCAAAAAGGCCCTTTCACACCAAAAGTGAAATCAATAAGCCTTAGGCTGAAGGAAAAGCATATTTACACCTGTACAGTAGAGGGCGCAGCTCAAACAAATCTTTCAGATGTGCTGCCGTTCTGGATTTAAGAAGAATAAGATACAGGAGAAGGAAGTTCTAGTTCTTATTTCTAAATCTAATCTAAAGTATTTTTTGCTTATTAGTATGGTTGAATTGAAGGTCAGCAGCAAAGACATTGGTTAATAATTGAGATTAAATACATAAAGTATATTTGTGTAATTTAATATAGTTAATTATTACAGGTTTGCAAAAATTCTGAGATTGCATTTCACTATTTTTATTCATTTTGAGGAATACTGAATGATTTCGTGCAAGTGAGATGAGTAAATGCATGTTCACATTTAGTCTAGAACTACAATAACCATCATTGCTTACACAGCACACACAATATCTCTGCACTGTATTCCTCTCAACATGGGGTCAACATGTCAGTCAATAAATGTGAAAAAGTAACTTGCGTTACTTATTTGAAAAAGTAACTTAGATATTTTGTTGTAAATTGAAAAAGTAATGCATTACTTTACTAGTTACTTGAAAAAGTAATCTGATTACGTAACTCAAGTTACTTGTAATGCGTTACCCCCAACACTGTATATATGTATATGTATATGTATATGTATATACTATTATATATTATTTCACAGTTATCAAAAAAAATATTTCAGCAATCAATATCTCTAAAAAAGCAAAACACATTTTTGATTCATTGCTCTGAATATTAATAAACATTCTTTTTATAAATGGTTTTCTTGGTTACTCTGTAACATTTCTAACAGTCATAACCGTCATTCATTATTATCATATTTTCTCTAAACAAATCCATGGAAAAGGAGTTCACGCCCTTAACAGTGGCTCGTCTGTGATGTAAAATCCCTGCTATGGACTCTTATCTCATCTTTGCTTTGTATGGTCAGCAGGACCTTATCATATAAACAGGCCAGTGGTGTCTGTCTTTTTTAATTTCAAGCTTATTAGCAGAGGTTGATATGCAGAGTGTAAATGAAAGGGTACATTTAGTTCCTCAGACATTATCCTGTGAGAAATAGCCATAGTAAACAGCAGCTGAAACACATCGGTTTCCACATTTGCATGCAGCTTGCTTATTTTTTGTTTACGTGTTTGCGTGTGTTGCTGTTTGAAATCTGTTAATCGCACATCAGGGCTTGATGGCACTAGAGGCTGGAGAGATCTTAAGGTGCCAAACATACATGTGTTTTTTTTTTTCTTTTCTCTTCTCTTCTCCGTGTAGGAACAGCAAGTGAGTCTTTTGTAGTTAAACAGCTGTGATTTGTCAGAGGATTGTGGCGGCTTTAAAGTGTGGCACTGCATTGTGAGAATGAGGGATGAATCAACATGGCATTCAACACGCTGATGATGCTTCAGGGACAATTCACAAAACGCTCTTTCTCTCATGATTGCAGCATTTCTATGGCGTTCTTGAACATTCTTCGCTAGCTTTTCATGTTCCAAGACATCTGTATTCAGGAACAAATGTGGTTATAAACCCAAAGACATTATGCAGTGAATAAAACATGTGATACTCATGTGATACTTGTGCGAAACTCACCTTCACATGACTATATTTTGGTCTCTCTCTCTCTCTCTCTCTCTCTCTATATATATATATATATATATATATATATATATATATATGTTGACAGGTGGCAGTAACGTTTGTACTGGACTTTTGAAAGCTATACCTATTCATCTGTCTGAAAACAAAACTGGGTTCACAACTTGTCTAAATAAGTTCATCTTGGTCCATTTATGTACATAATAAAGAGTATAAACTACATAAAATCTGTAGTGATTTGGACTAGCCTCACACGAGGGTACCACAAATGTATAGTTATTTATGGTCTTAAATATTAATATTAATATTGAGTCAGATGATTCCTTCCAATCTTTTCAGGGCACCAGCCAAGGGGTCTCACCTTGACAATAAAGAACAATCATGGAAGATTGTTTACTGAATTACAATTATATAAATTGGGGAAGTTCATTATCTTGACTAATCTGAAGGATTTGTGAGATATCGTTAACTTGTTGAGCCTCTTACTGTATCATCAACACAAGGAAGACGCAATTGTAATAAATTGATTTTATTAACAAAAGGATAGACAAGAGGATAAAGTGCAAAATGATGAATACATTCAAGTGAATGAGTAGGATGTTACTATGGGAGTTACAAGTTAATCTTATGGAAAGATAAACTATAGTTTCTCTAGAAGAAATAAGGTAAACCATATTCTGAATTCAACAAATAAACTGAGAGATTATTTGTTATTAACTGATATCGTCTATGCAAAATGTATATAGGGTCCTGTGCTTTTCATGATGGCAGATGAAAGGGGACTATTGATGTAATGGGGGTGTCTGCCCTCATGTCTGCCTGCTGATCACTACAAATCATATCTTAGTGAGATAAATCAACATTTGAAACATTTAAAAGTGTAATCTGGCATTTTCTCTCAAAAAAATCCTGTCGTTACCGGCGTGCAATGAATCTTGAGAAAGGCTAGGCTGCAAATGATCCACTCACTCTATCCTTTGTGGCCCAGGGAATGAAGGATGCATTTGTAGGCTGCATTCGAAGGAGCCTTCAAATTTAGACAGCTTCCTCATTCATATTTGGAAATAAATCTGATATGAATCGGATAAGTGCATTCGCGTCTGCCATGTAAGCGGGCAGATCGGATATTTCCGTCAATGCGAGTCATAACATCATTGAAAAAGCGTTAAGAGGTTCCCTTTAAAACTATCAAGAAATAAGGCTCAATAAACCTTTGTATAGATATACAGTGATACACTATTGAGTTGTGCGCACAATATCTCTTTGTGCCCTGAACGTTTGAATGTGGATCACTACACGCTGTGAGTCATGCTGCTTTAAGCACATCATTCTACACCCAGGAAGTGATGTATAGAAACATATTTATTTTTAGTCAAGTTTGGCTACACGTATACCTCACATAGTTTTCCATTAAATTACATTATATTTGTCCCTTACAGCACAAATCAAGTCTATGCTTTATAATGAGAAACATAATAATATACAGTAGGTCACCATTTCTCTTTCTCAGTGTGCTGTTTTTTTTCAAACAACAAACTTCAAATAAAGGCGTCACTGTATTTATTCTTGAAGTGAACTTTTATAAGATTGACTGTTTAGGACTGCCGTCCTGCCTTGAACTTGAGCATGTGTGTACAGAATGACTCATCTGGTGTAGTGCATTCAACAGCCTCTATATTTTAGTACACTTTACTGCCAGTGAATTTTATGCTCAGTAAGAATTTTAAGATGCAATGGAACGGGTGACATAAACAAAACACAGAGAAAATATATTGACTGATATTTTGATTTATTTGGGGGCAAATAAATATTTTAAGTGGGATAAAGCCTCTGTAAAATAGGTCTAGCGATGTCTGCACTGTAAAAAATTACCGTGATTTTAACAGTAAAAGACTGTAAAAATGCTGCGGTGAAAAACTGTTAATTTGTTTACAGAAAGTTTCCGTACTATATACGGTGAATAACTGTAATAGATCTAACGGTACATTTAATGTAATTTTACGGTAAAATACCGTTAAATTCACAGTTTTTGAAAGTGAAAAATAACAATTCATTGTAAAATTTACAGTGAAAAACCGTAAATTGACAGTCCCACAATTCCCTGCGTGACACTTCACATTTGATGTATTTTCGCTGAAATAACTCTGTTTCTTCTTAGTTTTTCTCATTTTTTTCTAATCAGTTATGTACATTAGGGTTTTATGTTACATCTAATGTTGTTAAATTAATGTTTATTGCATTTTTAAAATTTCATGCATGTTACCATGATGGTGTTTAGTGTGTGTGTGAATGACACTGTGTGCACCTTCTATATATTAGTATTGTCCTCCTCAGCTTGTGGAAAAGCTGCTTGTGATGAACTTTGATTCATCATGTGACTCTTATCACCACTGTGTTTGGTGACTGTCAGTGTATTATAAAGATACAAAACAGATATTAGTACTTCATTAGGTTGGTAAATTAACATTATATAAGTAAATGAAATATGTTATTTTACCGTAAATTTTACTGGGATTTTTTTTACAGTGTACTGAAATCCAATGTTAAATATACATATTTAAAATGTAAAATTCACATGTAACTCCGTAAGTATGTTTACGGTTTGATGTCATTTTTACAGTATTGTTCTGGTAACCACAGCTGCCGGTATTTTTCCGTAGAAACAACGGGATTTTTTTTTACAGTGTGTGGTATTTAGTGGATTGTGTATAACACATAAAAGATTGATCATCAGCTCCACACACACAGGTATAGATATTATACAATGATCAAGAAAAAACAGCACTGGTATCGGATAGGGATTGCTCAATATTCAGTAGTTTGGGTATCAGAATCATATTTTTTTTTTTTTTTTTTCTTTTTTTTTAATGGTATCAGCACGTCCTTATATAGTGCTTATGTGGGAAATACTGTACTAGTTTAAATCATAATGATTATTTCCTGTTTCCTCTCTACTGGCTGTGTTAAAAAAAAAACTGCAAAAAGGCCCCCCCAAACACTTTTTTCTTCTTTCAGGCTCACAAAGAGTCATTTGCTACTGAGTTAAAACACATTTGAACCCCTGTGAGGCAGAAAAGACAATGCATCCCTTAGCATGACACATAGTCCTGTTGACGCATGGGATCTGATCTTTTAAGCACTTTCTCCCACTTAACACATTTTTGCACAGATGTTTTGGGAGTTGACGCAGGCGGCTTGATCAATGTTCTCCCTCTAACTCTCTTCGGGTGTTTGAATAATCACGCTTGCGCTGAAAAAAAGAAAGCCTCTCGTCCTAGATTTCCCTGATGGAATGTTATGCAAATGATAAAGATCAGAGTCTCACGTCAGCGTCTGTATTTGTGGAACTTTACCAGTGCAATAAAAGAAAAATCTATTAGAAGATCACTCAGTTATGCAAATTAAGCATTCAGATTTATTCATCATTCTGATCTATTTAAGCAAACAAACTCAAAAGATGCTGATGTTAGAGCTGACCTCATTTTTGGTGGAATGAGCTGAGGACAGCGGTCAGCTATGCATCTTGTGTCCATCGTATACTGTATGTGAACAATTGACAAGTAATCGTAATCCTTATATGACCTAAAAACACATGTTTCAGATTATTATTTCATGTTTTTTTTACATGTCAGAGGACTGTGTTCAGTGATATTGTTGTGTTAATCTCCATCCTATAGATCTGTGTGGTTTCAATGGCTGTTTTTTTTTCATGTACTTCTTTTCAGAGATGTTGTGTTTCTGGTCGACTGCTTGTTTTCTGTAAATTTAGGCAGTGATGCGTGATGTTAAAGTGATACAGTTTCGTCTCAGTGGTCATTGTTTGGATGTCTGAAAACATGCTTGTTGTTTTCAAAGTTGGTAGAGATTTTCTTCTTCGTCTTCTGATTCTCTCATGATTCTGAAGATTATATATTTTTTAATGTAATAAACAAAAAGGAAATATTTCAATCAATTTTCAAATCAAAAATCTAAATTAAAACTTTTGTAAATTATTTACAGTACATGCATAATTAATAGGCAAGTTGATATTCTGATCATAAATTATTGATGAGAGAAGGTGTGGCTTAAAGTGAAAAACACCATATACATACTGAAAAAAAACTTTTCACTCAGAAATTGCTAGTAAAGTTTGCAATTAATTAAATTAATTTAACAATTAATTTACCATATATATATATATATATATATATATATATATATATATATATGTAATTGCGTTAATATTTTTGATGCGTTAAACTGGAAAAAAAAATTAAAATTAAAATTAATTGCAAGCATTAATGTGTTAACGTTGACACCACAAATTTGTGCATTAACATATTAACATATTAATACAGAATCCGATTTTCTGTCATCCTTTGGCTAGCATTACAATATATGATCATGCTCTTATTCATGCAAATGCTTTTAAACCATTTAAATGCACCAAAAGAGAAAAAGAGAACGCACTGTCTGTGAATGTCCTGTTACACACACGACGCACAGAAAGACGCGAGCCATCGTGCGCATGGACGGCGCGGCAGAATCGAGTTCTCTTTCGCAATTGAACAAACAATAACACACACAATAATGGCAAAAATATCCGTTTTGTGGAGTATCCTCATAAGAGCAGCCTTGAATGAGTTAAATAAAGACTTAAAATGAAAGTAAAGAGCTGTGAGAAAGTGGGACGCATGTAAGATCTGCGTCATATGCAACAGTGGCAGCTCTTAAAGTGACAGCAACCACTAATGCCATCTGTCATTAAAGATAATGAAAGACCAAAGGTAACAAAGAAAATTACTCACTGCTCTTCACTAAAGAACTTTTGTAGTTTTTATAATGATTATCTATATTTAATTTAGGCTATAAATTATGCAGTGCTGATTGTTAGGTAACTTTATTCAATTTCTGTATTTTTCTTATCTGTTAGACAGGTAGGAAAGGCACAGGTAAACATGAAATTTATTATGGGTTTATGTGAGGAAGTTCACTTAAATTAAAAGTTGTTATATTTTTGAAGCCTAATAAATGTAAAAAATTATATAGCTTTCAATTACACTGTAATGTTGAATGGCTATAATTCATGTTTAAAATTAGGAAAAAAAAAAAACAATTTCATCGGGACATCAGTAGCTGTAGGCTATTAGTATCAGTAATTTGGCCTTCTCTCATAAAAAAGATGCCATTAAGCAAGTATTTAAAATAATCTGTCTTCATGTTGTTTCTTTATGTTGTTTTAATTTGGAGATTAACTGTGAAATTATTACATTATAAAATATGTTAAAAACGTATAAAAACTTAAGTGTTTTTAATCAGTTATGCAATTGATCATGATATATATATATGGCAAAACTTCAAAAAATTCCAAATAATTTGTACAGCTAAAGTGGGCCAAAAAGGATTTAACTGAGTCAGAATTAAAGGGTTAGTTCACCCAAAAATGAAAATTCTGTCATTAATTACTCACCCTCATGTCGTTCCACACCTGTAAGGCCTTTGTTCATCTTCAGAACACAAATTAAGATATTTTAAATATAATACGATGGCTCAGTGTGGTCTCCATTGACAGCAAGTTAATTTACACTTTCAATGCCCAGAAAGGTACTAAAGACATACTTAAAACAGTTCAGTAAAACAGTCTACAGAAGAACTGTACCAAGGTATCAGGTTCTCAGAGAATTTGCTAAGATAATGAAGGCTGAAACATAAACTCCTCTTAATTGAAATCACAAGCTAAAGTATTATATTATATTATATTATATTATATTATATTATATTATATTATATTATATTATATTATATTATATTATATTATATTATATTATATTATATTATATTATATTATATTATAATGTTTTATGACTCTTAGGGGACCAGCACGACCTATTGTACCACTGTTTGAAGAATGTATCTTCCAGAAACTGGCAGTAGTTTTGTGAGTTCATTTTAAGTCCATCTCATCTCCTAACCTGAAAGGTCCGTCTAGCTGATTGTAAATAGCAGCTCATGCCATTACTCGTTCACAATCTTGAGGCTTTCTGACTCTTTAACTGGTTCTGGTCCTTCAAGTGTCACTCTTAACCTACACTGAAAATTTCTGACAGGACATTTTAAGGTATTTGTACGGTCAGTTCCTTTATCCCTAAAACATAACACAATAAAAAGATAAAAAGCATGTAAAAAAAAAAATCAGTACAGAGTATTCCTTCATATTAACACTGTACTTTGGGCCCTATTTTTATGGACTTTTCTTAAAGTGTATCTGTCTATAAAACCTTTAAAATGTTAATGTTCTTTAATACATATACATTTTACTTAATACATTTCAGGGAAATCCTTGATCATTTGTGGGTGGGTTTCTCTTTTCTGGATTCTGGAAAGAAATCCTCGACTTCAGATTCCGCCAGATCAATAAAACAATAAAACAGTACTTCATGCATTTGGATTCAATATCAGTGTGGAAACTAATATTATGTATTAGTTCTAATATGTATAGGCTTATATATTACAATCAGTCTGAATCAATTTGTTTTGACAAAGCAAATGTAGAAAAGCACTTTCAAAAGCAAAAAAAAAAAAAAAAAAAAATCATCTCAATCATAGGCAGCTGTATAGTATATATACGGCACAGTTTCATATAAGGGGCGACACAGCTTACACAACCCACTAACACATCTTGCCCCACTCTCCACCACCCTCATTTTTGTTTATTTATTGATTGATTGATTTTTTCCAAAAAAAATGTTTTGATTTTGAATTAAACTTTTGTTAAACTACCAACAGAGGGCATCCCTTCCTTTGTTCTCCAACTGTATCCTCTGATGTAAAACTTCACTGAGACATCCAATGATGATTATCCACAGGAAGCTCATTTTGAAAGCCCATTTGAAGTTTTGAATAGCATTTGATAGTGTCTCTTTGTGCATCTATAACAAACTTAAGAATATATAAATATACCCTCACAGAAGAGCAAAATATAATAACCTGCATATGAAAAAGAAGTCTCAATTGGAGAAGCAGATGATAGTGAGATTCTGCCAATACCATACAGTACAAAGACACACGCTCTTCATAACCCCGCAGGCTTCCCATTCACCCCCACCACGCTCTCCCTCGGTTCCAGCTTAACTAGAGCTCAGTTGTAGGAGGATTCTATCATTCAGCTCCCCAGAGAGCCTAATGGAGCCCTCAGGGCTTTAACATGCCTTCAGACAAGATCATGCTACTGCCCCTCATCTTAAGGGTCAGAAAACATATTGAATTTTGTAATTGATAGCTCACACATTTGTTTGGAACATTGTGTACCAGGTCAACATTATGCATATAAGAAAAGCCATATTTACTGAATTCTCATTGACTTGATTCCATATCCGAAGATAAAAAAAAAATGACAGTATATGGAAAACTTCTTGGCACAATATACCCCTCAAAATAAAAGTTGATATTTTCTGGAAGGGCTTTCTCCAAGTCAAATCAAGTCACCTTTATTTATATAGTGCTTTATACAGTATATATTAGCCGCTTTTCCACCGTCAGGGCGTACGGTTCTCAGTGCGTAACTGTTCCATTCCGTGCCGATCCAGGCCAGCTGGTGCAGTTACGGTTTCATTATCCACTGTGGGGCTGATAATGGTCACTCTTCAGACTGTAATACAAACGCGTCAGTCGTTGCCTTGGTAACGCAATGGTTTACTGATGATATAAAGAAATAAAGACTGCATTATAGAGGATGATCAGATATTTCTTTACTTTTTTTTTTATTAATTTGTGTTTACGTTGATCAAATAGAGTGCTTAGCCAGCTACAGAGAAACTGGTAGCCAGGAAACAGACAAGTGACCAATCCTAAGTGGCGACATCACTTCATGGATTCTACCAGAACGATTAAGCCCCAAAAATACTTCACTTTTTATGCGTACGTGGGGGTCCGCGTGTGAAGCGAATTTCGTCATCAGAAGATTACACGTGTGCTGTAAGCGTACTGCCAGATTTTTGTAACCACGTACTTGTATGCACAGGTCGCACATGCACATTTAATTTTTTTTGCAGTAATTCGTTTATCCACAAGGTGGCAGTCGTGTCCTGGGGGCGTTGAAGGTATTCAAAGAAAAACTGCATAAACAGAACAGACCGGAATGCATGCAAGATACAGTGGGAGGTCTGTATAGATGACAGGTTAGAAAGTACCCTCATCTGTACAGCTCTGGCATGAAAGAATACAAAGGTATTTACATGGGTTGTAACTCGTGTAGAGATGTTCCGATACCCCTTTTCCATTCCCGATACCGATTCCGATACCTGAGCTCAGGGTATCGGCCGATACGGAGTACTGATCCGATACCAGGGTGCAGGGCTCTGAACCGGTTCAAGGAACGAAAACGAAAACCGGAAACGAACGAAATTTTGACCGGAACGTAACCAGAAACAGAAACGGAATCAGATTTAATCGTTTTGAACAGAAACGCTCATTTGAAATGGCCATTAACCGGTTAATAACCTTATTTTTTCGTTCTATTTAATATTTTGCTTTGGCAGTCAACCAATCACGAATTCAAATAGTACAGCCTACGCAAATGTGAGTGAAATGCCCGCGCTGACGCTCTAAAGTGAGATATGCCCGCGCTGACGCGCTCAGGCTCAGCTGTCATGTCATCATAGGTTAGGTAAGTTACAATGGCAATGCCCTGGCATTAGTTTTTCCGATGATATATGTCACCATTAGGCCTACATTTAAGTGAAAATGAATATCAAGTAGGCTAATATGCAGCTTGTTGTGCGTTTTGAAACCAGCGAAAATTACAGGATATGTAGAACATGAGTTCACACAACGCCACATCACGCACATGCAGCGGTTCAGAATAAAACTATAGGCTAACATAACACATATACAACAAAAGGGAATATTTAGGCCTATAGGCTACGTGAAATATTTCACCATATAATTAGGTCTACATATTAACAAAACGAAAGTGGTTCATTGTGGCGCACTCCAGCGATTTAGGAAAGGAAACAGACATTCTGCCTGTTTTCGTTATTTAAATGTCTTTTGTAAATGTATGAATTATGTCTGGCTTTTAAATTACGACCATAAACCATATATTACAAAGTACAGTTTAGGAAAAAACGCTCCAGTGGTTGCGAAGGCGCGTCATGCGCGCGCACACAAATTCTTGTATTGCTTACATGATATTGCAGCTGTTAAATATTAAAATAAAATACAATCAACCAAACATATAAAACTTTGCACTGCTCAATTCAATTCTGTAATACAATCTGCCGTCCTGTGACCACCGCCTGACTGTGCTGTTATGTGAAGAATGATGTCGATAATGCGAGTGAAGTACAAAGCTTACATAATAAATAGCCTTATAGTTTAGCATTCGTCTCGAAAATGGAAACAGTGCCGAATGAGAAAGGTATGCTTCAGATTCACTTTAAATTAATTAGTTTATCATCTTATTTAGTTTTATTTCTAGTAAATAACCCTGTTTTTCACTTCTTCGCTGCTCTAAACAGTGGTTGCTTACGGCAACACAGCACAACTTCCTGTGTTTGCATTCTGAGAAGAACTGATTTCCGATTTGCTGCGTTAAGCAAAGATGGCTAGATATTGTTTAAGAAAATGGTATCGGATCGGTACATGAGTTTAATTACTCGCCGATACCGACGCTAGAATTTTTTCTGGTATCGGTGGTATTTCCGATACTAGTATCGGAATCGGAACAACCCTAAACTCGTGGTGAGAGATTGCTCAAAACTGAGCAAGCGTCAAATGCCTTTGTATGAGAATACACGGAATGCAGAGAATACACAACTGGAACAGTTCCTTACCATTCTGAGGGGGGAAAGTGGCTAAAGTGTCAAAGCAGCTTCACAGTAATAAACAGGAAAATAACAGGATCAATGATGCCTGATCAAATATGAACTACGAATATGAGTCAAATTCAAATCCTGCTGTAACGAAGCTCTATAAAGACAATAGTGTCATTATTCAGCTCAAGTCAGCTCAGTGTTGGTTCAGTTCAATTACTGTGTAAAGTTCATCAATTATGTAACAACTTAATTCAGCTATAAGGCAATAGTGTCCCTATTCAGCTCAAGTTAGCTCAATTTTGTTTCAGTTCAGTCCATGCCATTGTTGCTAATTTCAATAATTATGAAACAAATTTGATTCAGCTATAAAGCAGCGCTGCAGTAGACAATTTAGTTCAAGTTTTGTTCTCGTCTGATAGTGTGAGTGCAGTCAAATTGATAATATTACTGAATATTAAGGGTCTTATCGAAACCCTCTAATCAAATTTTTTCCGATTCCTGTTCTTAAGCTAGAAAACTACTGGAAGTTGCAACACAATGTTCAGACTCGGATCTTGCATGCAGCATGGAGTTTTACAGGTACGCATGGCTGGTGTCCTTTGATTCGAGCGTTTGCACTTCAACAGTCACTAGCAGGATCACAAAAAGAACCCGAACACAAGCGCACTGTGGCTGAAATGCCCATTTCCTGTTCTCCTGTTATTTAAGGTGTAGCGAACCACAGTGGATATACTTGTGAAGCCTCGTTCTCTGATAACCTCACATAACAGATGCTGTACGTGGGAGTATCGGCACTTCCTAGCTTCCATTCGCTTCACGCCGCTATCTGAAGTTGCCCCATGGACTCCTGGCATTTGAATTGTAAACATCGACTTCCTTCCATATCTGTCATCTTCACGTTTTTGAAAGTGTCTGTTTACCGCCGGCGTGGCTTTGCCTTGCCCTAGTCAAAATCAATGTTCATCAGAAGAGGCCAGAGGTCAAAGTGTGACTTGCGAATCTCACTTTATCGATCCTCTGTGAATAATTTAAGCTGGTTATGGTGTGCTTGCAGTAACAGGTGATGGCTTATTTCTTCACAAGGGTAAGACGGAGAGAGAGGGGGTGAAGGTGGAGGAAAGGAGAGGGAGAGCCAGAGCCAGATGGAGGATGCGGGGGGAAAAGAGAAGCATGGAAGTGAGAAAGTGAGAAAGAAAAAGAGTAGGCAGTTGAAAGCTGGTATGGGCAACAACAAGAGCGTCGTTCAAGGTACTGTTTAGGGGTTGTGCTGTTTCCATTGGGCCTCCTCCACCGTTTTAGATTGAACAGAAGGTGACTGGGCTGGAACAGGCAGCCAGATACACAATATCATGATCTCACCATTGTTTTATTCACTTTAATTGGACCATATGGCAAATTGAAGCAACTAACAGTACTTTGATAGAGACACCCTCCTCCTTTCCGTTAGCACATATTGTTTTTTTGTGTCTGGTTTCGAGTGGGGAAAAAAGGAAAACTGTCAAATTATAGGATTTAATGAATAAACCATGCATATGACAAGAGATGAAACAAATCTATTTTCTTGCCGTGTTTTACTCTCAAGGGCTTTAGCTGCGACTTGAAGAGTGTAATTTTTTCGATGTTAAATACTTACTTTTATCCCAGTTTAATCTGCAGAGACAACTATTAGTAAGACATTTGTAGGTGGATTTCTTCAAAAAAAAAAAAAAAAAAAAATTGTAAACACTATCACTCTGTTGAACTATTAAACATTTCTTTGTTTGTTTGAGCTGCCTTACAATAGCAGTACTGTTTGTCTGACCAATGGAAGATGTGGGGAATGTTTGGGAAACCTGTTTCAAAACAATCACTATTTGTGCGATTATGTTTCTTTTCAGTTGTGATGTCAGTTTTTTAACCCAGAATGCTATTTTGTTATGGATTGCGCTGTTTTTTTCAAATTTTGATTTAAAATAGTCATTAACATTTTCGATTTCTTTTCCATACCTCAAAAGTGAATTTTGAAGCTGTTATGTTTTTAACTCATTCCCCACCAGCATTTTTTTTTGATCATTTTTAAAAAACTTCCATGACCCCCAGAATAATCTGTTGTATGAATATCTAAACGTACAACATATAAAAAGAAAAAACAAAACAACAACAAAACATTTTATTCTAATGCATTCTTTTTATATCAACACTTGGATGTGGGTAAGTTTAATAAAAAAGCAACATTTTGAACAAAAAACTAAGAAAAGACTACATCCGGATCAGATTAAGAAAGATAAACAAAATATAGATTGAGTAAATCGAGTCCATCGACACCCCCAAAGCTTGAACAGTCCTATACCTCTTCGATTCGTCATTTAATTTGGTAATGTTAGGCAGTTTTGATTTATATGCTGTTGGATGATCGGAAATAAAAAAAAAAGCCTTTTCACACTAAGGAGGATAACTATAATGATAACTGTAACATTTTAATATTCATTCTAATTCTATGGAAATAGCGAAGTTCACACCACAACTCTAATATTTTTCCATTGTGTCATTATCGCTGGAATCAATTTCAGAGCCATTTGTTTTCAGCTGATGAATGATAAAAACTTAAGCATTTAAAGCGGCAGATGACATAACTGCATCATAAACATAAAATGAACAGAACATTATCGTCCTTTGGTGTGGACACTAATATAGTTATTGTTATAGTTATCTTTATAGTTTTTGTGCTTGGTGTGAGCTGGCCTTAAGATTTACAATCGTGTGATATGTCAAACACATAAACTCACCTTTATTTTGTAAGTTTTCAGCAACTTGCAGTGCTTCAAAAGTCACATTTACTGTATGTGTGAAATTTATATTTGAAGCTCATTTCCCTCTGTTTTAAGACTACTGTACCTTAAATGGTGACTTGTGATGTTGATTACAAACGATTTTTTTAATTTCAAGTCAAAATTTGACAAACAGTCGCAAGCGTCACAGAATTTGTCTGCTTCATTATACCGAATATCAAAGATTTCTTTGCTCGGGTTTGAATATTACCATTAACCAGCAGTGTTATCTAGTGACCTGCATGAATCTAAGAGGCTTATGGTAAAATGAGACAGGAAATTTTGGGTCTGATGTTTATCTTCTACGAGATTCATTTTCCATTAAATACTAATTATGATGGATCCAGTGCCGTACCCTCCTTACGTCTCAGACCCCTATCTATTAGGAAGTAATCTCTGTCAGTGTTTGGATTGTACTTAAAAAGTTATGCCTGAAACTGCAGTCAGAAGTTTAAAGCAGTGGTAAAAGAGGAGTTCCGCTCTTCATATTTTAACAGGAACAGCAATTACTTTTGTGAATGAGGCTGCAATTTTTATATCCATTGCCTACACCCCCCACCACCCTTATAATCCTGCTTAAACTCTGCACAAGCAATTACGCCATAGCCCACTGGTTCCCCTTTAATGCCTCTTTCATCTGCCCGCACCAACTTTTCCATCATTTTTGCCTGATTAAAAGATGGAGGGGTGAAGCAAATAATGAATAGGTTGCTGAACCAATGAAGTTGCCCTGAAAGAAGTAAAGTACTGACATTTTAGGGTAAAAAGAGGTGGTGTAATTGTGTGTGTTTACGCTTGGTTGATTATGGTTTGTGTGTGTGTGTGGTTTTTTTTATTAATGGCACTTTGCACAAATAAGCTACACTTTGGTGTTCATGATATTAGACACACAAATCTTGTGTTTTTGTTCTGAGAACTGTTAGATGTTAGAATGAAGAGTAACTAGTTTTTAGCACATGTATCTCCATGTTAAAATGGTAGTTTTGTCTGTCACCACCTGTATGCACTATCCAACATATAAAATCTTGCAACATTTAATTTGAATCTATTGATTTGATGTTCAATTCATTGTTGTTAAACAAAGCTGTTGATAATATTGCCCAAATGTAATGTTACTTAAAATTGTGACACTCAAAAAGTAACATTATTTTGAACCTTTCTCCAGAACTGGGAAAACAAGTAAATCATCTCATTATATATATATATATATATATATATATATATATATATATATATATATATATATATATACAGTACAGTCCAAAAGTTTGGAACCACTAAGATTTTTAATGTTTTTAAAAGAAGTTTCGTCTGCTCACCAAGGCTACATTTATTTAATTAAAAATACAGTAAAAAACAGTAATATTGTGAAATATTATTACAATTTAAAATAACTGTTTTCTATTTGAATATATTTCACAAAGTAATTTATTCCTGTGATGGCAAAGCTGAATTTTCAGCATCATTACTCCAGTCTTCAGTGTCACATGATCCTTCAGAAATCATTCTAATATGCTGATCTGCTGCTCAATAAACATTTAATGTGTACAATTGTACAAAATATTTGTGTACAATATTTTTTTTCAGGATTATTTGATGAATAGAAAGTTCAAAAGAACAGTGTTTATCTGAAATCTAATCTTTTGTAACATTATAAATGTCTTTACTGCCACTTTTGATTGATTTAATGCATCCTTGCTGAATAAAAGTATTCATTTCTTTAATTTCTTTTCAAAAAAATAAAAATAAAAATTCTTACTGACCCCAAACTTTTGAACGGTAGTGTATAATGCTACAGAAGCTTTGTATTTCAGATAAATGCTGTTCTTTTGAACTTTCTATTCATCAAGGAATCCTGAAAAAAAAAGTACACAACTGTTTTCAACATTGAAAATAATCATAAATGTTTATTGAGCAGCAAATCAGCATATTAGAATGATTTCTGAAGGATCATGTGACACTGAAGACTGGAGTAATGATGCTGAAAATTCAGCTTTGCATCACAGGAATAAATTACTTTGTCAAATATATTTAAATAGTACACAGTTATTTTAAATTGTAATAATATTTCACAATATTACTGTTTTTTTACTGTATTTTTTATTAAATAAATGTAGCCTTGGTGAGCAGACGAAACTTCTTTTAAAAACATAAAAAATCTTAGTGGTTCCAAACTTTTGGAGTGTACTGTATATATATATATATATATATATATATATATATATATATATATATATATATATATATATATATATATATATATATATATATATATATATATATATATATATATATGCATTTAAATATGAATGTTGTCTATTTGTGTGCAGTGCTAGAAAACAAAATCATGTGGTGACACTTCAGATCCCGTTAGTTTACATTTGTTAATGCATTAACTAGCATTAACTAGCAATGAGCAATGCATTTGTTAAAGTGTTTATTGATCTTTGTTGATGTTCATGTTTGTTTTTGTGACGTATTAGTAAATGTTGAAAATAACATCATCTAAAATTTATAAATGCTTTAAAAGTATTTTTATTGTTATTTCATGTTAAATAATGTGAACCTTATTGTAAATTGTTACCAAAAACACATATGAAGATTTTAGTTAAAAATTGCAACCCTCTACAATGTAAATCACTCACATACCCAAACAAATTTCACGCTAGGTGACTAAAAAATGTTTTTAATTAGACAATGGCTAGTAACTTGTATGATTTCAGTCGCTTGTGATTGAGTTAGGGGCAAAAAATAAGTTTAGCGCAGATATAATTTCATTGCTTGCTGAGCTTTACACACCGTCACTTGGCTGAGAGCGCCCTCTGTCACTTTCTCTTATATATGCAAACTCAATGTGAGAGAAAGAGAACGGCTTTTACACATGCCACATAATGAGAATTGACATGCTAGATCTAAATGCAGGGCTTGACAGGACTGCCCAATGGACAAGAGTTGACATTTCTGTCACTGCATCGTCATGAAATTTTATCATTTGCACATGTTTTTTAGCAAGACGACGCAAAAGATAACTGCTGCGCATCTGACAGAAAGCCCAAAAAGCCGCATCTGACAGGACACGAATATTGAATTGAGCTCTTTCACGTCTTGCGCTTGAACGGATAATTTCACACAAAATGATGTCAAAATGTCCGTCTTGGCGAGTATCCTAGTAAACATAGTTGGTTTTCTTAAGTGAACGTAAACAACAGTTTTAAACACAGTGTGTAACAGTATCAGTATATATGTGCGTTATGTCTTAAAGTGACAGCAGCCTAATATTCCTGCTGCTGTCTTTGTTTTTAATATTAATCAAAAAACGCTGCTCTTGACTGAACTTTTGTAACTTTAATAAGGCTTAATCTATATTTAATTTATACAGTGAAGACTATGCAGTGTTATTTTACTTGATTATTCAATTTCTATATAATCTACCTGAAAAACCTGAAAAGCATTTTATTTAATTTACATCTATTGTGTTTATTTGTTCTATTACTTGTAGTTTTGATTATTAACTTATTTTATTATGGACTGTTTACTTGTCTTTAATAGTGTTTGAAAATTATATTTTATATTTATATATTATATTTATGTAGAATTATTTTTTATTTGCATTGTTTTTGCAAAAAAAGTTTGGCGAGTAAAATTAAAAAAAAATACTAGCCAATGGCGACTCAAGCTTTAGTGTGTCCGTAGACGGTTGAATTGCAAACATCACATAAAATTAATAGAAAATTAAAAAAGCGTGTGTACGTATTGACATTTTCTACATACCTTGATTTTCACATGTGTGTATGTGTATGTTGTCATTGGCCTTTGTTATTGTTCTGCGAAGGGCCCTGACCTCTTGTCTTGACTTCTGTTAGGACATCCCTCAGTGCAAGGCTGTATTACAGGAGGTTGTGCTCTCGACATTAGCTTGAATAGAGGAGCACATGAATCACACAGATCACTCTTTATACTCAGATGATTGCATAATGGCTGTGGCACGTTTGATTTCGCTCTCCTGTGTATGTGTGACCTTTAAATGAATTTCCCTGCGCGGGGTTGAATATAACCATCACTTATTTTAGACAGGCGAGGGAGCCAATGACGAGGGGGTCGTATATCATAACTGTCTGAGCCGGCATGAGAGCAGAGAAAGTAATTGTGCTAAAGTGCTGTTTTGTCTGCAGTTTTGAATGACAGCATCACATTAGCTTGTCTTGTCTAACTTTTCCTTCTAAAACACTCTTCAAATTATCAAACTTTTATTGTGTGTTGAAGTATATTGCAAAGCAGTTAGTGAACTATAATGAAGCAGAAATTATACACTGACCGTCATAAATTGCAGACTCTTCCTTGAAACAAAGGCACACCTGGTACACCTAATGCCTGTATTTGGCAAGGAATTTTACATTTTAAAATAATGAATCTCTGTAAAGTCCTTCAGAAAGACTCAGAAATATTGTAAAACTATACTATATATATGTATATAATTTTTTTTATGTTTATCTATTTTTTTTTTTTTTTGGTGTGGGTGTTGTCTATATCTCACCCCAAAACTGCAAGAAAGAAATTATTTAAATTTTATTTGATTATTGGTAGCACTTTATTTTAAGGACGTAGTTGACGTAGTTACATGTTACTACATTTACTTACTATAGTAATAACAGTAAATTATGTGTCATTACAAGGAACAGACCCTAAACCAAACCCTTACATAACTCTATAGTAAGTACATGTATTTAATTGTATTACTCAATATGTATTTGAGTACGTACAGTATAATTACATCACCTTAAAATAGTGTAACCTGGTTATTTATTTTTGTATTGTTTTTATTTACATTCCTGCATTCAGCAGACACCTTTATCCAAATTGACTTACACTTACATTCAGAAATTACATTCAGAATTATTTTGTTTTTTTTAATGACAATATATAATGAATTAGATTAATTTCCTGCTTAATTGCAGGAAACTGTGAATATATATATATATTCATATATATAATACAGTGGGTATGGAAAGTATTCAGACCCCCTTAAATTTTTCACTCTTTGTTTAATTGTGGCCATTTGCTAAAATCATTTAAGTTCATTTTTTCCCCTCATTAATGTACACACAGCACCCCATATTGACAGAAAAACACAGAATTGTTGATATGTTTGCAGATTTATTAAAAAAGAAAAACTGAAATATCACATGGTCCTAAGTGTTCAGACCCTTTGCTGTGACACTCATATATTTAACTCAGGTGCTGTGCATTTCTTCTGATCATCCTTGAGATGGTTCTACACCTTCATTTGAGTCCAGCTGTGTTTGATTATACTGATTGGACTTGATTAGGAAAGCCACACACCTGTCTATATAAGACCTTACAGCTCACAGTGCATGTCAGAGCAAATGAGAATCATGAGGTCAAAGGAACTGCCTGAAGAGCTCAGAGACAGAATTGTGGCAAGGCATAGATCTGGCCAAGGTTACAAAAAAAATTCTTAAGGTTCCTAAGAGCACAGTGGCCTCCATAATCCTTAAATGGAAGACGTTTGGGACGACCAGAACCCTTCCTAGAGCTGGCCGTCCGGCCAAACTGAGCTATCGGGGGAGAAGAGCCTTGGTGAGAGAGGTAAAGAAGAACCCAAAGATCACTGTGGCTGAGCTCCAGAGATGCAGTTGGGAGATGGGAGAAAGTTGTAGAAAGTCAACCATCACTGCAGCCCTCCACCGGTCGAGGCTTTATGGCAGAGTGGCCCGACGGAAGCCTCTCCTCAGTGCAAGACACATGAAAGCCCGCCTGAAGGACTCCAAGATGGTGAGAAATAAGATTCTCTGGTCTGATGAGACCAAGATAGAACTTTTTGGCCTTAATTCTAAGCGGTATGTGTGGAGAAAACCAGGCACTGCTCATCACCTGTCCAATACAGTCCCAACAGTGAAGCATGGTGGAGGCAGCATCATGCTGTGGGGGTGTTTTTCAGCTGCAGGGACAGGACGACTGGTTGCAATCGAGGGAAAGATGAATGCGGCCAAGTACAGGATATCCTGGACGAAAACGTTCTCCAGAGTACTCAGGACCTCAGACTGGGTCGAAGGTTTACCTTCCAACAAGACAATGACCCTAAGCACACAGCTAAAATAACGAAGGATATATATACACACACACACACACACACACACACACACACACACTGATCATGATGACAGTGCCAAAGTTCAGTGTGACTCTAATTCATAAATTCCATATTCTGTGCCATTCTTCATCATTGGAAGAAGAATGCAGATGTTTCAGAATCATTAACAGAACAGATTTCCCCTGTTCAGTTCTCATGTATAGTGTACTTATAATTCACAAGGAACCTACAGACCTGAGAAGCACAGATCCTTAGAATATGTTAATCAAGCCCTAGTGATCTTCCACTAGCAGTGTATAAGTCACTACCCATTTAAATAAACAGTCTTAAAGACTGCTCATCATCCCATGCGTGATTCGGTTGGTTTGGATTTGCATTCCAAGGGCTTTCTCTGAGCACTTCCTCTCTGATTAAAACATCTGGCCGCTGTGTAGTTGTACCTGCACATCTGTTGAGAGGGAGAGCTCTGCACGAATCTTCTTCATCACAGAGGTAGCTGACAATCACTCTGACAGAAAGAGGGAGAGATGGAGGGAATGATTTATTAAAGCTGGAGAAATAGCCCACAGACCACGTCCGGTCCATTCGTATCATTCAAGACCGTGTTTCCACCCTCGCAAAGAGCTGTCCGTTTCAGTGATACCGCTCCGCCACAGAACATTCCTTGAGAAGAAAAAAAAAGGACACTGTTAGCGGTAAGATTACCCGCCTCCACCTTGCCGCCAAAAGTGGATGTCGGCAAGCCCTTCTTTCTCTCCCAGCTCAGCATATCTTGCCTGATAAGGTGATCCCAGACACATAAGATAGAGGTTTGGTCGTTGTGTAGCGGTAAATCACCAAGGACCCCAGCTGATGATAATTAAGGTTATTAGACATAAATACGTATGGAAGCCACAGGGACCCGTTTCGCAGTGATGGCAGGTGTCGACGCTACTGTGAGTGTGGCGTTTAAAAATATTTTCTCTTAAAATATTTCCCTTCTGACATTTATCTTTGCTGTCTCTGTGGAGACAGACCAGGTACATTTGTGAAGTCATGCACCTCATTTTCGAACTCTATATCCTCTACTGTGTGCATAAAATGGGGAGTGCTGCATAATAAAGTTTTGCCCTTTAATATGAGCTAAAATCACCTTTTAAATGGCTGAATGCTTCGTGTACATATTAAGCACTCAGACATTTAGTTGCATTGCCATTTTAAAGTTGTAAAAAACATATTAAGGCTAATTTGAATGAATAAATGGGAGGAATGTTACTGCCATGTCATTGCTGTTTGACAGCTGTCACTACTTGTTATGAAGGGCAAACGGAACAAAAGACTCTAGGGCTGGGTATTGACACAATTTTCATGATTCGATTCGATTACTATTCACATGCTTTCGATTTGATTAAGATTACGATTCAATTCGATATCGATTATTTTGGATGTAGTATTTCAGTTACAGTACATGGCAAATTTTCTAGAGGAAAAAAATCTCTCAACTAATGCTGTAAACTACACATGTAAGTCAGATGGTACTACTATAATAATGTTGATTTTTATATACAAACACTTAAATTACACTCAATTATGTTTTATTATAAATAAACTTTAGAATTACATAATCATACTTATACTCCAATTCGTTTTTTTGAAATATAAACATTTAAATTGCGGCTGTCATAACGGATTTATTCAAACATGCATTAAATATTGAAGAACATTAAAAATTATAATGAATATGTAACGGTGCATAGCTATATTTATCAGAATGCTTTCTAGAGTTCACTTTTCTAGCTGACTAATGAGTTTATGGGTCACTGAATATGTTTTTCTGAGGTAAATGTGACGTTACGTGACATTGTTTACTACAAGCTGTTTTATTGACGTCTTTCCGAGGTTGAAACACTGATTGAGCTATTACACTGAGCTAATACATGATACGGATTTCGGTAAGTTGTACTGTATATTTTAACATACCTTCAGATTTTCATGAATTCCCCGCTGTAACTGGTATTAAAGTGGAGGAGAGGATCAGTTCACATGCGCTCCATGCTGCCGCTTTGCTTTAGCGCCTCAGAGATCTGTCACGTCATATTTAACAGCGCCAAAACGGTATTTATTTTTTGAATCTCATAATAAGATTGACGTCATTTGAAATCTGAGACTTTGCTTCATATCAAAATAACAAAGCAATAACAAAGATGATTGCGATTTATTGGATGGGAGGCGCTGCATATTCTGCTCATTCATCAACTGAAAACAGACTAGACTAATCAATTTACCCAGCCCTAGAAGACTCCCACATTAATTTTAAACTAAGCCCTGCTGGTTGGGAAGCAAGAAATGGTTCTTATTCTGAACTGGTTTTATTTATTTATTTATTAAATAATCAGAACCCAGTGATTTTCCTGACAGTTGGTTCCTCTAATGATTCTAGAACATCTGTATTTTTCTTGCAGTAATGCAGAATGGCATAAAATAAGCATAAAATATGGAATGTGTGCACCAGAGCCACCTAATTGGAATTTCTGATTTGGAATTTCTTGGAGCGGTGTACTTGACACAAATTTAAATTTATATATCTTTTAGAATTTTAATATAAAATTGATCATATATTAGAGCTGCACGATTCTGAACAGACAACTAAACAAAATAACGTAATTTACTAGAGGTTCTGACAAAATGTTAATTGCTACATTCAACATAACAGTGTAACTAAAAGCTATCAATTTCAGCATTTATTAGGCTTAAAAAAAAAAAAAAAACTAACTTAAAGGCAGGGTAGGCAAAAAAATGTATAAAAAACTTTTTTTCAAAATTTGTTTAAACTTTATTTATATATCAATACATAATTAAAATGTAAGTACTCTGAAAAAGAAAGTATAAAAATCGAGTGTCTGTAGACCTCTCACGACTGTTTTAAAGACAGCTCATTATTTCCATTCACTCCACCCCCTCCCTTCTGGGCTCCTTCCAAAGCCACGCCCCCAAAACGCATGAACGTGTGACTCCGACCACTGAGCTGGAAGACGCATTATTTACCTGAGACGAGCGGAGAGGAAGGAGCACAGTGCAAGTAGTGACATCATGTCAGAATCACATGTAATAAAAATAACTTTATAATTATGAAGATAAACAAGATGTATTTTAGTACTCACTATCAAGCTAGCATATTGATATTGGTAAAGTTTAAAATATATATTTTTTGAATCGCTAACGAGCTAGTTATCTATAAGGCAAAGCTAAAAACAGGTTGCATGATACACGTTTTTCCATTACCATCATTTACACTGTGATGAAGATGAATTTCGTGTAAGATTCATAACATATACGTTGTTCTACAGATCAACAGAGTAACATACACTCAAATATCAACTCACAACTGCATTGCAGACACAAAATAATAACACACACATACAACAAAGTGTGTACGACACACACAGATACAAGATAAAGACATCAGTAAACATAGGTAGAGAATATAAAAACAAAACAAAGGCGAAAAAAACGTGCAGGTAAACTTACAGGTGAACATGGTAAAAGACTTAGACAGAGGGTAAAATTATGCACAATTCAACACTATAGCTATCATTATTTATCGTCTCTACTACGGCTCGCTAAGTAATGTTATGTTAGCTATATTACGCAGCTACGTGTGCTAATGACACATGCTTCATGAAAAAATAAACAAAAAAATATGTATGATCAAAATACAAAAAGAAAGATTTACCTGTCCAGCAGAAATAAAGCCATCAAGGAGTCACTTTTCAGCCCCTTGAGTTCCCTCAGTTCTCGCCATCGCTGGAAAGCCACGCCGATATTAACTCGCGTTTTATTTCTTTGTTTATCCAAAGACTTTTTGTTCATTGCCTTTTCTTGTACTGTTACTGTCTTCCTTTTTTTGCCTGGTTTGCCTTCACTAACTGCATAGGCCGGTACTGTGAATTTAGCTTGCTGTTTCTCTGCCATTGTTTTGGTATTCCTAGGATCCATGCCTCTTGGATTCCCCAAATCAAACGTGTGCGCGCAAGTGGGCAGGTCATGTGTGGCAAAAGGGTGGTTGCCATGGTTGCGAGAGAGTGACAGCCGCCTAAGCCAATCCTATGTTTCGTCCCGGATGGAAATAATGAGCTGTGTTTAATACAGATTAAACGGTCTAGAGTCACTCGATTTTTATACTCTTTTTATCAGAGTTCTTACATTTTAATTATGCATGTATATATATAGAAAGTTTAAACAAATTTGGAACAAAATTTCTTACCTACCCTGCCTTTAAGTGAACTTCACGTAAACCCATTATAATAAATGTCACATTTACCTGGGGCCTTCCTACCTGTTAGATACATTAAATATTTTGAATAGGGATGTCCCGATCAGGTTTTTTTGCCCTCGAGTCTGAGTCCAAGTCATTTGATTTTGAGTATCTGCCGATACCGAGTCCCGATCCGATACTTCTATAATACATCAAAAAAAGAATAAAGAAGAGCGAAAAAACAGATCCAGGACATTCCTTATTTTTTATTTAATTACAAACAGAGCACTTCTGTGAGGTAGCTTGAACAATCAAGTAATAAATAACATAAATTGTTCACTTCACTTCACTTTAGTGCAACAGTAAATATAAAAAAAGGCTAATATAAAAACAAATATATTTGCTTTGATTTGGGTATGCTGCAGTCTGTGTAATAACTAAAATAATGTTTATATATATCATATTTTCTGGCTAGTTTACTTTAGTGTTTTATAATACACCATACTTTAACCCAAACTGAATAATAAAAAACAAGTTTAAATGGTTTTAATAATAAATTCTATTATTATTTTTGATTCTTAATTTTCTTTTCTGTCATACTCAAATTCTTGTTAAAACACATTAGACATGCGTATTGTGTGCATTTTGAACACTTTTTGTGTGAAATTATATTAATTTTGTCCATCAAAAGTGTGCTTTCACTTTAATTACACGTCAGCAGCGCAGCGTGTGTCTCAATCAGCTCCCTAGTTCAGTAGTCAGGGCTCAGGGTATCAGCCACATTCACTTTCATTATATACTGATTCACGACCTAGGGAGCTAGGGAGCTGATTGAGACACAGGGATAGACTCGGTGCCGAGACGATCGCGGCACTGCTGCTTACGCGACGCTCCTGCCTGACGCTCGAGCTGCTCCTGCTGCCTGTGTGAATGCATCCGTTGGTTGACATGCACGCTGAAAAAAATATGCGCTACTCATGCGCCGCTTACGCTTGCAGTGTGAAATAGGCCTACCTCTGTGCCACCGCATAACTATAGATGTGTTAAAAATAATGAGAATATATATACATATATATCCGAGTCCTGATTGGGAGGTAACGTCCGATTCCGATCGAGTCTGAAACCACATGATCGGGCCCGATTTCCGATCACGTGATCGGATCTGGACATCCCTAATTTTGAATATGTTAAACTGAAAAAAGAATTGCATGCGTTAACGCACTAATTTTGACAGCACTGATATAAATAATTAACTTGTTTCATTACTGGATTTATAAGCGTTTTTGAACACATCTCTTGAATGAATGATTCAATGACGCATACATTTTTTTAACAGTCACTTGTCACCACCTGGTGGCATAAAGATCGATATAATCGTTAATCGAAGCGCCAAGTTAATTTCAAAAGTAACTTTTTTCTTCCGTAGGCATCGATATTTTTATCTGAACTATAAACTTTTATCCCAGTACTCCTGTGATAATAAGAATATTTGTATTATGAACTAAAGCCATAGAACGATACAGAAATAATGATACTGTGTGGTTGAAAAGATGTTTGTGAAGCTGTTTCATACCTATACATGATATCGCTTTCTCTGGGTCAGCGGCAACGCAAACGCAGATTTGAAAGTTCTGGTGTGATTTTGTCTAAGGTTTCATAGACACAGGCGAATCATTGTCATTTAGGAATGAGATAGCAGACGCAATCTTTTAATGATTAATCATGCAGCTCTATCGTGTGTATATTCTATATAATTTTATTTATTATAATTATATATAATCTATAAAATAAATAAATTATATATAATAAATTGTAATAATATATAATACATTAAATCCGAAATATATAATTTATCATAAATTTTATATATATTCGATTTAAATGGCCTCAAATGGTTTAGCAATCAGTGTGTTCAAATAGGACTTGTAGTGAAGTGTCAAATGGAAATTAGTAAAATGTGTGGGGTTACTGATATGAGCTTCATGGATGAATCCATTTCAGAGCTAATAAGGAGTAACTAGTGTAGGTGGTTATGTAATGTTCCAGCATTACATAAAGTTCATACAGAACTCTCCATTCTCTCCCCCTCACTCCTCCTCCATCTTTCCACAGGAATCAATGGCTGTTTATGAAGTGTTTGTTTGTTTGTTTTTCTTCTCGTCGAAGGGCTATGTGAATGGTTATTGAGATGGGTCACCTTTGCTCTCTCAGCCTTGACCTAGACTCAACCCCAGCACTAATTGTCATTTATAAAAATCAGATGAATGTTATGATTTACGAAGAGTATGTACACTTTTCTCAGTACATTGAACCTTGAGAATGAACTGGTGTATCATGAACAATATACAAGACAAATAATCCAAGAGGTCATGTTTAGGTCAAACTAAATGGGAGAGTTTTAATGAAAGTGGCTGGAGTGTTTATCGGTGTATGAAACACTTGTGCATCATTACTGAACCTCTTCCATATGGGATTTTGAGAGTGAAAAGAATAATATTTTCTATCCTTATGTGGTTTGCAATATCTATTAATGAAGGTTAAAATTAAGCTTGAATTACCTGTTGACTAACACACATTTGCAGTTGTGCTCCATTACTTTCTATGTTGTAAACAAAACAAAAAAAAGGGAAAAAAGCCAACTAGTTTTTCAGGGTGCTTTTATTCCATGCCCTTACATCCTTTTAGTTAAGTTAGTTAACCTTTCTCAGAGTGACTCAGATAATTGTCCTACCAATGGCTTGAGCCTAGACCTCCCCATGCAGCCAATTAAACTGTGTCACTCTGGAAATGTGCAGGTAGAAGGTATGGTAAATGAAGATCGATGAAGAGGAAGCAGTGGCCGTTATTTATAGGCTTTACATGGCTGTTAGGCCTGACCTGCAGTTTACCCTATGGCCTGTTGTTCCTGACCAGTGGCAGAACTGTGGAGAATTACAGTTTGAGTGCTCTACATTACAGTGTAGGTAGGGTAGGTTTTTTTTTTTTTTTTTTGGGGGGGGGGGGGTGAGATTGTAACTTACAGTGTGTTTTAGTGATTTAAATCACAAAATAGATTTTTACGTTCTCTGATGAAAAAGTGATGTGGTGCATTTCTTTAAAAAACATGCTAATATATACACTATATATCCACTAGTATCATTCAAAAGTTTGGGGTCAATAAGAATTTTCAACAGTACATATACAGTCTTTCAGTCTGTGTATTTATTAGTGTTTGGGATTTTTAAGTGTCCCTTTCTGCAGGTTTCATTGATATACCAATTAGGGGTGCAACGGTTCAAATTAGTCATGGTTTGATTTTTACCACGGTTTTAGGGTCACAGTTTTGGTACGGTTAGGTATGTGCTATGTTCAGGGAAAAAAAGGACTACAGTAAATAAGAACAAATAATCAGACTACAAGCAACAGCACAAATTAATACAGTAGAGCGAAGATACAAATAAAATAAACAGTGCTTTTCAGGTATCTAACAGTAGTTTTCAGGTACAGAAATTGAATAAAGTAGCTAATCAAATGTAAAACGACATTGCATATAATATTCACTGTATAAATTAAATAAAGATGAATCATTATTAATTAAGTTACAAAAGCTATTCAGTCAAGAGCAGTGAGTGATTTCCTTGTCTTTTGTTGTTTGATTAACATTAAAAACACATTCAGACAGCAGGAATGCAAGGGCTGCTGTCACTTTAAGACATAATGCACGGATCAGATTCAGTACACTGGTACTAAACACATGCGTTCTTTCTCGAGTGTTTAAGTTCACTGATAACCTACTATGTTTGCTAGGATACTTGCCAAGACGGGCATGTTGAGATAATTTTTCAAGGGAAAGACTTGAAAGAGAGCTCAATATTTGCGCATTGTACACGTGCTTCGAATGAGTGCACAGATCTTCTCAGAGCGCGCAAGTTCTCTTTCACGTCTTGCGCTCGAATGTTAAATTTGGCAAGGCTTTTAAAATAGACAGTCATTGAATCATTCATTAAATTGATTTGTTCAAAAACTGATACTTTATAACAAAACTCGGTTTATAAGTGATTCATACAATCATTCACTCAAATGATTCATTCAAAAACACTGATTCATTCAGGAACATGTTGTGTGTTGCTCTGAGACACACAACAGTTCTGATGTGGCTTAGTTTAGAAATATTTTTGTTGATGAGGAAAAAAAATACATTAAGTAACTAGGGCTGGGCAATATATCGCATGCGATTGTCACGCGCATTTCGTCAGTAAAGCCGGTTTCCTGATTACCGCTAAATCGCCATCACCTGCTTTCAAATGGAGCGGCATTTAATAGACAGAGCCGTAGATCACTGACAAGCCACGCAATATCGCGTTCATTATCACAGATGAATCGCCTTCGATAATGAACGCGATATTGCGTAGCTTATCAGTGAACTGCGGCTCTGTTTATTAAATGCCGCTCCATTTGAAAGCAGGTGATGGCGATTTAGCGGTAATCAGGGAACTGGCTTTACTGACGAAATGCGCGTGACAATCGCATGCGATATATCGCCCAGCCCTATAAGTAACTGCAATATTGTGTAAAATGTGAATTGCTTCTTGTTTTTTTAAACTGTTGTAAATGTAACGGTCGTAGGCCGGTAAGAGCTGTGCATGTATGCTGGCGGACCTGGGTTCTAGTCCCGCTTAGAGCAGGCGGTTCGAACAGGAGGGGTTACATTGGTGCCATGAACTGGGGTGCGTTTCCCAAAGCGAACTATGGTCGCAAGTTCCGTCGTTACCAATAGAGTTCAATGGGACTTGCGACCATGGTTCACCAACGATGCTTTCGGGAAACTCACCCCTGGATAGGAGTGCAGTTTAGGGGTGTGAGTGTAATGGACGTAGGCCAGTAAGAGCTGTGTGTGTAAACCTCACTCACCTGATCTCAAGAGTTGCTCTAGCGACTGACGCTAGAGACTGCAGTCTTTAACCTCCTTGTTAGAGCGTCCGACTCCAATGCCGGCAGACCGGGGTTCGAGTCCTGCTTAGAGCAGGCGGTTCGAACAGGAGGGGTTACATAAACAAGAAATAATATATTATGTTCACTTTTGGCCTGGAGTAGGCTGGTGTACTGGGAGCTGTTATATGCCAGTGCCGTAAGAGGGCCAATGCCGGTGGCGCATAAGTGCGCACTCTCTTGGGTTAGAGGTGAGGAATGGATGCCACATAAGATTACCTACCCCTGTAAATTTTAAAACATAAAAAGTGGACGTAGTTTGAGTTTGCCTAACAAATTGCGGCAGTTTTTTAAATTTGAACCCAAAGTACTGTGGTTAAATAAGCTGTTTTAAGAATGTAACATAAAAACTCAATAGATGGTGGTTTTGTCTGGTGTACTGTGACAGTGTACTATTTTTAAAAAAAGGGGTGAAGTGTGCATCGCACTTAAGGTTTATCACCTCTAAGAGTGAATAGACACTAGACACCAGTAAGTTCTAGTGTAAAATCGTGAACCTGACACTTAGTCTCCTCCATTTAAGATGGGATCCCAGTGCTTAGTGATTCAGGTAGTCAGGAATAGAATTTTAGCCTTTTAGTTGAATAAGATGTAATAGAAATAGGGTGGTTGGTCAGTGGTGCACCAGGAACGACCCTGAAAATAAAATTGTGACCCTGATTGGACCGGACCAATAAATGGACATTCTGGAGTGTACTTTGCAGTTTCATCACACAGAAACCAAGCTGTTTTGTTTCCTTGGATGCAGGCTGGTGTCTTACCGAAAGCCATCAGATAACTCCACCCCATCAAGGGCTTGGAGAAACACTGGAAGCCATCAGAGGCAGAAAGTGTTGAAATAAGAATACTGGTGTCTCTCACGAACTGATGCTTCTCTGCTTTTATTGTTATTTTATTATTTTAATTCATTTTCTATATAAAGCACTTTGAATTACCATTGTGGATGAAATGTGCTATATAAATAAACTTTCCTTGCCAAGAAACGGTGCAGTAACAGTATTGAAAGTGGTTTGTTCAAATAATGAAGTGTCTCAAAATATGTAATGTTTATGATATGAATGTTCAGTGTAAAAACATGTGCACACATACAGTATATTGATTACAAAAGTAAGAGCTATTTCACCTGGAAATCTTAAAAAAATAAATAAATAAATAAATAAATAAAAAGCTCTGTAAGGCATGAAATGAGCTGAATGTTAATTGTCAGATATTCCCTAATGACTAGCTTGGTTCACCAGAGCGAGGCTGGTACAGAGAGGGAGAGCGTGCGAATCCAGCGCTCCGTCACCCTTTCCAGTCGAGACTCAATGACTTTGAAATTCTAATGGGTATTATTTGCAAAGGGCACCTTCATTTGCGTGACACCACTCCAAAAGACAAGGTGATTTTCAGCTAAGCTGTAATCCTCCTGCGCCGTTTGCCACAAAGGTTCGTCGACTTCAGATCAGTGTGAACACACAGCGGACTGGTCACACTTTGCTTTTACCAAAGCAAATCCAAACGATTATTTAATTGTTCATTAATTGCGCTGTTGTAGTTTCGCTTGTTTCTAATTTTGGTTCATGCCATGGATTGTAACAAGGTGACTGTCATGCTATTTGAAGATGCAATTAGACCACAATTGCTAGTTTGTGTGGTGTGAACATGCGTTGCAGCTTGTTGAGGTTTAGGGAGGACTCGAGTCATTTTGTTCTTGTGCCACAGGCTATTGTTTTATGTTTAGACCTGTTGCTCAAAGTTGATTAAACTGCAACACTCTATTTCTTAATTAGTGTTAATCACAGAAACATTTGCGGAAGGATTTTTAAAAAAAATTTGTCCAGGCCAACAATATTATACCCTTATTCACTGGCAGATGCCATTGCTAAGAAGAACTAGTTGATGTTAATACATAATGTATTCACACTATCTATCTATCTATCTATCTATCTATCTATCTATCTATCTATCTAAAAGAACTGTTTTATATTGTAATATATTTGATTCTTGTGATGCAAAGCTGAATTTTCAGCATCATTACTCCAGTCTTCAGTGTCACATGATCCTTCAGAAATCATTCTAATATTCTGATTTGGTGCTCAATTATGATCAATAATTATCAGATAATAATAATGGTTATTAACATAACTGTTGGAAACTGGTTTTGCTGATTAATACTTATGTGGAGACCATGATGCATTTATTTACAACAAAAAACTTTTGTAACATTATAAATGTTTTTACTGTCACTTTTGATCCATTTAATGCATCCTTGCTGAATAATATGTGTGTGTGTGTGTGAAATGTACTTTATTCTTTGAGTATATGATAAAACAACACTATGCAGCACCATGTGAGCTTTAACAGTGAAAACCAACCAGTTGTCTACCATGTATTTAGATCTGTGTGTTACTAATTCAACCTCATCTTCAACTATTTACGGATGTCTGGGTGGACGTGAGTAACGGCAGGGCCAGTAGGATGCCTCGGGTGGTTTGGCCTTGTGTTAGACAGACCAGCAGAGAGGTAATTTGCTCCGCTCAGCTTGGTTCAGCCTGACTGCCATCACTGCAGTCTGAGTATCATGAGTGCACAATCTTATGGAGTGATGCAGAAAATCATATCAAATAGTGTAGCCTCTCATATTTCTTTCATCACATTGTGAGTGAGAATGAGAGACAGAGAAGGACAAAAGCACAGACAACAAGATAGAAATTGTGTGTGTGTTTGCACAGCAAATGGTCACAGCAAGAAGAAACAGCAGTGAGTCCTGACAATGTCAATTGTTTTTTTGTTGTTGTTTTTTTTTACCCAGCCCAGATAGATAGAAGAGGATTCCAGTTCCCTTAACAGTTGTTCCAATACCTATTTCAAAGCCCAGAGAGAGCAGAAGTACACAGATAGTGTGCATCTCCCCGTGCCTTCTGAGACGTGCTGGATTTTAAAACTGGGACTCATACCCAAATGAATACTTTGCACAGAACACTTCTATTATATGTGTCACATATTACTGGTATATTATTTTAACTGGAACAGGATGCTGGCTCATAATTCAACTGCTACTTATTCCAGATAGTTGAAAGATTAATGGTACATTCTAAATCTGTAAACAAGAGACAGGATATTTAATTTCTATGCATGAAATTTGAATTTTTTTTACAAATACACATAATTAATTGTGTAAATAAAGGTGACGACTTCATTTTTATACAATTTAATATATCCAGTTTATAATGAAAATTATTATAAATTAATGACAAATATAAGAACATTTTTTAAGAATTTTTTTTTCTCCCTAGAGACCACTTATATTTTGGTAAAGCTTTTCTACATGCCTTTTTACCACACTTATTTTTTTTATACCACACAAATATTTATTATTGTACTTTTAAGACATCTATGTAAACTTTGTGAAATGAGTGACAACGATTTGTTGGGTTGTGGTTTTCTGTCAGGTCAAATATAATTACCTCTCCCCTATACTTTAATAGCAGCTTTTACACATTTCTTTTATATATCACAAAATAAACAGCACTGGAAAAAAAAAAAAATCATACTAAACACTCTCTCCTAACATTAGGATCCTTCAGAGGTCTATGCAAACTTATAATTGTAGTATTTTTGCACAGTAAATCGATCTGTTTGATTTCAAAAGATGAAATTCCAAAAGAAAAATGAGTTTTCTTAAAATGATCCCTTTAAGCACTGAAATGTCTCTTGCTTTGTGTTAAACTTTCATTTAAAATTACCTTATTTTAGTCAGTGGATTAGATATAGGTTTTGATGAAAGCATATCTAGTGGGAAAGTAGTCTGTAAAGTTTGTTCACCTCACGAACCAGCCAAGAGGCTGAGAGATCTCCATAGTAACGCAAACCCTCACCATGTGATGTCGAGATGTGTGGTTAAAGGGAGCAAACTAATGCGTTATGGCGCAAGTCAGTCTGCGAACCAAAGCTCTATTTCAGCTGTAAGTTCAACATGGCAAAGTACTCACGCACCTCTTGTTCCTTTAAACCTCGAAGAGTTTCTTCATCATTATATTTCAGCGCTGTGAAGTTGTTAATTGCAGTGCATTTAAAATCTCCTAATGAAATAATTGATTGGCACTTTGTGCACTTGAAGACTTCAAAATGAGTGAAAAAAACTCAATCACCCTCAGTATTCACTTCTGGGAGTGAAAAAGAAATGAGTCAGCTCATAAAATCAGAAATTAAAGCGAGAGAGTGAGCGCCAAGACCCTCAAGACCCTTGGGATCAAAATGTGTACTCTGTACATCCAGCATTGTACTTGAGAAAACCTGAAAACAATCAAGTTGTTCCGTCTGTCTGTGTTGACGGTGTATTCAACCCCCTGCCTCACATGCTATGCTGCCATAAAGGTGTGTGTTTGGGACAAAAATCAATACATCCTTACCGTCCAGGTAGCAGCAATGTTCTGTCTTGGCTGTACTCTAACTCCCTGACAGTAATGTTATTTGGAGGTAATCCAGTGTTATATATTATAGCTTTTTTTCCTCTATAGACCTCCGATGCCAAATCAATCCCTTTCTCCAAAGTAAATTAATAATGAATGCCTTCTCTTGTTCATGTCACAAGGTAGCTAGAGGGGGCTGCGGAAAGATTTATTTTCAAAACCGCACTTGGTCTGATACCCGATACAATTTTGCCCTCCACAAGTACAGTGGGATATGCTTGATGCACTGCTAGCTGAAATAGAGTTGGATCTGTGGCTCCAATGCAACGTGCACTGAGAATGTATAACCAAAGTAATTATAAACTAATCTAAAAAAATAGCAACAAAGTAACAACATAATGACACTGCATTAAAAATTAACTTCTGTGCTAAGATGAGAATAGTCGAACATCCCATGCTGATGAAAAAAGAAAAAAACGTATATTTTCCCAGAGCGCATGCATTTCTGCGTCAAGAAAATGGACGAGGGCCGTGCTTGTTTATTCCACATGCTTAATTTTCCCCGCCCTTGGATGATTTTCATTGCACTGAAAGGGTAGACACTTTATTTGGATTAAAATGGTTTGCTGTCTGCTCTTCTCTGATAAGGGAATATAAGGCGGAGTTATTTATTAATTTATGTATTTGTTGCATTGTGCTGATTCAGTGCGGCGCTATGAACATGCAGCTCAGACATGCTCTAGTAGCCGGAGATGCTGCGCTACAGGTTTCCAGAAGGTTCTGACTGCTCAAGGTTAAGACTGATTGGATTGGATTCAGCCTCAGTGTCTTACCAAGAGGCTGTTATTATAATGCATAGTGTTTTATGGTGATGCTGTAAATAATAATTTAATATGATAGCTAAACCAACAATGTGCATTACCTACTTCATAGTTCACCCCAAAGTTAAAGTGACTATATTCTAACACCAGATGCAAGCGGCACGACTCGACAAAAGCAAATATATAATCTGTGATGCTGTCTACACTTAGATGCACAACACTTAGATGCACGACACAACAAATTCTCGACAGTAAACTGATGTCCCGTTCTATTTCTGATGTACTCCAAGCACTTGCACTATTTCTGACATGAGGAACAAATAGATTTGCAACGGTCACTTTGTCGTGGACGGCGTTAAGCTGTTGCGGCGTGGCATGATGTAGCGTCCGATGTAGTCTTCTGAAGTCATATGATTGCTTTGTGTGATGAATAGGTCAAAGTGTAATTTTTTTTAACAAAAAAATGTTATCATTGTTCACTGTATGTTGGTGATTGTTCTGATTTGTCTAATCTTTTCAGTGAACCAGTTGATTGTTCACAAAACTGTGGCTTAGACTAGTTTTTTGTTCAGTTCACAAAACTGCTTAGTCATCTACTTTTTTTTCTTGATTACCCTTGGTTAACTGCTAGTTGGCCAAACTGGTTCTTAAGACACAGTTAACATAGTGGCTAGTTGCATAGTTTATGGTCAATTGATTTGTTCAATTGGACTGATAAAGTTCTCAAACTCAACTCTCTTACTCGAACCGGTCGCAATGATTAACATCTAAGTGGAGGGTAATATGAAATAATTTTCTGTCAAATGGCTTCAGAAGACTTTGAATATAAAGCTTTTGTGTCATAACCTTGACAGCCTTATTACTCTACTTGGTTTCCATTATATTGACAAGAAGATCTGGATAGTGAACAAAAATTCACCTATTGTGTTCCACTGAACAAAGAAAGTCATGCCGTTGTGAGTTTGAGTAAATATTAATGGCAATTTTTTCATCTTTGGGTGAACAGTTCCTTTAAACATACATTCTTGCATGTGTGCAGTCATCTGTGTGTATGTGCAAGCACACCAGCCGTGTGCAGCGAAAGGCTATTTGAACAGCAGCGCTCTTGTTTTCTGTATTATTTACAATATCATCCATGTCTACATGACGAATGTGCGAGAGCTTTGCTCTTTGATCCCATAAACTGTGCTTCATCGGGGGTTTCGTTCAATTACCGGTGCAACAGCTGCTTTTGCTTTGCATTTTTTTCCTATTATTCCAGCCAACTTGAATGCCCTTGAGTGTGCTTTGTTACCCTGTTTGGCAACCGTGTGCTTTACATGCCAGCTGATGTGTCTCCTTATGCTATTATGGGTGGCTCTGACTTGCCTCTCTTGCATCTACTTAGGGAGACATTTATTGAACCAGGGTTTTTAAAAAAAATTTGATGGCACAGATTCCCAAATACACGACTCGTGAGTACCAGTATCAGGTTCTCTTTGGTGCTTGAACAAACAATAACACACAGAATTATGTCAAAATACCTGTTTTGTTGAGTATATTCATAAGAGCAGTCTTAAATGAGTTAAATAACATCTTAAATTAACTTAAAGAGTTGTGAGAAAATGAGATGCGTGTTAGATCTGCATCCTGTTTGGCAGTGGCAGGTCTTAAAATCACAGCAGCCTAATAAACCAGTTGCTGTGATGTCCGTCATTAATGTTAATCAAAGAACAAAGGTAACAGAGAAAACTTTAGCTTTAATAAGGATTAATCTGTGTTTAATTTATAATTTATGCAGTGAAGACTGTAAAGTTTTTGATAACTCAAATTCTGTATTTTTCCTACCTGTTAGACAGATAGGAAGGCCCCAGATAAATGTGACATTTATTATACAGGGTTTATATTGTTTTAAGTTCATTTCAATTAAAGGTTGTTTATATATATATAAACTAATTATTTAGGCTATAACTTATGCTGTGCAGACTGTTTGATAACTAATAAATTTCTGTATATTTCCTATCTGTTATACAGGTAGGAAGTGCAGAGGTAAATATGACATTTATGATGGGTTTATGAGAAGATTGTTTTAAGTTCACTTAAATGAAATGTTGTTATATATTTTGAAGCCTATTGTTTTAAGTTCACTTAAATGAAATGTTGTTATATATTTTGAAGCCTAATAAATAATAAAAAAATAAAAATAGCTTTCAGTTACACTGTAATGTAATGTGTGTGTGTGTGTGTGTGGGGGGGGGGGGGGGGGGGGGTTATACACTGTTAGCCCAGATAAGTTGAATTTACTTAAAAAAATTGAGGAAACTGGTTGCCCTAAAAAATTAAGTAATAATTAAGTAATGTGAACTTAATAATTCGAGTTCATTTAACTTAAAATGTTTTGTAATATTAATTACTTTGTAGTTATTACACATAGTATATTTAAGTTCAATGTGCTAAGCAAGTTCATTTATATCAACTTCTATTTTACTACAAAATTAAGAAAAAAAGCAAATAAAAGGTACATTCATTTAATTTTATGTATTATTTTAATTCAATTCCAAATACAACAAAATGTCATGTCCTGAAAACATTTCCTTATAAAACGTGAAAAAAACCTAGTTTTAACAAATCAGCTTATTGTTAAGCACATGAATAGTCAGTGATCTCAGAATCACAACAAATTGCATCAAAACTATATGGTTTGTTTACACTCCTGAGTTCACAATATTGGCAGTATTCCATTTTAGGTGCCAGCTCACATTTTCCTAGGTTGAGCATTACCTGCTGAATAAAATATAAAGTATTTTTCATACAGTTAGGGTAGTCCAGTTGCAGGGCATAAATCAGTCCGAAAAAAGTACACAGAAGTCCTGAGGTTGGTCAGTTCATCCATCACCAAACATCCTTCCAAGATGATCCTCAATCTAGATGGGTTTAGCTGAGCACTTTATAGATCAACACAGAGGATTCTCACTGGAGTTTGCCTGTATGAGTCCTTGTCAGCTGCAACCTAGTAGAGGAAGACAAAGATCGACAAAGACATTATCATATAATAATGCAACAGATAATGCTATTGTCAAATACTCCAAGTCATATGCTGTGTTCACGCCATGTCGTAATTATCATAATTCCGAGGTGACAATATGTGACATGCAAATCAGAGCTGTTAACATCCTTGTACTGGGAATTATGCATTCCTGTGGCAACCCTATCAATGGCTAAATTAATCCGCAGCAGTCAGGTTTTACAGTGGTCATCTGGTACAAGTAGGAGCTCCCTGAAAATTGCCAGTTTACAGGTTTATAACAATTACAAGTTCTACGAGAACGTGAACGCTTTTTACAAGCTGGAATCTTATAATTATGTTAATTACGACATGGCGTGAATGCACCTGACATACCTGGTTTACTGTAGAAAGAGCTGGCCATTGAAGTACCATCAGGCTGATGTCAGGCTCATCATTGACAACTTTTCTGTGAGGAGCAAACATTAAAGTTAAAGTCTTGATAATGGCACCTGACTTTATGGTTTACATGTAATTGTGCACTGTACAGTATGCAGATTAATAAAATAATCAGCCTCAGAACAGGTCTCAGTAAACCCACATGACATACAGCTGATATGGAGTTTTTGGTGAAGGCGGTATAAGTGTACATATTGTGCATAACGTGATATAAATGTACATATGTTCCAGATGTAAACAAGGAAATTGTTCTGTTCTTGGATAACTTCCATGTTTGAGCCTATAATGTTTAAATAGCTGAGCTTTCTTTTCACAGTTATGAGGGCAATACTTAACTTCGGTAAAGTTGGTTTTATATTCGCACATTCGGACTTCTGATAAATTCAGACTTTCCAATAAATGTGCAATAAATTAATGTTTGAGAATTTTAAGCAGCGACATGATATTGACAATCAACAATTGTCAACTTACAACATTTTTCACAGTCGATCAAAATAGGCAAGTTTTGTTTTAATGGCATATTTACTTGTGAATGTCCACTGAATGTCCAATGTAGTGTGATTAACAAGGCTATTGAATACGGATGTCCGAATGTGCGAATATAAAACCAACTTTACCGAAGTCAATACTTAAACTTCCAATCCAAAGCATCTCTTCTTGACCTGCAACACAAAACAAGATAATCTGTTGTTAAGAGAGCTATGAACCTAGATAAAACAGGAGTATATCCATCCGTTTTTGTTTTCAACTCGTTAATTAACTTTGACTTACTCTTTAAATCAATAGCCGTGCCGAAATAAAACACGGTCGTTAAATTATTGCACTCACCATTTTCGCGCTTCATCTTCTCTCCTCCGCTGGAAGCGCTTGTGTGGCCGCAGTGTTCGCCGACGGCCAGAGGTTCAAACAAAGTTTACACGCCCAACAGCAGCTCCTCGAGTGAAAAAGAAACAATAGAAGGGAAAAGACAAAATAACGCGCGCCGAACTCGCCGATCAGGGGTTTATGCACGGTGATGCCCACCGTACGCGAGAGAGAACACTAGCTAACCGGAGAAAAATGTTCCGTCCTTTAAACTTTAAACAAACGATTTTCACTGCTCACAAACAGTCTCTCGGGGGGAAAAAACGATAAAAAAAGGCAAATGTTTGGAAAAAAATGTCTGTAGAACTTGCCAAAACAAATGTTCCAAACTCTCATCAATAGCTCCTTGAATCCACACACACCACGACAAAATGGCGTCATTACCTGCCGTAAACCAGTGTGTAAGAGGCGTGGTCAGGAGAAAAACTTTTTAAGTGCATTTAACTTAAATTTATTTACACATTCAAATTACCTCCACAAATTAGTAGAATATACTTATATTTTATAAGTAATGCAATCAAACTTAAATATTTTAAGTATATTGTAATTATATGTTTAAGTAAATATAAAATCCGGGCTAAGAGTGTACTTATACATCATGAAAAGATGCCATTAAACAAGTATTTAAAATATACTGTTTTTATGTTGTTTCTACATTAATTTGGAGATTGACTGTGAAATTATTAAATTATAAAATATATTAAAAAAATCTTAAAATCTTAAGTCTTTTTAATTGCGATTAATCGTGATTAATCACAGAAAAATGTGATTAATCTAGTTTTTTTTTTTATCGTTTGACAGGATATATATACATGGGCGACATTTGACTCTCGAGTTGTGGGGGCAAAAATGTCTTTTTGTACCTGCATCAGCAAATTATTCACAGAAATTTTAAGCAAACAAGTTTAAGTTTGCTTGTTTTTTATTTAATAATTTATTTAATAATTCACTACTTTTATTATCACGGGAAATGACGCGGACGATATGTGAATCAGTGTTCATCATTTTGCGAGCAACTGGTGATAAAGAAAAATGCCACGTCGCAATATTGAAAATATTTCTATTATAAACCATAAAGGCGAGCCAATGGATATCACAGGCATATCATGGATATCAAACTTTGCGTGAAAGTTATGCGGGTGAAGAAGTCTCAAACGCCAGTCAATTATCAGAAAATGGAAGTAAAAACTGGCCGAGCTTTTGACATCTGACGCTTAACGACGCATATTCCCTGCGAGAAGACGATGCGAGATGAATCTAATTTATTTTCTTAATATTTCTCTCGTGGCCCATAGTGAGAAAAGAAATTAGTATTTTTGGTGAATCGAGAAGTATTTTGTGTTAAACAAGTTGTTTTTAATGGAGGAGTAAGCTATCTAACTAATATTTTATTATCCTCGCAGCGCATCGGTTATGCAGTGATGCGCTATGATATTGTGGGGCAAATTAATTGCAATACTAATTTAACAATAAAAGTAGCATGATAATAATAAGAATAAGTTAATAGACCTGCGTGCCCCTCCGCTATACGCCACTGTGAAGGGATAACCGGCGTTCAGGCACGGCATCAAAGCATTAACTGTTTTATCCAAATCCACATGCGTGCACCATTCAGTGTTCAGTACTGCAATGTCCGAGTCTCTCCTGTCTCATGATGTTTCTCATGTGTTTTCAAGCAAGTAAGCAAGCAAGTTTACTGGACTAGCTTTGACTCTCTGAACAGTGGCCGTGTGTAGCCGAATTTTTATGACCATGGACGGTGCGTGTGCATGCGCAGAACGCGTCTTTCCACGCTCACGGACAAAGGAGTACCTTTGAAAGGCCCACGCGCTCAAGGGCAAAGGAGTTTCTTTGAAAGGCTCACTCGCAAGACGGAGCGGAACGCGAGAAATGAAGTATACCCGGGCCTTAACCGCTCTAAATTGTAGTGGACTGGAGCTGACGGCTCACATCAGGAAAAATATGTATTACACACACACACACATTTTCTATTAAGTTTACACTTTTTAATGATTTTTGCATTTTATCTGTATAAAATCTCATTTTTATCTGTAGAATTATGTTTATTTTTGTTTTGTTTTATTTTATTTACATACAAATAATTGAAAAATAAATAAAACCAAAAAATAATGAATAATCTCATGTTTTACTTTTTTTTCTTTTTTTTTTTTTCCTTTTTTGCAATTTTAGTGCTGCAGAAATGACATTGCATTGCAGGCTTGTAGAGAAGAGCAAGGGGAAGACAGATTGGAGAGGGGCGACTTTAATATTTCTGCGTAGGATGCCCTGCAGTGTATTATGAACCCGTCCACAGGGAAAAGGCTTGATCTTTCCACTGATCTCCAGCGTTCTCATTTAGTCTATTATAAGACGAGGTAGAGGCCAGTACCGCAGTTTCCACTCCCATGAAAACGAACGCCTTTGCTTGTACCCCAGTACTTCTGCCCGCCTGCCTAGGGAGAAAAAAAGACACAAAGAAGCACATTTACCTCATGTGTCCCTGGTGCTTTGGATGTTGCCCTCTAGAAGCTAAAGTAGTTCACCACTGCGCCTCTCACAGAATCGACTAAAAAGAGCACGGAAGCATTATGACCATAATGGGCTTTAATGAGCATTGAACGCCTATTATTCAAATGTGTGCCAAAGATTTTTTGGGTTGTGATGCTACCAGAGATAAAACAAAGATTGCATGAAAATTGTCCCTGCGTTTTATTGAATGGTTAATCAGGCAAGTAATCAATTAAGCGCATGATTGCTTTTGATTTTAATAGCCCTACAGTATATGAAGAGGCCCCTTTTTTGGCCTCTGCTGCTAACTGTTAGACATAGCTGTAATTAGACACAGCATGTCCTCATTTAAGGAAGGTCTGTAAGTAATTAGCATTTAATTCCATTGTATCCGTAATAAGGAGAGATGGTATTGTCTTTAAGTCGAAAGCACTAAGAGACTGTTCCCCCCAGCCAGTTTAGCTTTAAATATTATCTGGGGGTCACTGAATTTAATAAGCCCAATCTTCAGGAGGGTTTGGGGGTTTGATCGATGTCTAACCGTGTTGTTCTTCCTTGCTTAATATCTAGGGAATACATTCACAGTCGCTTCCGAAACAGATGCAGTCTTCCGACGTACAGTACCGGGGGGACTATTTGAATGAATGCAAATGAATATTTGAATTTATTTTAACTGATGTGCTTTAGTAACAAAGGGATACACCGGTAATAATTCAGAGGGGAACTTTGCTCGTAGCGCACATGCTAATGCTAAAGGTTAAGTGTTCTCTTTGGTTCTCTCTCTTCTCTTGTAGTTGCTCACAAGGGGACTTTGTGACACACACAGCATGGCTGAACAGATCAAGTATACTGTACGCCGGAGAGGATAAGTGGTCTGTGGACCCCCGGGTGAGTTTGGTTACTCTGAACCAGGATGAGTTCACCATCAAGATTGAGGACGTGGACTTGACAGACGAGGGCCAATACATCTGCGCGGTGCAGACTAGCAGCAGACCCCGAACCACGTCCGTGCACATCATCGTTCAAGGTGAGTTTGGAGTTTTCTGATGTGTCACGGTGTAGAGCACTAAGGGTGAATGCTTTTATATGCTTTTGTAAAGGAGTACTTCATCCAAAAATTGAAATACTGTCATCATTTACTCACGCTCGTATCTTTGAAACGAGCTGTATGAGTTTCTATCATCTTTCTGAATGAAAAAAATATCCAGAGTGCTATTTTCTGTAATAGGGATTGGAGCTGTGAAGCTCTAAAATGACAAAAAGGACCATAAAAGTGACACAAAAGTAGTCCATTTGACTTGTGAGCTGTATTTCTAGTCTTCTAAAGTCATACAAGAACCACTAATGCTTCAAATCGTAGCTGTCAAACCTGGTGCACTTTCTCCTGATGCACTGATGAACTTTAAAATGTAAAAACTACAGTATAGAAACAGATCTGCAAATAACTACTTAAATTTTGGTCTTTACATCACATCAAGCTATCGTGTGACTTCAGAAGACATACAATATTGCACATAATTTCTACGGACCACTTTTATGTTGTTTTTTGTTTTGTTTTGTTTTGGTTTTTTGGTTTTTTTGGAGCTTGGCAGCCCAATTTCCCATTATAAGAAGTGTTGTAAGTAAGCATTATGTCACATTAGCTAAATTTCAAGAGCAAAAATGTCCAATGCCTATTGTCAATAGTGTAGCGATTCAGTTTCAAACCAAGCAGCTTTCTGTTGGTCAAAACGCTGAATTTGTGTGACCAACTTGAACCCACTGCAAAATGTTCGTGTGGAAATCTTTCGCCCTCTCACAAAATTCCAGGTCGTGTGGATACCTATTGAAATGGCTGGAATTTGCCAACCAATGGTAAATTGCATAAAGTCATTCAAGTTTCCTAATGACCATGAGGGTGAATAAATTATGACAGAATTTTAGGTGAATTATGCTTGTGTGTAGATGTGTGCACATAGTCTGTATGTTTGTACAGGTATAATATCATTTTTAGGAGGCCATTTTTCAGTATCGGTTAGAAACACCTTGAACTCCAGTTACGATATTGGGTATTTTAATGAAGTGAATAATTATGTAATTAATGCTGATTGTGTAAAACCTTGGGGGTGCATTTTTTGCTCCTGATTTGTGGGTCCAGTATTAATATGATTGATGGCAGTGTCATTCCTGTGCAGTGATGCAGTAAGTCATAACAGTGCCGACCGGAGGTACTGTACACTGGCTAGAGATTTAGAGCACAGCAGCTCACCACTGCAGAATTATAGATTTCAATGCAAAACTCATAGAGTAATATTGTGGGAATTTGTGGGAATCTTTTTTTTTGTAGTTAATTGTTCATTCCAGCATTATTTCTCCATTGAATGAATGATGAGGCAAAACAAAAGATGTTGTATTTGGCAAACTCATAGTGATGGTGGCTCCTAACCAACATGATGTATCAAAATAATTTGTTAAAAATGAATGTTCACTCATTCTACATAACAAAATGAGCTTTTGACTATGTTTACCCATCAGGCTTTGTTCAAAAATCTTAACCCTCTATTGTCTGTATTATGTTTTAATTTTATCAAATATTTTCTCACAGTTCACGAATATTTTTTGACAGCTGGAATATGAAAAAAAAAAAAAAAAAAAAAAAAGCAGTGCAGTTTTGCACTTCTTTCTGTTAATTGTTCTTAACACATGAAATATAAATCATACTTGTTTTATGCACAAATACATTACATTAAACCCCTCCAAATAAATGATTAAATAATTGTTACACAAAGTTGACCTGTGGGCAAAAAACATATATTTAACATATATATTCAGCATACTATTAGTTTATTTAAAGTTTTCCCTTTTAATTGCAAGAAAGTGGAAGGAAAGTACAACAGACCAATGAGAAGAAAACAACCCAGAGTAGGTTCAAGGGGGTCCAGTTATTAACTTGTGGCTAATGGTTGAGACCTGGATTTGTGTTAGTTTATAAGCTGTAGTTGAATCTTTGTTTGTCGTAATTAGCCTCACTGACACATGGTTCTGAGAGAGTCTTTGATCCATAAAGGAAGAATTGCACTTTGGGTTAGATGAGTTCATACTTGCGTCAGTGGAGTAGACTGCTCAAGACATCATCAATTAAACTGAAAGTGAGATCAAAGAATGGGCAGAATTTGGGGAAGAGCTGCAAGAAATATCTCTCACATCTCTGAAAATTGTATTAGTGGTGTTTGCTGAGGCAAGCATCACTGTTACTCAGACTTAGAGTTTAAGATTTGAACTTGTAATACAGTGACTTCGTTTGTGCTTAATGAATTATGGCTCAAATCATGTGTGCTATTTATTCTCTCTCTCTAAAAAAAAAAAAAAACAGTCTGAAGGAGGGAACTGAGCCAGTAGTAACTTTCTTAATTTGAAATTTGAATTGAAGTAACAACTGAAATTGAAAGAAAGCAATTGAAATCCAAAGTAATTTACTTAACCATAGTTATCTGAATTAGGGCTGTCACTAACAATTGTTTTGGTAATCGAGTAATCTGTCGATTATTTTAATGATTAATCGAGTAATCTATAAAATAGACAAGTCATATAGTTTTATTGAACAACACTGTTGAAGTACATAATGTAATATACATTATATAAACATATTCAACTTATGTATGATATGTATTATAACAAATGCCTGCAGAGGGTGCCAACAGCCTGGTGATTGTTGTTGTTACACTTTACAGCATGATCAAATCCTTGTTTAATGACCAAAAAACATTTAATTCAAATATCCGGTATAAATGCTACAGCCACTGTAATTTCTTGAACAGAACATCAAAACATGCAAACTAGAGTTTAAACTTTTATTTTGAAATCGCAGTGAACATCAATCTGGGGAAATGGCGCACTTTGCGTTCCCAGATGAACGGTATAAGCAACCCAAACTCACATGCAGAGATGGAGTTTGTTAAATGAGCTGCTAAGACACGCTTCACGAATGTAAATGATAACACTTTGCTATGAAACACAAAGGTTAACATGATTTCACCAAAATCTTTGTTGATCCTGGAACAACATTCCAATCAACCAATCAGATCTGAGGGACAAGTTTACAGTTCATGTCAGGTTTAGGCTTACACCCAGGGTTAGGTGCTTCTACAACAGTGTTATTCACTTATTATTTCCCTCTGATTTTAGAAATAAGTTATGGGTAGTATTAGGTTTAGGGATAGGGACAGGGTTAGGACTATGTTTTTGGAAAGGAGTATTGTTCCATTATCATGGTTTTTGTAATTTGGCTGTGAAGTAAGGATGACTGAATTGAATTAATTGCAGATATGCAGGTGAATTTACAGAATGTATGACATATATCAATATTTTCTTTAAAAAAGCCCTCAAATGAAGATAAAGACATTACATTATTGTGGCACAGGTGTGAAGCATTTAGTTTTCAACTGTTCTGCATATTTCACATTTTTTAGTGTCTCACAGCATAATAGATGTTTTTACAGTAAGTAGTCAAAATTAGACGTAGTTCAGCTTTGAAAAATGCATCTTAAAACCTTTGAAAATTTTGAAAAATGTTTGAAGGTTCATAGGTCTTACAGATTGAAGGATCCAATTCTTAAGTTCTGAATTTGCACAACCCTGATTTACAGGGACCAGAATATCATAGAGATGTAGGGCTGGGCTATTTTGACTTGGACCAATAAAGTCAGAACACCATAACAACTGCATAGTAACACCCTGGCAACCATCCTGGCATCATGGTGCTGGGTTTTGTATGGACAAGCACAACTCAAATTTCTTCAGAAATGTAAAAATCTAGTTTTCATATTATAGTATAACACGATCTTGTGCAATTTTACATCAAACAGTTCTAGTTAGCATCAAGACTTTAACATTCCATATAGCACAATTGGTCAGTTCAAGCCTGAGCATTTAGCAGATCCAAGTCATCTGCCCTGTTGCCTTGGCAACGTAGTTCTAGAATACTGCCTTGATTGAGAGAGTGAAGAGATGTTTCTGCACGGAGGTCAGATTCTACACAATACCTGGACATAACAGCACACTGACAGAAATACAACCGTAACCCACAGTTACCAAACAGCACATAGACCGCTGGATGAAATCACGCGTCCCTGATTGGGGTGCGTGGCTGTAACCGCAGCTGGTGGCAGATAGACAGAGAAAGTCCTCAGCTGCTCTCTGTCTTTACAGTGTAAACTGCACATTTGAATAGAGATCCAATTTGCTGCTCCGCATGCAGAGTCACAGCCACGCACTTCAAATTTATCGTGAGAAATGAGTTCGTAATAGTCTGAATAAGCAGGTATTATCTAAACACTGGGAGTGGTTTTGTGAACACCTGCTTTTGACAAACAGCGTCAAACTTAACTGCCATCACGAATACAAATAAAGGACAGGATTCGTCTGTCTCAGTGCCTGTGTTTATCACTAGAGGGAAAATATTTACAGCCGCACCACTCAATGCTGACCTTGACTATGAGCTGGCTTGTTAAAATAGACATCATCAACTAGAGATTAGCTCATTAAGGGTTTTGTAAATGAAGTTCTGCACATTAAAAAAAAAAAAAAAAAAAAAAATTGATATAATCAGAATTTTTTTAAATCTCATAAATCAGCAAGCATTGCAGCCGAATTGGATTAATGCATTTTCAAAATTACATTATACTATTAACCTATTTAACTTTATTTGGAGAATTATATTATACAATATTATTTGTTTCTATTTTTAAAAATAGAGTATTAGAAAACCAAATAATTAAAGGGAACCATCTGAATTTGTGCTCTTTGTGCTAGTTATAAAGTAGTAAAATATCTAGCTTCTGCCAGACCACCTTCCATATTCAACTTACGGAAAAAGCGTAACTGACGTAGCGTCAGTTACACTTTTTCTTAAGTTGAATACGGAAGGCGTAGGACGTAGTGTGAGCGTTTTGAATTGCAAGAGGCATTATACTTTCTTCGTAAGTTCAATACGAAAGGCAGTCTGGCAGAAGCTAGGTATTTTACTTTATAACTTGTTAAATATGGATATTTTTCTTACACAAATGCATTCAGATCGCTTCAGTAGGCCTTCATTAACCCCCCGGAGCCATGTGGAGCATGTTTATGATGGATGGATACACTTTCTTGAGTTTCATACTCGTCAACCCTGTACACTGCCATTTATAAAGCTTGGACACTTCAGGATATTTATTAATATAACTGATTGTGTTCATCAGAAAGAAGAAAGTCATATACACCTACTGTAGGATGGCTTTAGGGTGAGAAAATCTTGATGTAATTTTCATTTTAAAGTGAACTAATCACGTGTTTCTTGCATTTTTGCATTGGTTGTCATAGTAATTGACTAAAGCATTGACTGTACAGTAGCATTTTCATTAGTTTGCAGACAACAGCATGCAAAATGGGGAAAAGAGACATATATGCAATGCTTTAATGAAGTCTTCTCATCGCAACACCTGACATAACTTGTCGCACAACAAATGTTCAAATCCAGTCTGATCCAGAAATCAAATCAGAAAAATATGACTTTAATCAAATTTTAAACCCACCAGACTACAAAAACTTTAGATAAGCACAAAAATCAGTCACGGCAACTTTTCAGACTTTTCAGACAAGACTAAAAATGTTTAAGTTCCTCAAACACAATTTTTACATTGTGTCTGCCATGTCTTGCACAAAGTTCCCCCAGGCTGTGACTCCCCAAATACCTGCATGTGTCTAATGTCTCTGTGCTCCAAATGCATCTGTCTGTGAACGTGTGAAGGCCTTCGGCATGCCCTGACTACAGTGTCCTTATCCTTAATAACCAAAGGCGGTTGGGTGCCTTGGTCACGGCATTCGCACCGCAAACACCTGAAGTTATTAACATCACGTAGGAATGCTTTAATGTGCCCCTGCCATTTCTGAAGCCTTCTGGGTTAAATGGTATTTATGGGTCCTCCAACAAAGTGGAATGTGATAAAATGAATAATTGCATGTAACTAGGGCCTCTAGACAGGTCAGAGCATTAAGAAGAAACAACACCTCAAGCTCTTGCTGTTTATTTATGAGCTTCATGTACCAGAAGCCAAGATCTGCCTGTAGTGTAAGTTAATTTGGTTTTCTAAACAATATTTTAATGTTAATGTTCAAGTACAAGCTGTCTTTAAAAAAAAAAAAAAAGAAGAAGAAAAAAAGCTGTGAATAGATTAAAAATGTTAATTGAATAAATTACAATATGGTAAACAATATATCACAATATATTAATTTACCTAATTAATCACATATATCAATATTTATAATAAATAAATAAATAAAAAGCCCAAAAAAGAACTTTTTCTTTTTTTTTTTTTTGGTAATTATTTTTAATTGTTGTTCTATGTATGCAGACTGACATCTGCATACATATTTTTTTTTTTTAGTGCTCATTTCAGCTAAAAACTGTAATAAATTGTATGTATAGGTTAGTGTTGCACGATATACCGGTACTAGAAAGGTATCGCAATACCCTGCTTTTAAAAATGGTCCGGTTCTTCATTTTATTAGTACCGGTACTTTGAGTGCCAGCTGTATTTTCTAATGTGTGACAGCAGGGGGCAGTGTGCGTGCAGCGCGCTGCTTCTAAGGCACATTGAGTTCGTGTTTATTCCTCTCAACTGCGCAACGGCTTTTATGGTGACGAAACGAGAGGTATGGCTGTAAATACAGGTGCTCTTGCAGACCGTCCACAAATTGTTGAGAAAGCAGATGCACGAAGTGAAATATGGCATTATTTTGCTTACATTGCCGACAGTCAGGGCAAGCCCACGGAAACCACAAAGCCCGTCTGCAAAAGATGTTACAAAATAACGCAAGCGAAGGGAGTCAAAAGCATCTTGCCGACAAACATCCCGATTTGTACAAAGAATTTAAAGAGCGACAGGTTAGTGTGATACCAGCATTATGTTTATGCTCTCAAACATTAAATGAGTGTTTTTTATTTATTTTACTGGTGCAAGCAGACCTGAGGTGCATTATTGAGTCTAAGTTTAATAAGTGATATCTGGTTGCAAAAATAAAATTAATTTAAAAATACATAAATATGTGAAGGGTATATACAGTTATTTTAAACCAATTTATGTTTTAATAACATTGCTCTAAGTATCTAATTTTTACAATAATCTTACTGTCAAAAACACCTACATGTATAAAAAAAAAAAAAAAAACAGCAAAAAAGCATAACAGCAAATAGGACTAATTTACAATTTTATTGAGCATGAAAATAATAAACATTAAAAATTATATTAAATCTAACTCTAACTTCATGGCAACGAAGCTCAAATCCAAAATTATCAGCCTGCACACTGGTGAAGAAAGAAGTTCTGTCATATGTGTTATTTATTTACTTTTCCTGCTGTTTTAGGTTTTTGCCGTAGTATCGTTTAAGTATCGGTATCGTGATATTTAAGCTGGGTATCGTATCGAAGTCAAAATTTTGGTATCGTGACAACACTAGTATTTAGGGGTGTAACGATACGCTCAGCTCACGATACGGTACGTATCTCGATACGGAGTTCACGATACGATACGTATCACGATATTTTGAACAAAATGAAACTGAAATTCAAACAAGATTTATTCAAAAAACATCAACAAATTTCAATAATTTTTCTTGTTGTACATACAAGATCACATTTCAAGGTTTAATAAAAACCTTCTGTATTCAGATCAACAGCTGAATAGGCCTGTCTGTCACTGAAAAAGAATGTTAAATTTAACATGAACTTAGAATTATGAATAGGGACCGTTCACATATCGCGTCTAAAAACGCGTGGAAGGCGCGGCCACACCGCTTCTCCTTCTTTCCAAAGCGCTTGCGCTCCCGTCGCGTCGGCCGTTGCTATGCAACCATGAACCGCGCTCTCGAAGAGGATCAGGAAGTTTCTGCAAAGGATAAATGATTTCTAGCCCTTGCATTAGCTTTACTACTAGATATATTTATGGAGATAATATATAAAAACCACCCTGTACAGCTATGATCAGCTGTTCGGCTGAGCTTTTGATGTTTTGTTACGGAAAGGCCATAGCTGATCGGTTGATTCTTGTCACACGACCTGCGGTGCGCTTGCGGCATTCTGAAAAGTTGAGAATTGTTCATCTCGATGAGCCTGGAAAACGCACCGGATGCGCGTCGCGACCGTGTTGATCCCATTATGAGCGCGCCTGCCGTGCGGCTACATTTGAAATAACTGACTTGCATGCGGAAAAGACGCAATATGTGAACGGCCCCGCGGAACTTCTTAAAGCAAAGCATCGCAAGCATCTTTTGCTTTTCTGTGAGCACAGCTGTTGCTGTGGCACTGCGGTAAAGGAAAGCCATGACTTTTCTCACGCGACCAAGCAAGAGACTGACGCGAGAAACGTTTAAACCTGCTTGCAAGATTCAATGTGTGCCCGAAACACTTACTGAACTAGAGAGCTGATTGAGACAGACCATTTATATGCGGTGACAACCGGCTTCTCTCACTCCCACCTTGCAGAGTAGGTCACGTTGGCAGCTCAACCAATAAGATTAGACTGCCGTCATATCGTAAAAGCATCGCCATCACTCTACGATGCATATCGTAACATTTTTGCATCGCGATATATCGTACTGCGATAAATCGTTACACCCCTACTAGTATTGGTACGTTTTTAGAGTTTAGCAAAAAATGTAGGTTGAGGCATGTTTTTCCAATGAGTCTATGTTGATTTGTTTTTAGTAAACAACCACTGGTAAATTAACATGGTAAATTGACAGCCCTATTTTTTAGAGCAGTATTTCTCAGCTGGTGAGTTGCGTGCCTCAAATGTGGGTCGCAAGAGCTTTTTGAGTGGGTTGCGGTGTGCGTATTCACCTCAGAAAAATGAACTTTCCTGTTCTGTCAGATGTTATACCGTGCTCGCGGTGCTCACTCTTCAATTTACAATTCTTACAATTTATGTGTGTGTTAAGTAAAGTATGTGTGTGTGTGTGTCAACCATTTTTGAGAAATTTGCTTGGTTCAATTTCCTAAAAATTTGGGTCGCAGCTTAATGACCATGAGAAAATATGGGTCCCATGGCCAAACCAGTTGAGAACCACTGTTATATAGAGTGTGAACGTAAAATCACCATGACAATGAGATTTGACCGTGCTGTCATCTTGTAACTTACCACGGATTGAATCATGACGTTGTACCACAGTGCATCAGTGTGAAGTCCCTTTAAACATCAAAGATGTTCTCATCTTTATGCTTGTTTCTTTCTCAGTCTCTCTTTAAACAGTCTTTTTCTCTTTTCTATCGCTCTCTCTCTCTAATACCATAACACATTATCATCTGAATGTTATTTTAATGAAAACACCTTGATTTCAGCATAAAAATTGTGGATCCGATCTGCATTTCCTGTTTTTCCACTCAGCCATTAATTTATGTTTTCCGGCACATGGTGTCAGCGTGGGAGGGAACTGCGCTATGATCATGTTTGCAGAGGCGAACCGTGTTAACACCAAAACTAATTCATGCTAATCAAAATAGCCGTGCTCCAGAGGTCTCGCTCAGAATACCAGTCAAACCGCCATATTTCCCTCAATGCAGTTGTTGATGTATAATAAGGTCAAGGAGAAACAAAGCCAACTCCTCCTAATCTTCATAAAGCTGGTCTGAGCAGCCTCTGCCATCCACATTTATGAGGGGAAAGACTGCAGTTGCCTCGCGGCTGTTGGCTTCAATGGCGCTCTCAGAATGTCTTCCTGCAGATGTAGCATGTCAGACACACTCACCGTAGCATCTTTCTTAGAAAAATCTGTTGGCCTCAGCTTCATGTCATTATAGATTGGTTAGTTTTCATATGTCTATTGGATAAACTGGTTGCTAACGAAGATCATGTTTGCCAAATGCTGTTGAATGAGAAATATGTAATTTTTTCCATGTTGGAATGCTTTCCCCATCCCAGCTTAAGATGCAGAGACAGCTAGACAGCTATAAGTAATGTGTTGGCTTTGGCTTTGATTTCCTTGAAAAAGCTCCCTGACCAGCCTGACAACAGCAACTTTGGTTCAGCCTATAGCGTGGGGTTGGGGGCGGGGCTAACTGTTTGCCTGACCAATAACATCTGTATAAATTGAGAATCATGTTTTTTTTTTTTTTTTTTTTTTTCCAAATAGAAATCATGATTCTCCCAAAAATAATTAATGCAAATTAACATTGCATCCTTTTTTTCACTTCCTAAAGTAGCTTTGCTAATGTCTTTTCCCCACATTCTTTGGCTAGCATTACAGTAGCCTATGTAACGAATTAGCTCAAGTTATGGGCAAAATATATATAATGAAATCATAATACGTTACGATCAATTATAATATAAATCGACCAAAAAGGGAATTATGTATATGGACAATTAAGTACAACGGATTAAAACCAATTGTGCACACACACACACACACACACACACACACACACATTGCAAGGTTATTTAATCTTACATTTATGGTCCCGATTCGTGCCTCATTCTCAGTTTGTCTTTTTCACTCATTGAATGCATAGGCCTATGGGAAAGAGTCATGAACATGAAGCCAATCCGTTCACAAAACCTCCTCCCAGACTTACTTGAGTACATGGCTTTTATACATGTTCAGGGGGTGGTGTAGCAGTGGTGTAACAATTGTCCAATGAGAATATACTTTCATGGTATAGGAATGTGGTACATATAGAAAAAACAAGTCTAAATATGGTCAACATCTGGTCCAGTGCCCCTGCCTGCCTTGGGCTCCAGTTAGGCCTAAAAAGCAGGGACCTTTCTTGGCTGCTTTTTCTTGGCAGAAACACACACATATATACATTTTGTACATTAAAACCAGATGTGTGACGAAACCATAACAACTAGTCTCCGTTCTGCCCTTGCATCCATGAAGACCAGGTGAGGGAAAACAGGGAGAAACAGGGAAAGAAAAGTCAGGCTGATAAGAATATCTATCACACATATAAATATATTGATCCTATGATCAAACGCTCTTATCCCCATTGACATACTCACAGATGGGCGGAGACGTGTAAGGCCTATATGGTAATGCTGGCGTGTTCCAAACTCCATCTGACTAACTTTTTTGGATCCTGTCAGTAATGTCCTTGTCTCAGTGATTAATTAAGATATGTGTAAGTGCAGAAGTTACACTTTCTTCGTAACTTGAATACTGAAGGCGGTCTGGTGGAAGCTAGATATTTTACTTTATAACTTGTTAAATGTGGATATTTTTTTTATACAAACGCATCGCTTCGCTTCGCTTCAGAAGGCCTTTATTAACCCCCTGGAGCCATGTGGTGTACATATTTATGATGGATAGATGTGGATGGAGACACTTTCTTCAGCTCATACTCTTTGATCCCATTTACTGCCATTGTAAAGTTTGGATGTGTCAGGATATTTATTAATATTTCTCTGATTGTGTTCATCAGAAAGAAAAAAGTCATATACACCTAAGGTGGCTTGAGGGTGAGTAAAGCTTGGGGAAATTTTCATTTGAAAGTGAACTAATCCTTTAATGCATCATAACAGAATTAAACATAAATGTATAACATGTCTGTTACAACACCATCAGCGGAAACAGTTGATTATTCACATGGGTTTAATATTAGCTACGTCAGAATTTATTAGGCAAATGCATTTCCATCTCCCATTATTCACATTAACTCTTTTTCGCACAAGTCAAAAACCACCTCAAGCGAGCATAAAAACTTTTTTGCAAATTAAGGGATTTTTTCTAAAGTTTCAATCACTTGTTTCTGATGCAATGCTTCAAAATGTGCATAAAAACAGGGTGATGGAAACATACTGGCCTTCATTTATAGTACTAATTCATAGTAAAAAGATGCCATTAAACAAATATTATATATATATATATATAGTGGTTTTAGAGCACAGAAATCACAAATTTTACCTTTAATTAGGTGATATCTTTAAAAAAAAAATGTTCTGGAAGAAACACTTTAAATACACAGTGATGGAAGAAACTTGCTTTGAAAGACAAATGACTGCTCTTAAAGTAGAAAGTGTGAAAAACGTGTGAGAAATGTATGAACGCACTATTTCCTAAAAGCCATAAAGCTGATATCTAAAATCCTTTCTTAAGGGACTATGATGTAGCCCATCTGCTTTTGTCTTTCATTTGTTTCTGTCATATACCTAGAGGACAGGATTATATCCAAACTGTGACGGGGAGAGAGTGCAATGATACTCGGGATATCCCCCAAGCCAAGCAAAGAGCTGGGAGATGTCAAAAGCTGCTTTTCGTAAAAATCTTTTTTTTTGTTTCTTTCTTTCTTTCTTTTTTTTTTTTTGAGGAACGAAAATGGAGTGAATGTGTTGTATAGGAGATGCAGATGAAGTAAATATTCATTCCCTGATTAAAGACTTTGCATAGTAATCAGCGCCTGAAAGAGGTCATCATTTGCATGTCAAATTATCTGACATTTTCACTGGATGCAAACATTGTTCCTGCAGCTGTTTCAAATATTAGGGCCTTGTGTATTCATAATGTAGATGTTTATTTTGGTCACAGAGCAGAGCCATTATATCAGCTTTACATAGGAACAAGTCAAAGTCAAATGCTGTTTGTACACAACAGAATCACAACGTGTTATTTCATTTGTATTCACGTGCATTGCGACTGGTTTTACTATTGATCCTGCAACTATTGATCCTTGAAGAAAAAGAGTGCACAAGTGTGTGAAATATTAATGAATGTAAGTCAATAGAACCGAGTCATTTTATTAGAATTACCAGGAAGCAACTCTAAACATGCCTTGTTCAGACAAAAATCAAAAATCAAAAATCAGACATTTCCCCTCAGATTTATTGTTCGAAGCACATTTCACCAGCATTCAGACATATTTGTTAGATATCTCGGTTTGCCCAAATTCTACATTTACATTACATTTATGCATTCAGCGGATGCTTTTATCCAAAACGAATAGAGGAAATTCTAAGCAAATTCTAAGCCAGAAATGTGTCATGCACCCTTAGTGTAGAAGATTGCATTGCACTGAACTCCAAGATGACAGACTAGATGAGTGATCTTTTAATATTGAATGTATAAGTATTTATAAAAATAGCTGAATGTAATTAAAAATGGATTATTTAAAACATATATTTGTTTTGTTCATTTTTTTAATTAAATAAAATTTTTACATTTAATTTTATATTTTAAGTTTTCTTTTGAATTTTATTTAAAGTTTTAGTAACTTTGTTTTTATCATTTTTAGTTTTTGTTTTTTAGTTTATTTAGTTTTAGTTATTTTACAGTTTTTCTCAGTTGCTTTGGCACATTTCTCGAATCATCAATACAATTTGCAAAACAGTATGTTCATTTCTCGAAACAATTTGTACAAACAGCACAACAAATTGGATTACCTGCAAAAGCCTGTAACTTGCTCAAAATCCTTAGTTCATCTCTCAAAAGCAAGTATTTATGTCAATGAACATATCAGTGCTATCAGAATGACAAGTCCTTGTGTCATTGTTCTCGAACAAGATAGTCAAAATGCTTAGCCATGTTGTCAATATAACAGTGTACACTGTCAGCATTTTCAAATGTAAACTTCTATGGTTTTGATGGCAGTGATTGAAACCGCACAAGACTGCACTTTTTCTGTATGGCAAATATCAACTTTAACAGTACAAATGGACACATTACTGTATATGGGATATTGATCGCAAAAGACGAGATTCACAGTTATGCTTTTACTGTTGGTCTGTATAAAGTTCATTTTGCCTACTATATACTGCAAGTGTAAAGCAAGTATAATATTCTACTGTAAGTGTAAAAATGCAACTGTAATATGAAATATCATAATCAGAATCAAAATGAGCTTTATTCACCAGGTGTGCACAAAAACACAAGGAATTTGTTGTGGTTTTCTTCAGGAGCTCTTGGTACATACATATACACATACATACTGTATGACATGAGAACAGAAAGAACATTTAAATAAGTAAAACTAAGAACATAATAATAAATTAGTAAACTAAAATAAATAATAATAATAATAATAATAATGTGGTATACATCTGGAACACTCTCTCTCATTAGAGTACAGTGTACAGAGTGTTAAAGTACAGTGCACAATGCTGACATACATACCTGTTATGTCTACGAAATGCTTGAATGACTGAGGAAAAGGTTGTTCTCCCAACAACTGTGCTCCCCATTGTTAGGTCATAACTGAGAACGTAGTTCACAATCATGGCCCTTATTTCATCAGAAACGTGCCTAAGTCCTTTGCCGGTTCCTCTGTTTCGCCTCCCTATACCCTTCTACCACACATTCTTACTCTTCTTCTTCCCAGCTGTTGACCCTGTTTGTTTCCATGTTGTTCTTCCATTATTAGAAATTGTAACTCTTGTGTTGTGCTCTGTCTATATGTGCTTTCCAGTTGAAGATTGATGACATGCATCTTTGAGCCGCTTTAGAGAACTGGTTGTGCCATTGGTTGATCTAATGCTTTACATTCCCCTGAATACATTTGTGAAATTCAGGATTCACCTGCAAAATTCATCAATTCAGGACACATTTACAAAAGTCTAAGTCTAATAGAAATGTATAATTATATACTTGACACATTAGGATAACTAGGTCAACCATTTTGCATTTAATGACTTGTGTGATGAACTAATAACTAGATGTTTTGAGGGGTAAGACTATTCAACAGAGAACCAAATAGATTTTGAGCAACATGACATTAGCAATTGATAATGTAGGAAATGGCAGACAATTGTACATAATCAGTTGCATGAATGTACCAAAGGATTTGCAATTTGATCAAAAGAATGAGAAACTGCTTTAATGATGTGTACAAGTGACTAGATGATGTGGAGGTTGAACAAGTAGTTTTGAAAATTTGGTAGTTGTCTTGTGTCGCTGTCATATGTGTTGTGCTTGTATTAAAAGTTCTGATCTGAGAAATGTGCCAAAGTGACTGAGAAAAACTGTAGTACATCAACTGAAATAAAATAAGCTTATGTTTAGGGTGCTGTCTTAGTAGGACCTACCTATTTTGGCAGTATGCAGCGAGGAAACTCGCTAGGTTTTGGAGCAGAGCTCTGTCACTGCTGGTCTTTAGGTTCTTGTGACAGCAACGAAACACAGATTGATTTCCTCTTTCCCAAACTCACCCTGCTTATCAAATAGACTGGTGACACTGACATGTTTATTGTGCCACAGAAGACAAAAACGATGTGTGGTTTTACTGTAATATGACACACGTCTCCATGACTGTATGACGAGAATGGAGTGGTTGCATACTGGAAGTATATTTTAAGATGGTAGGTGTGTTATCAGCAAACTCCCGTTCCAGAATCACTGGCTCCACGTAATTTAGTTCCTTAAACATATGTTTTCCACTGGCATGGAGTTAAGCAGGTGTTTTCAATTCATTCTTCATGAGAGTTGAGCGACGGCCTGACTCGGGGGATTGACAGCGGAGCAACCAGTAAGAGCATCAGAAAGTTGAGAAACGTCCAACTTTATTCAAATGGGAAAAGAAAAACAGGGGATGGCAGCCAGTTGCTTCAGTCTGTCATAAGTTTCAAAATCCACCAATAATGCTGGAGTTTCTTTCGTATTCAGTGCTCACTGTTGCTATATTGAATTCAGATTTTGAAAAATCATTGTGGCTTGGTTAACAAAAGTTTATTAAATTTTCTCTATACTTTGGGACACACAGAAGTAAAGTTTGCAGTGTATATGTGCATAAATATGATGACTTTATTGACCACATATTGAAAGCAATCATTAACCATATGAAGTCTTCCACGCTGCTGTGCGTTTTACAGACACAGCCCCAAAGCTGCAGACCACTAACATTTAAAGCAGTATTGAGTGGGTTTCTTCCGCACCAGTAGACACTTGCAGTAAGAGATCATCTGGCTGGAACGAGGCTATTTGTTATCCTTTGTGTTGACTTATAAATATCACTGACTTATTGGCACCAAACCAGTCAAATATGACGAAACATAATCACATATAGGCGTAATTTGTGGGTGGGACATGTTCCCACCACGTTTTGCCAGGACACATGTGGTCCCCATCACTTTTTTTTAACATCTTGCGGCACAGATGTACTTAATACAAAGTAAACATCTCCAGCTGACTAGTAGTGTATTCATTTCATTAAACACTGAAATGTGTTGTTTTTGAAATCATGCCGAGTGCTCATTGCCACTGTTTTCATGTGGCTCGTGCACAGTCTTCACACAAACGCATGCTTCAGTCTATCGCTGTTGCGGGGACTGATGGCATGCGCGGTAATACAACACTATTTGCTAACTGCCACAACTGGAAAAAAAGCAGAAGAAGAGACAATCTATAACAAGAATGGCGACTTTCCTTTGGCAAGTTCAGATGGCACGCAAGAGCTTGCTAATAGCCGATACACTAAGTTTCGAATAATTTTTTTGACGCGCATGCGCAAACTTCATGGAAAGGACACCGGGACAATGTTTTGTTTTTATTGTGAGTGTACACAAATCAAAGTAGACAGTTTTGAATGACGTATTACTTTTATCTGTATGACCATAAATGATAAATGAGTATTTTAAGTTGTTTCCACTGTTATAATGAAACAAAATCATTTGGCATTATGCCGATTTATGTAGTGGAATTCTCACTACTACAGTCCAGTGAAGAAATATGAGTGGCCTGGAAATGGGTGGGACATGTAAATAACATGTACATGACTGACCAGGGGTGGGTTTCCCAAAAGCATCGTTAGTCAACTAACATTGCAAGTTCCGTCATTACTAACAAAGTTTAAAGACACGGGGCCCTATTTTAACGATCTAAACGCAAAGTGTAAAGCGCACGGAGCAGGTGCACTCAGGGCGTGTCCAAATCCACTTTTGCTATTTTAACGACGGAAAAACGGTCCGTGCGCCGGGGCGCATTTTTGAAATGGGTTGTCCCTATTCTCTTAATGAGTAATGGGCGTAACGTTCAATAAACCAATCAGAGAGTCATCTCCCATTCCCTTTAAGAGCGAGATGCGCTCGCGCCATGGCGGATTGCTATTTACATGGCGTACACGCGATGAGTCAGTTAATATATATGTGTGTGTATTGGCACGATTGTTCAATTAATTAGCCAATTTCGTTCATCATTATAAGTAGTAATAGGCTAAATTGAAAATAGGTAGCCTAATTCTAATACACGCAATGACTATTCACCATTACATTTTTATATTTATGTACAAAATAATATTCTTTTACACTGTAATCCTTTTGTTTTTAATATTTGGCATGTTTGTGTGATGGGCATCCCTGTGTGTAATAAGCAAAGTCAACGCGCACTGTGTTTCTACCAACGCGCTCTAACAAAAAAATATTGCGCCATTGACTTTAGACTTTAGACCAGGTTTGAGTTGGTCTATAGCGCAGTCTATTTTCAGCTCCTTAAAATAGCAATGCGCTGGCAATGCGCCTGAACACACCTCTTTTTTAGACCAGCACGCCCATGGGCGCACTAACTGGCTCAAATGCATTTACTAATTTAAGGACGTGGCGCTGAACGGGAAAACTAGCAAACACACTTGCGCTGCGCCTTGCGTCGCATTGCGCCGGGTGTATTATAGGGCCCTTGGTGTTTCTAGAAACCTTAGTTCAAACAAACATTCGTAAACTGCATCACAAACTTGTGTGGTTTGGAACAACAGCTCTTGAGCTGTGGTTAAAAGAATATTTTCTTATGACATGGACTTAATAAATCATTCTCTTGAGCAAAATAAGCAAGCTGACGTTAAGTACAATGTATATCTTTTATTTCAAATACAATGTCATTTACATATTTTAGCATCAAGAGATTTTAAGCACTGTTTTTGAAGAGTGCGCATGTGCATACACTGTAAAAAGAACTTGGTTTAACTTAAAAAAGTAAGTTACCTGGTTTCCTTAAAATTTTGAGTTCATTTAAATAAAAAATTTGAGTTACAATGAAGGCAATTGGTTTTATCAACAGAAACTTAAAATATTATGTTATCTGAACCACATGAATTATTTAAGTTGATTTGACAATAGAAAATATGTTGTGATAAATCATGAAAATATTTTTTTTTTACAGTGTACGTAAGAACAAGCCTATGATTGAATCTGGAAATAAAGCAAAATAACTGAGAAAAATGAGAATTAGTCCTCAGATGCCATGTCTGTAATTTATAGCAAGAAATCTAGCATTAATTTGATCTCAAATGGATTCATTTAAAGAAGTTATTACTCCACCACCTGTGTGACAGGTTTGCGACAATACAGTTTCGGGAAACAGTTGTGACTAGCTAGTTGATTTGTTCAACGATGCATATGGTAGTGCAGCAGAAAACGCACCCCTGTAAGGCATGTGAGTTTAAATACAACCAACATGCCGACACATATCAGACAACACCATCCAGATGTGCCAACACTTTATCATCATCAGCCTTACAAAAAAAAAAAAAACAAAAAAAATGCAAGAGCATTTCAAGGCATCGCGAAGTTCACGTTTTACAGCAGAAACCATCAAGCACCCTTGTTCTTTGTGTACAAAACCCGATAAGTCCATTTTACCAAATCAGCACACAGTTTTCAGGTCAGGCGACAAGGCTGCTAGTCACTTCAAAAAGACGCGCTAGCTGAGGGGAGTTTTGTCAAAGCTGACTAAAAGTGATCGAGGATTTATAATTTCAACTCCTTGTACACCATACATGTCTTGCATGCTGAAACCTTGTTTTTCCTTTTGCGTTTGTGTGTATGTGTGCATATGTGTTTGTGTGTGCCCATGTGTTAGTGTGTTTGAGTGTGTTTTAAATGCAGTTACAAAGCAAATACTTGGTTTTGTTTAACTCTGAAACATTTAATGTGGAGTTATCTGCTTTTGCCAAAAAAAAAAATGACTGTTGGAGTGAACGACTGATTTTGCTAAAAAAAAAAAACTTTCAATGAATTTTAATTTTGTAAGTTAGGCCTATCTGATTTTTTTTAGTTATTATTACTTAATCAAAAAAAAAAAATAAATCAACTGCAGTTTGATTGATATTGCTTGGAATGCACAATAAAAAAAAAAAAAAAAAAAACATGATTTGCGAGAATTGATAACATTTTTATTTGGCAAATTAACTGTTCAATTATAGCTAGGATAAATGTCAGTCCTTTTATTATTGAATTCTTTCCTCATCTAAAACAATTAGTGGTGATGATTTTGTGATAATCTTAACCTTATTAATGTGTGCTCTCAGTTGCTGCTGATCATCATAATGAAGTGTTCATTAATGGATTGTTGAAAAACTGCCAGCTGATCTGGTCTGCCAGATTTTTGTCCTTTTGTTCAGCCGAACCGAAACTCTAATATCTGAATCATATTCGGTTTATTATTTTTTTTTTCTAATGTTTGTGGTTTTGTTTTGCTGGTGAGTTCATATTCATATTTGGTCATCCACATCACGCCTTATTGAGGATTCCCACATCTCAGCTATGGAAAGCTGAGGTCAAATCTTGGGAATAGACTGCGATATGCCAAGTTATTTCTATTCAATTTCTCCTTCTGTCAACTGAAGATCTCTTTGAAGCTCAGAAATCTGGCATCAAAAGTAAGAGGATGGTACGACTCTATTAAAATGCAATTTAACATGCTTTACCTTATACAGAGGTTGGAGAATCCAATCTGGTAGGACAGACACACACACACACACACACACACATCCCCAAATGGCCATGCTTCTTCGTGATTGTGTTAGAGTCTGTGCAATATAAAGCAGAACAGTCATTGTAAGCCTTTTATTGGCTTTTAAAATGGCTTTGAGTTGCATTCCGTCCATCCATATCAGAAATATGGCTCGCAAAGATACAAGCTATCGTTCCAAGACACAAGTCATAAATGCAGTGATAGAATCATTCCTCACTCTGACTGTCATTGTCATACAGAGGGTCACGGTGCCGTTGTAAACAGTTCTCTTATTAACTTTCATATGGTTCCTTTGGTGACTGTTACAGTTTGTCGATAAACAGATCTTGTGTGTTGTGGTTTTTGATGGAAACTGCTGTTAAAGAGCTGCGTAGAGGCTCTAAATAGTGCATCGAGCTTTTTATGCTTTTCTTTTTTAGAATGAGTTCATGCTTGCCATATTTAGAACAGTGAGCAAAACACATTTAACATTCTAGGCTGCAGAGGATGACGATTTAGCATTTAGATTAAATTTTATCATTTTATTTTTGTCTTAAAGTAATGAATTTATTAAAATCTGCAAATTCAGCAATTATAATTTCTTCATTAATGAAGCTGTCAGCCATTTAAAATAATTAATAATAGTTAATCTCCCTATTGTTCAAATCAACATTCCCAACATTATGTACATAATCTTGCATACACTACAGTTTAAATGTTTTTGAAAAAGGTTTCTCACACAAGCAATTTTGGCACGCACCCGGGTTCAGTTTACGTCAGAGTTCGGTTCGTTTGGATGATGTGAACGCTGTTTTCCGAACTCAAGTGCACACCCGTGAACCGTACCCGAGTACGGATCACTACTGATATGAACGCAATCCTGCTACTCAGGAAACATTTCTTACTATTATCAATGTTGAAAATGTGTGCTGCTTAATATTTTTTTTTGTGGAAACCAGATAGCCTAGTTTTTCTTCAGGATTCTTTGATGGATAGGAAGATCAAAAGCATAGAATTTATTTGAGATATAATTTTTTGTAAAATTATAAATGTCTTTAATGTCACTTTTGATCAATTTAATCCTTGCTGCATAAAAGTATTAATTTCAGCAGCCCCCTGCTGTATTTCTATGAATGAAATGTTCACTCACTTGTTGAGCTTTGATGATGATTAAATTTCACTATACAAAATATGAAAATGACTTTTGCTCAACATGGTGTCTGGGTTTGATTTAGATAAACAGTCTGTAAAGAGAATCTGACTATTTAGTTTACTAATACTGTGCTTTGCTTAGACGGTTGATTTGGGAAGGTGTATTTGCAAACAAATTACATGTGTATGTTGAAATTTTATTTTGTCTTTTGGGATTGAAGATTTGCTTCAAAGCTAATTGACATGGACTAAAAGCCACAAAACTCATGAGGTCTTAAGGGCTTATTTCTCTCTGATTTGTCATGAAACAAACAAACTGTTTACACTGTATGTTACAAAATGGAGAATATTGTGAACTTGATCTTAATAATATGTCAAAAAAAAAAAAAAAAAGACAAAATGATCAGAAAAGAATATGGCTCTCTGTCACTTAGGAAGAGGACGTATACTTAGACTGACATTAAATGAATTATTTATTGGGGAGTGTCTCTGGAGGAACTTGTCTTTAGTGACTAAAACAGGATAAAACAGTGGTACTGCCTGGCTTTGTTGGTACCAGCTCTGACGGTTACGGCAACCTTTGAGTTGTCTCAGCTTTGAAATGCAAAACCAAATCTCTTGACAGAGTACACGTGTCAAAATAACATCTGTATTCAACTGCAGAACATAATGTGTCAAACGACACTGGTAGTTTTCTGATCATACCATCAGTGCCACCTATTATTACATTTACTGAGAACATCACTTTTGAACGCTTAATGATAATGCTAATTGTTTAAAGCAGCATGCTCATACACTGTGTTTTGTTTTTTAAGGTTTCACGGAATGAGATATCGTGCGTACGCCGCCTGAAGGCATTTATTGAATTAATTTTCAACAGAAGCATTTCTCCTACAGCTCATTGTGGATCTTCATTTACAGTGGAGGGAATTAGTTAATGGCCTCTAAAGGACTTTATTCTACCGTTACGGCAGACAAGTCAAACATATTTTGCCAGCCATCATCGAGGCAAAAGTGCAGGATGTTCTCCAGAGATTGGAGACATTATACTGAACTGACCTTTAACTTAACTGACCTTTATGTTGCAGGACAATTTTTATAATATGAGCCATGGTTTTGTGAGGAAAGACTTGTAAAGGTTCATGGTTCAGTACTCAAAATAGTGTGTGTGAAATCCTCAGGGTGCCTGTGCCAAAAGCAACAGCTCAACAATCTTGATTCTTCTAAGATCCCCCAACAAACTGAATTTCACTTCATTTGAATATCCATATTAATGTTTTTTTCAAGGTTTTTCATAATAACCAGAAGGAAAAAGGACTGTCCACTACTGTTAAAAGGTTTGGGCTCAATAAGATTTATTAATGTTTTTGAAAAAAGTCTCTCATGCTCAGCAATGCAGCATTTATTTGATCTAAAATACAGTAAAACAGTAATATTATGACATTATTACAATTTAAATAACTCTTTTCTATTTATAAATATATATATTTTTAAAAAGTAATTTATGCCTGTGATGGCAAAGCTGAATTGATAATCCTTCAGAAAGCATTTTACATTATAAATGTATCTTTTTGCTGTTATTTTTGATCAGTTTAATGCTTCATTACTGAACAAAAGTATTAATTTCTTTAAAAAAAAAAAACAAAAAAAAAAAACTTAGTGACCCCAACCTTTTTAATGATAGTGTATATAAATCAGTAATTTAGGTCTTACATTTATTCCAAGTGCTTTGGCTAAAGTGTAACTCTTGTATCTAAATCAGTGCTGGAGACTGGAAATAGCACTAAACATTTGTTTGTATATAGGTTAAATATGCAAAAACTTATAATTGTATACTGTATTCAGGTGAATGCAGCTGTTCGTAATTGTTTTCGACTTATTTTTTGATGTGAATTATGGTGTATTCTCTATAGTTTAATATAGTATTTTATCAAAATTTATCACATTGAATGCTTTCACCTTAGCTTTCATCTCATTAACACATTAACATCACATATTCTCTGTGAGTGATTAACACTCCTTTTTAAAAGTAGGCCATAATTTGCTCTCCTGAATGGAGGATGATGACACCCTTTATCACCATTCCCTGTAGGGTAACTAAAGGTATTTGTAACATCTTTAGTTTTGCTGAGTAGTAGATTTTTTTAGATCTGCAAGCCCTCATAAAGGCCTGAATTGTGGCTTGCTCTGCAGTCTGTTTAAATTGTGTTCAAAGTGCAAAGGCAATCAATAAATCAACTTTGTGAAATGTGTCTCGTTTGCAATTTTTTAGCCCCAAAAGGAAATGGTACCCAACAATTATGTTACTGAGCTTTTCTGTAATATTTATTTGAAGTTTTTGAAAAATCAAAATGCCAAATCAAGCCCCCCAAAACAACACAGACACACATAGCTTCTGCCAATCTCATGTTAATCTTGACTACCTATAAAGTAGTAGTGCATCCTTCATATCTCCAAAAAGTTTTTAGTTTTATCATATTTATAAAAGATAGATACACAATACCGAGTCTTTCCGAAAACAGTCGAGCGCCTGGAGGCGTGCCGTGTGAGCAGAGCTAAAGAGTGACGAGCATGCGCAGCTTTCGTGTAGCGATCGTCGGTCAGCTTAACAACTGTATTTAAACACACAATACACCATCGCATTATCCCTGGATAACTTTTGAATCACTATAATGAATATAGTGTATAGTAATGAATTCACTACGTTCGTGTTGTTTACATTATATGCACTTAGGCACACAGACATTTGAAGCAGTTTTACTCCACCTGTGGTTCCAACTCATGACCGGGATCGTTATTGCTGTGACCGCTCCATCTTTCAGTTTCAAACGATCTGTAAATCCAGCGTAGAACTGGGCCTTGTTTATGAAACCATGAGCGCCGATCCTGAGGGCTCAAGCAGCCACGGAAAAACACAAGATATTCTCCATTCATTTTAACCAATAAAAAAGTTATTGCAGCTATCAGTTTCTATGGTTTCTATCAGTTTCTATGGTAACAAATATCGAGAGCACATCAATTTAATGCGTGAGCACAAAACTCTCAGCTTCACTTAACTCTGGGTTCTTTGGGAAGCAAGGTTATCTTTCCCACACAACCAAAAACACACTTCTTTGGTGACATTGTTGATTTTGTGAAGTCCTGTGACCTGTGCAGTGCTGCCGCCGACTTCCGTAAAGCCGAGCTATTGCTCTCTCGCTCTGGTTGACGTGTGCGCACGCGCTCTTCCGGGAGAAGGGCCCGTACAAGGAATTCCAACCTTTCGGATGTCACACAGGCACATACTCGAAAAAACGACAGCGAAGTTTATGAGGATTTGGCACAGAAATACTCCGTCATGCATCCAACTTGTATTTTGAAACTTTGGCAATGTTTAGCATGAGAATCCAACTCTTTAACAGTGTAAATAAATCAGAATACATGAAATAGCATTATTCTCCCCCCCCCCCCCCTTAAATAAATGCATTGTTGCAAGTTAAAAATTCTAATTTATTGTTTTAATTAAACCTTTTAAAGTTTTAGAGTTCTGTTGACATACTAATGTTGATCATTACATCAACTTAATATCCTCTGTTATTTAAACTAAAATTTTAATTGGCTTTTTAAATAAATTAGGTTGTAGTAACTTAATGAAATTGTCTTGATAACTTTGGAAATTAGGCAGTGGATTTCTAGTGCCCAGCTTGCTTTGCAATAGGACTGGATCAGGAGAATAAATGTTGAAATTAAGTGTTAATTTATTTGTTTTTAGTGAATGGAAAGACCTGTTAGTGTTTAATGCTGTTATGTTTGACATTTGAAAGAGTTTCTAAAGTTTTTGTAGTTACCATTGTGCTGAAGAGTAGATGCATGAAGGTAAACACTATTGACTCTATATAAGCAATAATTGCTCTAATACTAGTGACAAGTGATTTCTTACTTGTTTATTAAATATACATGTTAAATAAGTTACATTAGCCTAATTGGTTGCAGGGCTACAACTCTTAATTTTTTGAGTAATCAACTTAAAAGTTTGTGTTTATGCTACAAATTATTAAGTTCCTCTAACTCAATGTAGCTTGTTGGTTAAACTTAATTTAAAAAAAAAAAAAAAAAAAAAAAAACTGTTGTAGTGAAGGGAAAGACTTGTTAGTATTTAATGCTGTTATGTTTGACATGTGGTTACCATTGTGCTGAAGAGTAAATGCATGAAGGTAAACACTATTGACTCTATAAGCAATGACTGCTCTAATGCCAGTGACAAGTAATATCTTACTTGTTCATTAAATATACAGTACATGTTAAATAAGTTGTTAGCATGTGCTATGATAGCTGTTAATTTGAACTGAAATAGTAAGATTAATTGGTTCCAGGGCTACAACTCTGGTAGTTGGAGCAACTTAATTTTTTGAGGAATAAACTTAAAAATGTGTGTTTATGCTACAAATTATTAAGTTCCTCTAACTCAATGTAGCTTGTTGGTTAAACTTAAATTCAAGTTGTCCTAACTCCAAAAAAAAAAAAAAAAAAATGTTGTGTTAATTTTTTATAGTGATTATAATAGATTTTTTGACAACATGTCAACTACCAGTCAGAGTATAGACTGTCTGCTAACACTTTATTTTGATAGTTGCCCTACAAACATTTCGCTGACTGTAAGTAACTTTGCAAGTACATGTCAACTTATTCTACTATCCCTAACCCTAACATAACAGTCTACTAAATCTCTGATGAGAGTTAGTTGACATTTTAGTTGCAAATTTACGTATAGTTAGTAGAATGTCTAAAGTGGGCTTGAAATAAAGTGTAACCATATTATTATTATTATTATTATTATTGCACTAACATAACTATGCTTTTTGTTTTACAGTTCCTCCAAAGATCGTGAACCTGTCAAAGGACCTTGTGGTAAACGAAGGCTCCAACGTCACTTTGATGTGCCTGGCTAACGGAAAACCAGAACCTGCCATCGTCTGGAGGATGTTATCACCTTCAGGTAAGATGCATATCATGCCTCTATGGGCAGAAAATATTTATTATAATCTGTGAAAAGTAAGCAAATCTTTAGTCAATAGTTTTTGCCTTCAAACTGAAACCACAATCCTCAACATTGGTCCAGTACTGCTGATGTATTTTCCCATTACAAGAACAGTGCACTTTTTTCCTTGATGATTTAGCAAAATGCTACATCACACTGACACATTAAGCATGAGTAAGATAATATATCAGGTGTCTTTTTCTCTGAGAGCTGTGTGTGTGTATTTTGACTGTGTGGATGTGTACATGTGTATGTGTGTGTTTGTGTATGCACAATATAAGCTGAGTGGTCCATTTTGCTTATCTTCAGGCCACATGAACAAATCAGCTCCATTTGGGCCTGTCTGTGGCTCTGTTCTGCCGTGCACCATTTCACTTAATCAGGGAAAAACTGCATTTTAATACGCTATGATTCATGGGGTGCAATTGGACTGCCGTACCTGCTCATGCACCCCGCACACCCCCCCTTTTTCTTCCTTTGTGTTGTTACAAGGATCAGGTAATTGAAATGTTAATGTGACACAGAAGTGACTGTTTTTTTGTTGTTGTTTTTTTGTGTGTGTGTGTGTGTGTGTGTGTGTGTTTTTTTTTTTTTTTTTTTTTTTTAGATAAGTGAAAGAGTTTGAGATAGGATTCCATTATGATACAGTACAGGTATCTGCTAAGAACTTCAAATGCTTTTAGGAATAAAAGATCAGCTGTCAGAAAGGATTCGGTCAAGTCAGGGTATTGTTGGACCACAGGATCGACCTATTTACTCTCCACATCATTTAGAAGGTGGACACTATGCTTTTATTCTTCCATTGTCTGCAGAGTTCAATCTTAAAGGGATAATTCACTCCGAAATATAAATTCTGACATCATTTACTCACTCTTATGTATTTCCAAACTTACATGACTTTCTTCTTCTACGATAAAAGATATTTTGAGAAATGTCTTCAGGCCCCCTCACATAAAAAAACGATAACTATAACGATAACTGTATTTGCGTCCACACCACTGCGGTTTCAAAGTGTGTACAACATGTTTTTGCTCTTCTTATTGCATTTACACAGCTTTAACCAGCAGATGTCCTCAGCATGCTATTCTTCAAGCGAATAGCTAGTGTAATCGATCTAATCTAACAGTGAATTTAGCCGACAAAGTCAGTATAGTGGAATAAAAACAACGCCTAGTCTTTTTCACTGCAACGTCAAAGAAAGCAAGACAATGTCGAAACTAGCTCTGGATACCTGAGGTAATTTTATGTTACACTGTTTGCTTGCCTGGCATAATGATCTCATCTCTTAATACTTCTCACCGTTTATTAGAAGGGTATGACCGATTGTTTTCCATATTTCCATTTTTGTTATCAGTTCCATTTCTTCAAACAGTGGTGCCTTTTTCTGGACCTCGGCGAACTTCTCTGCAATGCGTCTGCCAGTTTAAATGCACGAGCCCTTAAATTAGAACGGATTCTGATTGGCTGTCAGTGTTTTATCGTTCAACAGCTGGAAAAAAAATAATTCTGAAAGTGATCCCAACTACATCGTTTTCTATATCGTTATAGCTCTGGTGTTGACAGTGCTGTTCTTTAGAACGATTTTTAGAACTATATCTTTACTGTTATCTTTATACTGTAGTTATTGTTCTTGGTGTGAACAGGCCTTTAGAATACAATGATCAATGGCTCCAAAACAACATAGACTTTCATTGTATGGCCAAAACCCTTTGAACAATTCTTCAAAACATATTCTTTTGTGTTCCACAGAATGAGTTAGACCATATGCTATATTTACTAAAACATTTCCTAAATAGTGTGGCCAAATTATTTTAATTAAATATGACAGGTAAACATTTGGGACATGCACTGATAAGGCCAAAAAGATCCATTAACGAAGTAAATAGGGTCAATTTGGATTTTATGTTGATTTAAAAACTTTAAACATGCAGACGTGGCTCAAATTAGTCTCTGAAATAGTGGGCCGTGTTGGCAACATTACACCACTGATAAACACCATGTTTGTGTGTCATTAGATCAATTTAACACTTTGTCGGCACTCAGATCTGATTTGCTTTTGTAAAAGCATGCCATAATCTTCAAAGAGCTGGCAACCAGGAATCTTGATGGGGCCGGAATCAGTCGGAAGCTATCCAAACGACGTGTGAAACTTAATTAAGACACAGACCCCCCTGCGATAAGATCTTAATATCTAGATAGCACCAGGATTTGTTTCTTGTCAGAGATTTGTTTCTTATAAAAATTTTTATTAGACAGACAAGAGAGCCTGTTGATGTGAAGAACACCTGCTCCCTTGAGCATTCACCGTACTCCAGTCATTTAGATTTACCGCAGCGTTTCCACATTGTTTCAATAAAGGGCTGAAATAAGTCTGCCAGTCACACTTAGTTCTGTAAGTACACATCTCCGACCTTTAAATGGCACTTCGCTCAAAGCCGCACGGCTCTTTCGCCGGACTCTCTGTATAAACCCGAGAGATTTCGTGATCCCGCACCGTATCTTCAGTCTCGCATCACTCGCTTGTAAGTTTTTTTTTTTCTAGATTACGATCATACAGAGTCCTTTTCTTATCTAGATCTCAATCTAAAGAAGGCAGCTAGGCCCGCTATCATCCATTCTCATTAAAGAAACATGCAACAATGTTATTTGTGCTTTAATGACTTTCTAGAGTTCACCTTCATGTGCCGAACTCTGTAGTGAAAACTAACAGCAAAATATCATGATGATGTCATAGAGAAGAGGTTGACAGATCATTAAACATGTTGTTTAGATGGAATTTGTGGCAAAATGCATTTACATAAAAAGCACTGAAATGTGATTTCAAGGCCATTAGCGGCAGTGTTTATGTTGGAAAAGTGCCGTAATTTTGCTTAAAACGTGTAATGAGAGTGCTACACTGTTATGCATTATCAGATTAGCCAAAATATACTCACTAGAGTCAGGGGATGTGAAGAACTTTTTGTGATTGACAGACGTTCCAATTCTGTGGAAATATGCAGAGTTCTGCAGGCACAAATTCCAAGATTCAGTGTGGGTCTGGCTATTAGCAGTCTGAATTATTGATAGAGCCCAAAGTCTAAAACAACTAAGAATTGAAACTTAGTATAGGGCCAGTTGTTTTTGCTGAAATCATGAATATTATAGCGAGCACTGTTATTTTGCTAGAAGAATATGTCCTTTTAAGTAAACCTTTAAGTAAACCTTACGCTTCACAGAATCAGTTTATTTATGTTGCAGCTTTAGAGATCCAGAAGTTTTTTTGTTTTTTTTTGTATACTCTTATGAATTTTCTTTATTTTTCTTTAGTTTCTTTATTTTTTGTATTTGCAGACTGTAACTGCTTATTTGTTTGTATGTTGCAATGAGATTTTTTTTGTCAGGTTTTTTTTTTTTTTTTGCCTTGATTTCCATATATAAAAATCAATAACTTAGATAATAATAATAATCAATCAACTTGATAAATTAAAGATATTTAGACTTGAATTAAGTTTTCTTGTTTTAAGCATGCATTTAATTCAGTTGCCTGTGGGGTATGAAAAATAAACTTAATTTAAAATGTATTCTCTGAAAATGAGTTATCTTATAAAATTATCTTACTTTATATAGATACATTTTTGTATTTATGTTTTAAAAAAATGCATAAAAGGGGTCAGATTGACCTGGCATGCTGTGCATTTTAACATTAAAAACATTTAATTGTTTGATATTACATTAATTCATCAAAATACTTGTTTCTGACCCTTGTCAATGTAATTCTCATATTTTATATTGGGGGAGGGGGATGGGGAGAATGTATAACTAACTTAAGAATGCATAAAGGGGGTCAAATTGGCCCGTACTCATTTCCTATGGAATTCAACACAGTATTTTTGGATACATTTTTGTCAACAATAATACATTTTATATAATTATATACATAATATACATTATATATAATAATACATTATGTTATAAAAAATCTGTTGTGAAGTTTTTGCTTTGACACAATGTCTAAATATGCAGCCTAGTCTCATTGTTTAAACATAGGCATTTATACGTAACATTTACAGTGACAAAAAACTTTTTGAAGGTTTTGATAAATGCTGAAACATACAATATGACCATTTTTATAGCATCTAAAACATGGACATTATTACATATTTGCATCTATAAAAATGATATTTACAAACCATTTATAACATAAATGTGGTGGTGTAATTAAAATGTACATTATTCAAATATTTGTGTATCTTCAATTATTTCATTATTAGCACACCTATTATTTGAAGAAAACCATTCATTCCAATATGGGTTATTTTGACCCAATCCATTCATGTAGGTTTTTTGGTTAATGCATTCTAGGGTTAAGAAAATATTTTTATTGCATTGCATTGCACAAGTTGCTTTTCTTGAACTATTTACTATTCAGCATTTGTGGAGGATGTGGATAACAGTTCTGCCTTCCACATGCAAAGAAACAGTCTAGTTATGCTTAAAAGAAATTATAAAGACAAGATATTAGTTATTATCCCCTGAGACTGTTTAATAGACATATTACACACTTGAGTTAATCATTTGCAGGGCTGTGCGTGGTCTCTCTTTCATGTGATCAGAGCAAAAGCCTATGGTGGGGAGGGTTGTTTACTTATTATTTTTTTAATCTTCAAAAAGGGATATTCATCCCATATTTCTCTCTGTGTGTAAAATCCAGTGGGCTAAAGATCAGAGCAAGCAGCATTTGAGCTGCATTGTGGGTATGGGAAGAGTGAACGTATTGTTGTGTTGCTGCGTTGTTGCGTTGTTTTACCTTTGGGTGAGGAACAGGGTCAATAATGTTGCTAATTTATCATTGCTACTGTTTAATCGACTTGAATAAACATTGTTTTTAATGAGCGTCTGTGTCCCAGGAGCTAACACTCCTATTACATCAGTGCGAATTAGGGTTTTGGCTCAGTGAAGAGCACATTGTGTGGAGCACATTGCTTGAGGTTTTTATTGAGCTGTGATTGCATTAATCCTGTTTATAACCATCTATGTAATGAGGCTGCTGTGTGTTTGGGTTCGGCAGCTCATTTCAGGAACCAAATGATCCTCTGAGCGCTAGCCCTAACTGCTAATACAGTTCTACTCTGTCGATCTCGCTCTCTATTTTTCTCCCGCCCTCCCCTCATCGGTTCTATGCTGACTCCACTTATTTTCGAGAGGGTATTTTTTTGGGGGGGATGACAGAAACACAGAGTGAAATGAATGCATTTGGAGTGGGGTTATAGATTGATATTACTCTAGTCGGGTCTGGTTTACGGTGTTTCTCTCTCTTGAGCAATGGCCTCGGGGGCTTAGAAAGATGTGGATCTGTGATCTACTTTGTGGAACCGCAAACTACCCCATGCTAATGTACTTTGCTGTGTGTTTATCTTTTCATTCTTATTCAAGCTTGTATTGGGTCTGCCTCTCAAGTCAAATACAGCCCCGCTGTTCCATCTCGTCTCCATTCAAGAGCAGAATTTACCAAAACACCCAATTTTGCACATGCATTTAAGCTGAAAAGAATAACAACGACCTAATTAAGATATTTCAGCACATTTAGCAGGTGATTAAACTGGATTGTGGGAGTTTTTTGCACTCATATACCACATACAAATGTACCACAAACATTTGCACTCGCTCGCATAAACAAAAGCATATTTCAGCATTAGTAACAGATGTGGCTTTCACTTCGCATTTTTAAGTCAAACAAAGAATCAAGGACTGAAGGATATTTGATGGCTGAAATCAAAGCAAGCCTGTCAAACTGCATTATCTTTGCTGACAAGAATCTCAGCTGAATAAAGCCAATAAATATCTGCAGGGCATATGTGTGAGTCACTCTATCTATGTTTGTTTTGGTTTTTTTTTTTTTTTTTTTCAAATAGATAACGTTTTGCACCTTCAGAGTAGTTCCTCTATTCTGTCTGCTCCTCTCTGAATAGCTGCTGAATAGTTTGCATATGTAGCTCCGTAGAGCTTTGTTTTAGAGCTTTGTTTTGAATCTATTTATTATCATTACTTGTCTATTTTATCATCACCATATATCTGATATTGCCTATCACATTAATCTGACGTCGCTAGCGTTTAATCTTTTAATCCAAATCACTATCACAGCACATTAGCATTTCACTAGCTTGTTAGCTTGTCATCCGGGCCACGTACTGTCCTTTTCTCTCGCGCGCTCCTTTTTCTACGACTCGAGTCCATCAAACAACTGTGGTAAGTCGGATCAGTCTACAAACACGGTGAGTCATGACATCCTCTCCGTTTGTTGTTACTTGCACTGCCTGTCACATGCATAGTATAGCTCTCTTTGTCAGCGGTTCGATTTACACATGTGATAAATGCAGGGAGATAGTCAGGCTGACAGAGAGAATCTCAGAATTAGAGACAGCCATCCAAACTTTAATTGAGGATAGCAAGAATGTAAGGGCTTTAGGTACTGTTTTGGATGCGACTAGCTTGTGAACTCTGTACATTGTTCGTTTCCGGCTGTAGAGCCCGTGCAGCAGGGCAATTGGGTGACTGTGAGGCGGCCTAGTCGCGGGACAAAACACCACTCTTCCGTTCCAGTTAGAACATCAAACAGCTTCTCCCCACTCAGTGACGCACCCACTGAGTATCCTGTTGAAAGTGCCCTAGTAATTGGCGAATCTATTACACTGTAAGGACTTAGCCTATTTATTAGCTCAATTTAATTGTTACAGGGAATAAGAATTGAATCAACTGTAAATGATTCACTGTAAATGATTCAGAATTAATATTTAACACTTCATCAATTATTCGTCCAGCGAAAATTGAGGTTAGAGTATTTTACCAATTCTGGATAAAATATTATTCTGCGGCCAACAGTAACAATATTTTATTATGATTATTGTTATTATTGTAATTATTATATTATAAGCAAGAGGTAACTTGATCTTTGAGTTTAAGACAGTAATTTGATACACAGCACAAGAAACTCGTATATGTGAAAATCAAAACAAGATTTATTGACTACTTCTAATGATTACAGGAAACTAAGGCTAAACACACACACACACATACATACATGCACACACATTCGCGGAGTTGATGAGTTATGAAAAGTCCCAAGTTCAGTGCTAACTTAACTCATAACCTGAGGAAAATCACAAAAGCAGAGCTTTGGCTTGATTCTTTAGGTTTAAAGGAGTTTCACCAGTTTCCAGCAAGAGAGAGAGAAGTTTGCTTGTACCTGCGTTTGCTGTGACAGCTGAGGTAATCGGGTTGTTCCGTGACTCGTGTACAGCGGAATCCTGTTCTGGATTGGCTGTCTTTCAGGTGACGTCTTCTCGGGAAAGCCCTTAGGGTTGCGCGGAAGCTTTGAAGGATGCTGCTGGCTGAGCGTCTGGCTTGAGCGGCTCTCTTCTTGGGAGACTTTGGTCAGATATTTCACGAAGTGTTTTGGAGTCTGGATGTGACGGCTGTCGAATGATCAGCGGCGCAGCTCGTGGTTGAAGTCGGGTGTTCGATGGAAAATCAGCCCCGGTCAATCAGTTATCAATGACCCATGCGACTTTTCCGCCGTGGTCAAAGTAGCGGTGCTTCAGTCCGGCTTCTGACCGATTTCGAGCGATTTCTGACCGACTTCTGACTGACTTCGGACTTCCAGCTTCTGACATTAGCTTGTTCGGACAGCATAGTTTTAAGGAGCGATCCTCCAATGAGACGTTGCTACGGAGATGAGACACGCCTCGTCTATTGTCTATTGATCACATCGCGTGATATCTGTGGAACATTCTCCTGTTTTATTAACAACTTTATAATGTTTCTTAATATTTTCCTGATACTGAATTTCAATGTTTCATTCACACAGAATTACAGAGAATTATAAATTCTGCATTTAGAACTCAAACATGACACACTTCTTACACACATATTATTAGACTGACCTAATTAAAACAATGATTACCAGAGAAAGAAGAGGCATACGGGAATACAAACATATACGGCATTGACTCCAACGTGTTAGTAATCACATCATAGCAAATGTTATTCTGGATATAGTTAATACTTTAAGTAATCGACAATTGTCCCTTTTGAGATTCAAGATTGAGTCCTTAAGCATAGTTTAAACTTTGACCGGAGTCACGAGTGACCGGGTCAGGATGGATTGCTCACACAAGGGAGGTATTGATAGGACAGATTCGTCTTTAAATCCGTTGATTGGTGTTTTCCTGTTCCGTCCGATAATACAAGAGGGTTTTGTGAGAGAATCAATAGATTTAATGTGATCAGATCCACGTGATGGGTTCTGATTAGTTTATTGCTGATGAGCTAAGAAGTCCTTTAGACAGAGTCCTTTGTTAAAAGAAGTCACGTCATCACTTCTGTTAAGGCTAGGTTTTTCCTGTCAGGAAATGGATCTTTTGGACCAAATGAAGCTTTGTTCAATCATGCCTCTGGCTGATAAAGCCATTTGGTAACGTCTGTCGAACGAGTCCCTACAACACGGAACGTGAAAATAGAGACACCAATCACCACAGTCACGTTTACTGGGAGCCAGAGCCCCTGACATCAAAGCAAATTTAAAAGTGCTGGCTAATGCTAATCGTAAATACTCTAAGATTATTATTTACGTCGGCACTAATGATGTTCGACTTCGCCAATTCAATATGGAGTACCGCAAGGCTCAGTACTAGGACCGCTGCTTTTCACTCTGTACATGCTACCCTTGGGAGATATCATTAGGAAGCATGGCGTTAGTTTTTACTGTTACGCTGATGATACTCAGCTCTATATTTCTTTGAGCCCTGGCGAAACTTACCAATTCACAAAATTAACGGAATGCATAGCTGACATAAAAAAATTGGATGACCAGTAATTTCTTACTACTAAATTCAGAAAAAACAGATATTCTAATTTTTGGACCAAAAACATCTGCACGTAATAGCCTAGAATACTGTCTAACACTTGATGGCTGCTCTGTTAAGTCTTCGTCGTCAGTTAGGAACCTGGGTGTGCTCTTTGATACAGATCTTTCATTTGAAAGCCATGTTTCTAGCATCTGTAAAACCGCATTCTTCCATCTTAAAAACATATCTAAACTACTGTACGACATATGCTCTCAATGACGAATGCGGAACAGTTAGTTCATGCATTCATGACCTCAAGGCTAGATTACTGTAGCACTCTACTGGGTGGTTATTCCGCTCACCTGTTATACAAACTACAGCTGGTCCAAAACGCAGCAGCTAGAGTTCTTACTAGAACCAGGAAGTATGACCATATTATCCCGGTTCTGTCAACACTGTATTGGCTCCCTATTAAACATCGTATAGATTTTAAAATCTTGCTACTTACTTACAAAGCACTAAATGGTTTAGCTCCCCAGTATACCTGAGCGAGCTCTTAAAGCATTATAGTCCTTCACGTCTATTGCGATCTCAGAATTCAGGCCAGTTGATAATACCTAGAATATCAAAATCAACTGCAGGCGATAGATCTTTTTCCTATTTAGCACCTAAACTTTGTAACAATCGTCCTATCACTGTTCGGGAAGCAGACACACTCTGTCAGTTTAAATCTAGACTAAAAACACATCTCTTTAACCTAGCATACACATAACACATTATCTACTTCTATAATTCAAATCATGTTAATTGTTAGGCTGCATAGATTAGGTCAGCCGGAACCGGGAACACTTCCCATAACACCTGATGTACTCGCTACATCATAAGAAGAATGGCGTCTACGCTAATATTAGTCTCTCTCTATTTATCCCGAGGTTTGCCACAGCCTGCCAGATCCAGGCCGTATCCAGATGAGATGAAGGACCTGCATCTAGACATGACGATAACGCAGCCCTGACGTTTCAACTAAATTATCCCCTGCGAAGGCCTCCTTCCTATGTATAGATACAACTTTATCAAAATTATTCCAGTTCGCATAGATCCGCGGACACAACTAATTTTCCTGTATACTGTGGACCAGAGAAGTAATTTGGCAATATCACTTTTTAAAAAAGACCAAACTTCTGCACACATACACATTCAAATGTACAAACCTATAGACTAAACACATAAATGAATAGCAAGAATGCATTAAAAGTATTCAGTTTTCAGTAGGAAAGGTGTCATTTAAGCGGCCCCTAACGTAATAATTAACAATTTTTTTTTTTTTTTACAACAGAAGTGATTCAATCAAAAACCAACTTTAGCCCGATAATTTTTTTTTTCCTTCTTAGTGCTGCTGTAAATCCAAAACAATCCCTGTCAATTAATTTTCCTATTGTCACTGTGAATTTGCTTTGAAACGATATGTATTGTGAAGAGCACTATATAAATGAAGATGACTTGACTTGATTTGACTAGTCAAGTCTGTATAATAGACGTTTTGTTTTTTAAAATTATTTAGCAGGTAATTCTTCTTTAACTGAGAAAGCAATCTGGATGTAAATTGTCATAGCAAGGACTAATCAAACAACCCGTTTTTAATGTATCGTGCACCAAAAGTGGGTAACAGGATATTCTCTGACCTCTGATGCAAGCAAACTTGGTGTTTGGTTCACATTCAGAACAGAAGCTGAGGAAATCAGGTGGCGCGGTAATGGCGTTCCTGCCCTGCTGCTCTGGAGGGATCAGACAGAGAACCTGTCCCTCGTAAGATGACACATTCAGCTGTGCCTGGATTGATTCAGCACCTTGCCCAACTCCGCTTTCCTTCTCTCTGGGGTTTTGTGTGTATGTGTGTGTACAACAGCTCTGCAGTCTTAGTGCTTTGCTCTCTGCTTTGCTGCAGTACTTTACACTCATACTGGGTTGAGCTACTTTAGCTAGAGGTCTAGGACAGTTTGATAGTTGTAGAATGTAATTTTAAAACGGTGTTATGTAGATTAGTTTCAGATTCGATTCGATTGTTATTAGGCCTGTCATAATAACTACTTTTTGTTGGGCAATTCATTGTCCCAGAAATAATTGCTATAAGCATTGTCATTTAAAGACCATTTTATGCCACTAAATATATAATCATAGTTTAACAGCATAATAATGCAAGTAGGCCTACGCACTTTCAAATGACAATGAAATAAATTCTTAAGAATATTTAAACTCTGGAATTAAAGTGTCGAAATGATAATAATAATGTTGAATAAATAATAAATACACCTTTGCTAACAAAAAGTGCAAAATAACAATTACAAAATAGCAAAACAAATACACTTGCAAATATACAAAAGGCATCTATATGGAGATTTTCCATTTGCAGATTTTTTTCTCAGTAAAGTAAGGGTAGAGACACACCAAACGTCTGATGTCGACTGACTGTCAGCCAGCATGCGCAGATTGTTGTCTATTTTTTCATATATATTTGTCTATATTCGTAATTCAGAAAGAGAGACCGGCACTGCAGGCTGCAGATAGACAAACCGTAAACAAAGCAGAGCGTGCTTACCGTTTTGAATATCATTCATGCTGATCACTTTCTATATTCCACTCGGCTCATGTTAATATTAAACATTTGCCCAGTAACACTCAGGCACATGACATAAAATTAGAACAGCCTTCTGCCTGTACCACCTTGACTTGTTTCCTCATTGTTTTGCTATTATTCGCGCGCCTCGACTCGTTCACTAAACTGAACAGCCAATCAGAGTTCTCTCTCTCCAGACACCGATTCTACATGCTGAATCGGCCCAAAAAAACTTGAAAGAGTCCCACTACAGCCAACGGGGCACAGATGTCTCAGGCCACATCTGCTGCTAAATCTATTTTTCTAGAGGCGTGATTTTTACAAATTTAAGAACTTCTTTTAACTTGAGCAATGCGTTTATAATGTCGCTTCATGCACGAGAGATGCTGCGAAAGACGTGAGTGCAATGGTCAAATGGTAACACTTTAGAATAATGGTCCGTCATTAATAAGTAACTATGCAGGAAGTAATGCAGGACTAATGAGTAGTACTACATTGACATTTCAGCTACTACTATTAACTAATATAGAAACAAGCTTAACTAATCAGTAAGCAATATCAAATTTAGGACTAAGATAGTTCCTTATTAGCTAATCAATAATTACAGAATGAGATTGGCATCATTAATAACGTCTCGGTTACAAAGGTAACCCTCGTTCCCTGAAGGAGGGAACGGAGACGTACGTCGGATGACCGACGAATAGGAATCTCGCTAGAGAGGCCAATCTACTTCGAGTGTAACTAAACGAGCCAATGCACATTGGCATGCAATCATATGCATCAGCTGCTCGCCTCGCAGCGCGGGTATATAATGAGCAGCAGGTGCGTTGCATCTTCAGGTTTTCGCTGAGGAGCCGAACCCAGCAGGTGGCAGCATCAGCAGGACAGCGCCTGTGGCGACGGGACGTACGTCTCCGTTCCCTCCTTCAGGGAACGAGGGTTACCTTTGTAACCGAGACGTTCCCATTCAGTCGGTCACTTCGACGTACGTCGGATGACCGACGAATAGGAATCCCTACCAAAGCGCCACAGGAGGTGCCCTCTTCCAGTGCTCTGTTGTGAGCCACCTGAACCCCCTTGCCTAAGGACGGTGGGACCGGGCTCACACAGAGAGGGTCGATCACTGTTGTTTCCAAAACCCACTCAGTGAGACTATAGATACCACTGGGAGCGTAACCTTACGTCAGATAAGGAACGCTGCGGAAGCCATATCCTTCCCCGAAGGAGTTATATGGATAAGTACATATGGACTAACCTTGTAGGTTGTACAACATATGGAAGAACTGGGGTGACTCCAACTTGGTGGGTTCTCCCAGAGGGAAAGACACAGGCTTCGATTAGGAGCAACCGTGGAAAGCCGCATATGGGATCCCCGTAGGGTCACACATATGGAACCCAGCCTAAATCCGGTTCTCAAGGATTCAACGGAGTAAGGCCTGGCGACCGACGCTCCGCCACGTCGGCTGCCGAAGGGATGTCGGAGGACTCGACAGGGTCTGCCTTGTAGGGACTCTCTGGAGAAAAGAAGCGCATGTCGCGCAGCAAGCGGACACTAAGCCGGGGCCTCTCCGTGCCTCTGACCTGAGGCGAGAACACGGGAGGAGACCGGCTCCACACGAAGGCTATAGTACCTAGCGAACGTGTTAGGTGTCGCCCAGCCCGCAGCTCTACAAATGTCTGTCAGCGAGGCGCCACGAGCCAGCGCCCAGGAGGATGCTACACCTCTCGTGGAGTGAGCATGCAACCTGAGCGGGCAGGGCACGCCCTGAGCTTGATAAGCCAGGGCGATGGCATCCACTATCCAGTGGGCCATCCTCTGCTTGGAGACAGCCTTTCCCTTCTGCTGGCCTCCGTAACAGACAAAGAGCTGGTCTGAGGTCCTGAAGCTTCGAGTTCTGTCTATGTACCGTCGCAAAGCGCGGACTGGACAGAGCAAAGCCAGGGCTGGGTCTGCCTCCTCCGAGGGCAGCGCTTGCAGGCTCACCACCTGGTCCCTGAAGGGAGTGGTGGGAACCTTGGGCACGTAGCCAGGCCGGGGTCTCAGTACCACGTGGCTGTCGCCCGGCCCGAACTCCAGGCACGATTCGTCGACCGAAAATGACTGCAGGTCCCCTACCCTCTTGATGGAGGCCAATGCAACCAGCAGCAAAGTCTTCATAGACAGAATCTTTAAGTCTGCTGATTGCAAAGGCTCAAAGGGAGCAATCTGGAGTGCTCTTAGCACCAGAGCGAGGTCCCAAGAGGGTATGGAGGGAGGTCGAGGAGGATTTAACCGTCTCGCCCCCCTAAGGAACCTGATGACCAGGTCGTGCTGACCAACAGATTTGCCATCTATGTGGTCGTGGTAAGCGGAGATAGCAGCAGTCTGGACTTTGAGGGTGGAGGGGGACAGCCTACGCTCCAACCCTTGCTGCAAGAAGGAAAGCACGACTCCGATCGAGCATCTTCGGGGGTCTTCTCGGCGAGAAGAGCACCACTCGACGAACAGGTTCCACTTCGAGGCGTAAGCACGTCTTGTAGACGGTGCACGTGCCGAAGTGATGGTGTTAAGTACCTCAGGGGGTAAGTCACCTAGAACCTCCGCGTCCCGTCCAGGGGCCAGACATGGAGTTTCCAGAGGTCTGGACGCGGGTGCCAGAGAGTGCCCCGTCTCTGAGAAAGAAGGTCCTTCCTCAGAGGGATGGGCCAGGGAGGGGCTGTCGCGAGGAGAGAGAGTTCTGGGAACCAGGTCCGGTTGGGCCAGTAGGGCGCAACTAGCAAGACCTGCTCCTCGTCCTCCCTGACTTT